>NC_133221.1:27299007-27645007 GCF_040436345.1 Pagrus major
TTAAACTCTGTGTGGGAGTGTCCTTACAGAGTTGTTAAGGACACGTGTGAGCTCTGAGTTTCAGAGTCGTTAGGGACACTTGTGGGTGAGCCCAGGTGTGAATGTTTGTTGATCTTAACAACCATTCACACCTGGGCTCACCTAGCCTTAGAAACCCACATGAAGGCTGGTTTGACCAACGACCCACAAGTGGCCTTAACGACTCTGACTCAGAGCTCACGTGTCCTTAACGCCTCTGTAAGGACACTCCCACACAGAGTTTAAAAGCCTGCAACTCCCCTTTCTTTTGAGTGTCACAGCCCCACAAAATGACTGGTATTACTATCATAAGTCAATACGTGCAGTCTGATAACACTGAAAAGTCTGGATGATCTGCACGATTAGATCGTTTTATCCACATTCAAGTAAGCAGGGTGCTAAACTGGAAGTTTGCCAGCTTGGCCAGCGGAAGTCTCCGGTGTGCTCGCTTTATGGGCACCACAACACGGAAGATCTGGGTAAGCCTATAACCAGGAAGTCAAGCTTCTTTGGCTTCATGCGCCACTGAGCAGCTTTCATAGGATTGAGCAGGTCTCCACCTCCAACACTGTATCAAGATTTCCCCCCTATTAGATCCATGTGTCAGCTAGCTCATGTTAGTTTCTATATCATGGCAAAAAAACATTTTACACCAAAGTGGTGGACTGGCTAACTAATAAAGTTGGTCATCGCCATCCCTAGAGCCACAAACTACTTGGTTAAAACAGTGAGAACAGACTTTTGGTGGTAGTGTAACACACTGTAAAGACATAGTATCGCCATATAATGTTGTTGTGCCCTTCATTCACACATCCAGCATTCATTTGGAGTTGGGTTTCTGGTCTACCTCACACAAAGTCCGACATTCACTCTCCTTTTAGCTCTGTTTTGGGCTCCTCCAACTGTTACAGTATCTGGCTATTCAGTAGTTAAATGCTCCACTTTCTTTACTAGCTGGATGTTAACTTTGTCTGTTGTTTGATGCTTGGCAGGTGTGTACATTTGGTTTGAAACAACAATGATTAGGTAACCTTGGTTAAAGGGAACTCAGTGTTGACTGTTGGTAGGAAAAAGGAAAAGAAACGTGATCTCTGGTGTCAGAGTGTTTCTACTTTCTCCCTGAGAGGTTTTGCAGCGCTGTAAAAACCCTGTTCCTCTCCTTCTCTTTTGCTCTCATTCTGCTTGTCATACAGCCTCAGCCTCTTCCTCCACCTCTCTTGTATGTATCTCTCTTACTGATACCCCCTCCTCCTTCTCCCTCTCTCCCATCCCCGCATCTCCGGGTCTCACTAGTCGTTTACGCCTCCTCGGTGAGTGCTATTACAGCATCACTTTGCATTTAGATAACCATCGCCTCGCCACCCCAAATTGGTCCGGAGCAGAAGGAGGGGGATAAAGAGAGGGGGGGGGGGGGGAGGAAGAAGGGGAGGAGGAAAAGCACAGGGGAAAAGAGGGAGGAGGTGATATTGAAGTTCAAGCTGAATCCTTCCCAGAGAAATAATTGCAGATGTTGGAGCCCCTGCGGTCGTTGACACGCGGCTAAATTTTAGGGGAAATACAGACCAGCAATTTCACCACTGGCAATTATGATCAACAGCATTTTTTCCATTACACTTTCATTTTGCTGCTCCCCTGCTGTGTCATCTACACACTTATTTTTTGTCCCAGAATCCTTCCTATTCCCAGCCCCAGAGTTTTGCCATAATGACTTGTATTATAATATCATGACAACTGTTCCACTTTTCAAAGCCAAGGATGCGTTGAAACTTAGAAAAATGAAACTAAAGCTTTATCTTGTGTCCTGATAAGTGTTGTTGGTATACAACTGGAGCTCTCATTGTGTCACGCCGTTCCTTGGTGTAATTTTTACTGATACAGACCCAAAGTACTGTTATGCTGCTCTTTTCTAACGCACATTGGTACAACACAAGCAACATAAGCAGCATCTATCAGTGAAGCTGCAGTTGTACATTTCTGTCACTGAATTAACTCCTTCCAGTTGAAGTTTCCAAATGAACTTTTTATCTGAACACTAAATCAAGTGATCCGACAAAGTTAATGCTTGGATGCACCAAAGCGTGTAATTACAATAAACTAAACATGCTGTTGAAAAGAGGCCGACAGGTTGGTCTGTGGTGTTGTTGCTTGCAGCTTTTGAGGAAAGCTCAAACAAGATAACAATTGTAATTATCATGACATTATTTTAACATTATAAAATAGTGTCGCAAACGTACATAATTAGAGTTTTAATGTCGCTGTTCCTGTGGGCTGTCCAATTATGCTCGTTGAATCCAGGTAAGAGAGGAAGAGTTAATTTATAGCCTTAGCAAACGCCCTTGACTTGAGTCATTCTGGGCTCACACTACAGGAGTTTAGGGCTGATTTAATCCCGATTTCCCCCTCCTAACAATTGTAGGAGAAACCTGGTCTGGGTCCTTGATCGGTTATCCTTTATCTGGTCATTGAGGGGTTTACAGATCCAGTCTTAAACCTTCTGAACTGCTCACAGACTCATTGGGGTCGTCCCGATAATATCGAACGTGCTTAACACTTTGAAATTTGGATGATTACATCGGTACTTTCCGGGCCAGGCCATGACAATCAATGAAAGAGTCATCCCAGAGCAGCTAAGAGTGCTGCGATGCAATGGTAAACATTCCAGCCCTTGAGGCTAATGTTAACTAGCATACAACTGTTGACAGATACTCAAAATCTCATCTCCAGTTCTCGCTGTGTTGGCCACGTCTCCCCACTCATCCAGACTTGTTTAAACTTCTGCTTTTGTTTTATTTTCTCACTGCAACACATTACTACATCAACATCAACCATGCTTATCTCCATTTTGCTTACAGGATTACCTGATTTGGTGCATTGCTCCCTCTGGTATGATGACCTTCTCTTCTGATCTGTTCTGTTTGATGTGCCATTATTTTAACATCTTGCAGTGTGTATACGTTTATGATTAGAGAGGAGAAAACCTGTGGTGCTTCAGACGGGGTGGCTGTAGCTCAGGAGGCTCCCCCAGCTGCATGTCGAAGTGTCCTTGAGCAAGCTACTGAACCCCAAACTGCTCCTGATGAGCAGTTGGCACCTTGCATGGTAGCCTCTGCCATCAGTGTGTGAATGGGTGAATGAGACAAGTGTTGTAAAGCGCTTTGAGCGGTCAGTAAACTGGAAAAGCTCTATAGAATTAGATAAAATAGATCAGAATTAGATAAAATCAATATTAATGTTGTCCAAATTGCACCAAATTCGACACTGCACTTCCTTACCTCAGCAACATATCTGCCAAGTGTGAAACAGACTGAAAGAATGATTCTCGGGATATGTGAAGGACACACAGACAGACAGACAGATTCTCTGCTTTATAGTTGGATGTAATGAAAAATTCTTCAGACCTTCTTGGAGGCTCACTGGTGTCATTTACAATTGGCAAGCAAAATAATAAAGGCTCAGTCCTACTCCCAAAGCAATAATTCAGTGCAAGCATAGTCACAATACCTGCTGTTTTGGCCTGAATGATAAATGTCGGGAGCATTCCAAATTGACTAATTAGCTTCTTACTGAGTGGGTTATAGGAAGCACTTTCTTTTTTATATTCTGATTAGGTTTTGGTGAGGATTTGGCTTCATACTAACACTGAACAACAGCAGCTCTAGATGATGCACCTTGTCTTTGGTCCGCTTTGTATCGTATTGATGACTGTCTGCCAACTGTAACTCCAATGATGACTGAAGACAATATAAAGAAATAAAGCTAAGGGTGTGCTAAATGCACTAAATTAATATCAAAACATAATATGCTGTTTGTACATTTCGTAAAAGAACAGCAGAGCTTATGACAATAAAGGACAATAATCACATCCAGAAGATTGCTGTGATAACACAGTCAAATATACTACAACCTGCTTTGGAATGTGTATAAAAGCAGTGATGATATAACTACTCATCTGATAATTCAGGAGGCAAGTTTGTGTGTGTGTGTGTGTGTGTGTGTGTGTGTGTGTGTGTGTGTGTGAGCGTGAGCTGGCTGTGAGCACCAATGGCTGTGTGATGGTCCGTATCTGCCTCTGTTTTTGAATTCCTAATGGAGGAGAGGAGTGGAGGCACAGGAACAAACACACACAAACACATCATCCTTTTTGTTGTTTGCTATCATAATCAGGTCAGGTTAAGATGAAATGTAATTCTTGAGTGTAGAAACTCCAATATGTGTGCATTTGTGTGTGTATGTGTGTGTTCATGCATCCATAATATTATAGGGCGCCTTAGCACCTTTACTGCAATTGTAGACCAACAGAGTTTACACTGGGTCCCTCCCTCCCCAGGGGAAAAGTATAAAATGCACTAACTTTATCAAAAGATAGAAAATAAAATAACATAAATTAATAATCAAAATATATTCATACATCAAAAATCAAAAAGAAAATGATACATTTTACATTCTGCATACATATACTGTATATTAAGTTCTGCTCTAAATTATGTGTTTATGTCTGATATACATTTCTATTTACACCTTTATATGAGCTTTGTAGAAAGGGAGCAGGACAGCTAAGAATGTCATTGCCAACAACCACTTCACTGTAATTCTAGTGCATATGACAAAAAGGGACTTGAACATGTGTGACTTACACTCAAGCACTCTGCAGGGGGGTGTTATGTGTGGATGCATACAGCACACTGAAGATGCTGCTGCTCTGCTAATGTGCTGCTCACAATACGCAGGCCCCTGTGTAGACACGGTGCAAGAAGAACGACCGTCTCAGTCGTATCAGCGAATGGCCCAAAAGCATATGTTTATGTTCCTGTGATAAAGCTCTGTCAGTGTGAGCAAGGAAAGAAGGAGTGTGATGCTGTTATAGATCCGCAAAGTCTGCAGAGATGGGAAGTCGCAGTTTATGAACGATTGAACATCATTGACTAAATATTGGACTTTAACACAGGAGACAGTTCATTTCCTGTTTCCTAGCGACAGTCAACTTTGGTTTCTTCTAATCATGCAAATTACATCATCCCCCAGTCTTAAACTAGTGGTTATTTTTTCTAACCGTGACCACAAAGGTCCTGTAACTTTAACATAGTAATCATTTTTCAGAAAGATTATAAAGAGATGATTTCTGCTCTATTTAGATAGTGACATCTGATGAGAGACAGGAAAGGCATGGAAGAGAGAGAGAAGAGATGAATCGAACTCAGACCGCGCAAGGACTCAACCTTGATAGATGTGTTCTACCAGCTGAGCCACCTGAATCAGTCATTTTTAATCCCAAATCCAAATGTTTCTCTTACCTGCTGTAAGTCATGGTTTTGCTCAAACTTAACCAAACCTTAACTTTAGTAGTGTTAGATCAGAAAAATGTTTTATCAAATGATGGTGATTGCAGATGAGAAAACACTTATATGTGATATTCTAGAGTGGAATTACAAAAGAACAATTGCATTTTGTTTCTTAATTCGGAGGACCTGTTGGCCAAAGACTTCATCTGTAATCAGCAGATTTCTGTGTCAAATTAAGTAAATACATTTACTTTAGGTTTAACGTAATGTAAGAGCACAGCTTGGCTGCATCCCGTTTCCAAATTTTACCCATAACCCCTTGTTTTCGAGTGCTCCCTTGCCCCTCGGAGCAAAGCTACACAAGGTAGTGATTGAAATCTCCCCCTCTAAAATGGGACAAGCCTTCAAGACCCTCATACGTCATCGGTTGTCATGAAACATTTCCAATACGTCGCCTTCAGCTGTGTTGATTTCTCTTGCGTTACTGAGGCAATTTTGGTATTATCAAAATTGCCATATATCTGATTGAGACAGAAGAACATGGACGCTCACATTTCATTCACAACTTCAAGCTATCAGTCATCAAATATAAAAGAAAACTTATTACCTGGCCACTAGCACTGCTTTGTAGGCGAACATTAGGAACCTGTGCTGCTATCCTGCCAGTCTGCACTGATATTAGAGGAGCGACACCAAGAGCAGCAACTTCAGTTCAATTTTGGGGGGATGCATCATTGAAATACACCAAAATGCAGGACTGTCATGCTCAAATCAGCAGTGTTGGGTAACGCCATTTTACTGCAAATTGTTACGTAACTGCGTTATCTGCTGAGAAAGTAGCGTGTTAGAGTACTTTAGAGGTATCTTGAGGTAAAACCCCTTTGCGACTCGTTGCGCATGTCCGTTATATTACCCAACTGTACATGCACTTTTGAATGTATTGACTTTATCGTCATTTTGTAGCCTTCTTTACGACAACCACAGTTGGTAACACCACAGCCTGATAATAGGAATGACAGAAGCAATATAACATTCACAGCTCTCTATTTTGATAACAATCTGACAAAAAACTTTTTCCAGTAACAGATTACTTTTATGAAAAACTAACTAAATAACGTATTACTTGAATTGCAGAACTAACGTGTTACATTACTCGTTACAACAAAAAAGTAATCAAAGTACTCTAATGGATTACATTTTTAACTCGATAACCCCAACACTGCAAATCAGAAATAAAAACGTAACGTTACGTAGCTAGCTTATTAGCTACTGAGTGATCAGCAAACTGTTGTGATTGTTTTATGCTTGCTATAAGAAAAGGACCATAATGCATTGAAACGAGTTCTGATAACCCTCGATCTGTGTGCCTCTGAAAAACCTACCTACCTTAACACTTCGCCCTACCCCTGTATCCTACAAGAGTCATGACACCATACTCCTAGACATGAAGGCACAATATGGAGGGGTAAGGCAAACCCGGGAATTCCACTGGTTGCATATACGTTGCGGAACGGCTCCGCTACGGTTTCGGTCCGTGCTTCATTGTCCGTCAACCCCCACCAGCTGCGTTTTGATGTTAGTGTTCCCAACCAAAGGATTAGAGGAAGTGCTTGGATTTGTCCCTTTTTATTGAGATTTTTGTGCTGGGGTCAACACAGTGTTTTATTCTGAAAATGAACCGGATGTAATGTTGTTGTTTCGGTGTGTGACTTCCTGTCTGCTCTGTGCTGAATTCAGCTGCATCGCTGCATCGTGCTCTAGCATCCGGCAGAAATAGAAGCCTTGTGTATCTGCTACGGAAGGGTCCGGACTGCCGGAGCTGCCGTGGCGGATCAGAGACGGACCGAACACGGATCTGGTGGAATTTAGGGGTAAGTGGTAGGGTAAGGGGGTGTTCAAAGTAAGCTAGCCGAACTAGCATACATTAATAGTCATTATGCTGCACTTGATGTTAAACACAATACATTCACCTATATAGTACAAATTTTATATGAAAGCATTCTTACTTAAAACATATTTAAAGAGTCTTGTTACAGGCTTTTTTCATACCCTGTTCATAATTTAGCGAAAACAACATACATACCGCTACACATATTTGTCGACGGTAATGATGAGCGACACTAACTCATTATGGTGTAGACAAGACGAGGAAGGAACTGAACAAGTACGTGCCAGCATCATTTTTCAGCGTGACAGAAGATGCGAGATGAAACTATGAAGAAAGACCCTGTCAATGTCAAACCCATTTCACTGAATATAATGAGGAGTGAAACACTTTGCACCGATTCTGCTATCAGACTTAATCTTCACAGAGAATAACTTTTCATGTCGTCTTTATTGAGCAGCATCTTCTAGAGAAGTTAGAGGGAATGTGTTGTGGAAATGTAAATGTCAGGTTTAATTTTTTGGCGACTAGGAACTATTCCATGTAGGTAATAATGTCGGTGATTGAGTGAATGAATGTGAGGCAGCAAAGCGCTGCACTGGAGGAACACGTGGGATTACAGTGGAGAGGAAACAATGAACGGAGCAAACAGAAGCTGTCATGCGGCAGATGAACAGCATCTTCGGTCCAGCTCTGCTTCTCTGCGGTCTGGGGAACAATGTGAACAATAGCCAGTCACCTTGTACTCTACGTGGCTTTTATTCATTGGCTCTCCTGCTTACACTTGTACAGTTTCAATGCTTGAAAGCTCCCAGTTAGCTGTAGCATTAGCAGCCTCCCCTGCTGTTCATCGCTGGCTGGGCTGTAATTACAGACGCATCCAGAAGAGACAAAAGGAGGAAGCTGGAAAGAAGTCCGGCCTTTCAGCCCTGTGTGTGTGTGTGTGTGTGTGTGTGTGTGTGTGTGTGTGTGTGTTTGGTTACACCTGCGCAGTGTGCGTGGGTGTGCATCATGCGTGCGATAGAGATCAAGCAGGGACAAAACAAGTGCAAAGAAGCCCGGTCGTCCTTTGAGCGCCCGCACTAAAAGCGTCCCCCATCGCCCACTCTCTCTTTCTCTCTTCCCTCCATCTCTTTGATTGCCAGCATCTTTTTTTTTCTTCCTCACTCTCCATCTCTCCTTACCCTCCTGCTCACATGTCTCTTTACCCATCTACTCCTCTTCCCCTTCTCTCTGTAATTGCTGCTGCAGTTGAGTCTAACATAACAAGGATCCCTCTGATTTTGCCGCCGATCAAAAAACAAAACAATAGCGCTCAAAGAATCAGGTAAATGAAACAAAACAAAACTTCAACAAAAAAAGAAAGTAGAAAAAGATCTTGCACACACAGACCCCGACTCTTAAGCACAAAAGTTAAGAGAGTTAATTTGATTTGTGTCTAAAAAGCAAGAAAAAAGGGACAAAAACACAGAGGATTTTTTTTTTTTTAAATGCCTAATTAGCTTCTTTTTCAGGCGTCTCTCTGTGGAGATTTTAATTATGATTTGGCATCAGCCGGCGTTTATGGGATGAAATGGACGTTGTTGATCAAGGCTCTGTTGGAAGGTGGAATAGATGGAGGGAGATACAAGCAAACCAGAAAATGAGGGAGAGAGAGTGAGATTGTGGGACTGATCAAACACATTTTCATTCACACCATGCTCAGCTACACGCTGACAAACCACGCACACCAAGACCCACGGCGGAAGCGGAGCCCTTTCACTCGCTTCAGAATTTGCACTTAAAAGTCAGAAGCCACAACATTTCTATAGAAATGTCTGTTTTGCTGCTTTCTCTTGTCAGTTGATGTAATAATCCAGCATATTGGCAACTATTGAAAGCTTTTCCATTTGCAGTTCTTAGAGCTGAATGCGTGCTCCTCTTCACTTCCAACCCATTGATGCACATGAAGTGATGTGTCTTGTGTTTGTAGTTTGTTGGAAATAGATATGAGATAAATAACTAAATAGTGCTGTTCAGTCAGTATTGGACTTGAAATTAAGTTCTGAAAATGTACATATTAGTGCCCCTGCAGATCTATTCAAAGAGGGCTTTTACGGGTAGGAGCCAACGTGCACGCCTCCCAAACATGAAAATCCCCATGTGCAGCCCTGCACATCAATCAAGCTGATTGGCTAGTCCAACTTCCAGTGCGAAGCAGTTTTAAGACAAAAATAAATAAATAAATGTTCACGTCCATACAAGCAAAAAAGGAACATCCAAGTGGAGGCATCTCTTGTGTTTAATACCAGTGTAATAAACGTTAGATGTTAGAAGTTTGTGTCTGGTCCAGTGTAAGAGGCAGGAGAATATTCAACACAGAGACAAAAGTAAAGTTATTAATAAAACAACTGGAAACCATAGCGCAAAAAAGCCCCACAGAGGTCAACCCTAATGGTGTGTCGACATAGAACTTCATAGAAGCACATTTCTGCCTCGCGATGCTCCCGTGAGTATTTATTTGCCCCAAACAGCCAGAACACTGTAGGCTACATTAGCCGTAAGCTAGCAAGCAACAGAAAGCATTACGGGTGTGTGTGGCTGTGTTTAAATTCAGTTGAGCCTCCCAGTTAAGTCAGTACTCGCCTCTTTCCCCTGTACATTCATAACATAAAGTTACACCGGTCAACGGCTCTGGGTGTTTATTCCTCCAGAAGATTTGGCTCTGCACTCAACTCTCTCCTCCAGAGCTGGCCTGGACTGCACATCTGAGCAACAGCTCTCCCTCTTCCCGCTCTGCCGTTGACCACTTCAACCGCTGTGCATGTTCAGCTGCATCAGGAATGATTCAGCCAGGAGATAGTTCAGGTATCGAGGTACATTTCTACCATCAGTCAACATGCTTTTTGTGTTAAACGTGTTAAACTAGATGTTAAGGCTTTAGAACGTCTATCTTTTCTGTCAACAATGGGTCAAATGACTACGTGTGATCAACTTACCCTGCAGTTGCCATCTTTCGGCTCATGGTCTTGACTTATGGGCTTAAATCTTTACTGTTTTTATTTTGTCCCATTACTCTCATCAGTCCTGTCATTTCCGGACAGAGCAGTTGTCTACCTGCCACCTAAAAAAGACACATATTAGAGTTGGTTTAGAACAAAACAGAGACTGAATAATGGACTTATTTTTGTCAGGTACAGAAACACAGCAGCAAACTAATGTGGAAAGCTAAAGTGGAAATGACAACAGTTTTAAAGGAACTGTTTTATTGTTTCACTTTATTCGTACAAATTATTAATACTCTGTTATTTCTTAAGGACGGAGTTATAAGTACATAATGTTTTTCCCGTACAGGTAAACACATAGATATGCATGTCAGGAGTGCAGTGGCAAGCCATTGTACCCTGAAGGCTAGCAGTTGTTTACAGGATGGAAGCTGTCCTCTCTGCTCTGCTGTATTTCCAGTTTCTAAAGATGTTGGGGGTGATGCGTGATATTTTCTGCAGCGTTAATTCAAATTTGCCTCTCATTCAGTCATGTAATGGTAAAACGTAGGGATAGCAGTGTAGCCTACAGTCAGTGATCATGATAAGGCGAACACATATATAGACTTTGATCATGTTTTCTCCATTTCCTGTTCCTTATTCCCCTAACACACAGGAAATTAAGCTATGATTTACAGAAGCCTGAAGAGATGGTAAACCCCATGCAACCAATCAGGCAATTTTAGCTTTCAACTCAATCTGGCTTCAAAAACCAAAAGCACGGGTCTTTAACTAAGCGTTAAATATAGTGCTGATTTTAAATGATAAAGATCGCAGCTGTACAAGCAGAACAGGGCAGATGTGGGTGACTCAGAGGATTTTAGGATGAGAAATGAACTCTGAGACCGACAGTGCCACACAGAGCCACGTAAAACCATGGGAGTTAGCAGAAAGGATGTTCACACAAATGCACACGTGCGCGTACGCTTGCACACGTACAGTAATCTGAGCAGCAGAGTATCATCTGAGTAACCACATCCTCTTCCTCAGTGTGGAGAGGAGGAACCTGACACCCCATCACCCTATATGAAAACTCCCTAGTCATCACTAATATGGGCAGGAATATCAGCATTTAATATGCACAAGGGGACCACAAAGGTCATAGCGGGGGCCGGGGAAGAAGAACAATTCTTGTAGATCGTGAACACACACCAACAATGCATCCTCTTTTATGGTGCAAATTCATTTCTCTACGCTCCTCAGATCATTCTTTTTATTTAAAGGGTTACAGTGGAAGTCATGATGGGAATATTGTACTGCACCACTCTGGTACAATAAATAATGGATAATACTGGCAAAGGCAGCCAGAGGCTGTGCTTGGTGTGTTTTAACTCAACAACTAATATATATTATTACCTCCGCCAAGGAGGTTATGTTATTGCTTGTGTCTGTTTGTTGGTTGGTTTGTCAGCAGGATTACACAAAAACTACAAAACAGATTTCCACAAAACTTGGGTGGGGGATGGTTCTCGGGCCAGAATAGACCCATTCACTATATTGGATAAAGGAACGGATCCAGGAATTTAGTCCGACTTTCTTTAAAGGTCATTTTTATGTAGCCAAATCATTAAAAAAAATAAAAATCTCCAGATATTAAGGCGCAGAATAAAAGATTATTATGATTGTGAATTAATAGTAAAAACAAAATTTAAAAATTAATAGTTTTAAACGTGTATTTCGACAGCAGTCAACAGTCTTGGTAGTTGCCAGTTTGTGGGAAAAAAAGTAAAAATGGCTGATTTCTACAGTGTGCCCAGCATAGTGTACTGCCCTAACGTTAGCTAGCTAGCATGAGCGACATTAATATTAGCTAGTGTTAGCAATATCAGTGTTAGCTAACATTAGCAATGTTAACGTTAGCTAGCTAGCGTTAGCAACATCAGGTAGTGCAACAAACTGGCAACCACTCGAACGACAGCGGTGTTGTAACACAAATGTGATGGAAGGGGGAAGATGGAATGAATGCCACATTTAGTAGCTGAATGTTATCAGTAACCTTTAACATTGTAAGATGGGGTGTTTGTCGACATTGATCTTGATAAAAACAAATGCAGCATATTGAGGTGGCTGGTATCTATAAGTGAGTACAATTTGATGCAGTGAAACAGTTATGGGTGGTTTAAAATTAAGGGTGACTTAACGTTATTCAGTTTGATATTGGATTAGGCTTGATTGAATTCAAAGAGACTGTTGGGCCTTGTTGGAGGTGTGCTACGGTAGTTTTAGATTTGTGAGAACCTTTTTCCAAAGTCTACCGTAAGTTCAAACACTGTATTTCTATCAAGCCATTTTCTAATTATAGCTCAATTCTGTATGCCATGAAAGTTAACTTGCACATTAAATTCAAATTTGTGTTGTTTTTGTGCCTTTATTATCATTATTTACGGTTGCAGGCAAGGCACATTTAAAAAATGTTAGGAATTAGGAGTGGTCTGACATCTGAACATTGACAATGAGCCTTTTTCAAAACATTTATTTTGACTTGTTTTTGTAGGGAAATCACAGATGTTCCAAATAACAGTAATTGGTTGCTCTAATTTTGTTCAAATGTGACAGTGAGCCAGCATGAACAATACCAGGACCATGAAACCAAAGCAGCTAAGTGGATTTCAGCCATCGTTAATTTGATCATTTTCACCTGTGCTTTTTGTACTGTGACAGAAATGTCTTTTTGAAAAAAAGGCCCATCAGTTGGCAAAAAGCATCAGAGTCTTTCATCTAAAAGGAACGGCAAGCAGACATGGCTGTGGTGAAAAGGATGCAGTTTGGTTGTTTGCATAAAAAAAAAATGTTGCTGCCAGCTTTCAAGTCTCAGATGTCGGAGCTTCCTTGAAAGTGGCTGAAAGCTCCTTCTGTCTGTCTTAGTGTCTTAAATCTTCCTAAAAATGGAAGACGTCATGTGGTTAATGGTCTTCAATAATGAAAGGTGTATTGTATGATTTGTAAAAGACAACTTTTTAGCTTCAACTTGCTTTCACTATGGTACTCAGTCTGCCACCAGGCTGGATTTTTCCCGCTAAAATGAAGGTTGAATTATGGCACAAGGGAACACTTCTGCCATTGCGCAACCGAAACATGTAGAGACATTGTTTTACCCGGTCACTATCCCCCAGGTAGCTGTGGAACAACTGGAATAACTGTGGAAACTCCACACTGCAAAAAAAGAGAACCCGCTGACGGAGGAAGAAAAGATGGTGATAGAAACTGAGGTAAAACAAGAGTGAACGGTGAGGCATTCACCTTCAGTTTGAGTGTGTCAGGACGGAATGTGGGAACAACACGGACGACGTTTTGCATGTTATCGCTCAGAGCATTTAAACAACACATTGACAGCTGTTTCTGGTATTTGATTGACAAGGAAGAGCAAAGGAAAGGCATCATGTAAGCCATGAAATATGTTTCACAAATATGCATGTTACCATCAACCCAATGTAAACTTTCATCTGCCATGTTTCAGCGTCATATGACGTCAACTTGTGAACCAACATTTTCCGAGTTATTGCTCTGACTTGAGGGGTCATTCAGGTGATTTTCCCAGTCGGAAATATGTTTTTCCAATTATCCTGACACCACATGAACGCACTATGAAACTGCCATTCTTTCTTCTAGATCAGTAAGTAGCAGAACCTGTCCAGAGTTTCTAGGTCAAATTGGTTGATTCTTGATTCTTATGGTTGTTATTTTGCTTTGGACAGCAGCCAGGCTGCTAATGGTAGCCATGTTGCTAACGCTGTCTTTGCGACAGGCAACAGTAGTACCACAGGAAAACACTGGGAGGGGAGAAAATTGTCTGTTTCCACTTTTAGTTGGAACATGCAAAACTAGTGTGATGATTTCCTGCTCTAAGGCTCCTGTGCTAATAGTCTAAACACCAACACACATCCAAGCTCACAGTCCAGACTGCTAGCAGGACAGGTAACTGAGCTAACTAGCTAATGGCAGCTACAGTTAAGAAGTTACCCCTAAATTCCACCAGATCCATGTTCAGTCCGGCTCTGCTCCGTCACGGCTCCGCCACGGCAGCAGAGCTGATAGGTTTCACCCTAGTCTATGTGTTTACTTCTACTGGCAGCTCTGGCAGTCCGGACCCTTCCGGAGCAGATACGCAGGGCTTCTATTGCTGCTGGATGCCGGAGCATGACGCATCAATTCAGTTGAATTGGGCACAGAGCAGACAGGAAGTCACACACCGAAACAACAACATAACATCCGGTTAATTTTCATAATAAAACACTCGGTGTTGACGCCAGCACAAAAATCTCAAAAAAGAGACAAATCCAAACACTTCTTCTAATCCTTGGGAACACTTGTTGCTGTTGTGTTTATAACACATACGTATAACTGCGGTCACGCGTGATTTTGTAATTACCGTGCCGAAGCCATTCCGGACATGCATCCAGTGGTATTCTAGAGTTAGCAGTTACCCTGGTGATATGCTGCTCCTTTATGCTGTGAGTATGAATACGACAGGTGGACAATTCTTACATACTGCACCTTTTAATAAAATCAATTTAATAAAGTTATTATGGATATCGCATTGGTACATAGATTAACAATTACAGCCAGTAGATTGAGCAACATTAAAATTCATTAGGATGATAGTGGGTCTAATATTCACTCTCCTTAGATCTCTCCACCAACACCAACAACCCTTCAGCAACTACATGCTCCACTATGTTGCTAACCACTAACTTTAAATGCTCTTCAGTAATGGGCATGTATGATGCGGTGGATTTATCTGACCTTTTTTCACTGAAAACTGCCTCCTGGAAGCCCTGCAGATGGGAGCTGTGAGACCGAAGCAAGTTTAAAAGTCTGATGAGCTGATGTTTGAGATTCGTTAGACTTCAGCAATTTCACTGCCTCATTTAGGCTGTCTGTTAACAGTCACCTTTCCAAATAGTAAGTTAATTTACTATTAATGGTTTTTCAAATTTTTGTACTGAAGTATTCAGGCGGCTGTTTCATCCGGAAGGGAAAAGTTGTTGATGATGTTTCAGGGGGAAAATCTGCTGTAACTTAGCTCCAGCAGCCTGTGGTCTTCGGTGAAGTAAGACACGAGGCCAGCGCTGCCGATAGAGATGATTTGTCAGGTTTCAAGGGAGCTGACCTTCAGCTGGGAACGTTATTGAATAGACACACACATGCGCACACACACTAGGTAGTCACACACATAATGCTCACGTGTGCGTTGATGCACACACATTCATGCAGAGAACACACACGCACATTTTTTTTGTACATAGTGTATGCCTATGTATGCATATGACATGAAAGCAACTTAACAAAAAGAAGCGCGCACACACACACACACACACTGTGAGCAGCAGGGAGACATGAAGATACAGCAGTGCCACTGTGCATGCATTATGAGATGACAGGAGCAATCAATCAATGTGAGAAGCAGCAGCCTTTTATCAGGATTATATCAAAGAACCTGATTCCACTAAAACAACCTTTATCATGTCATTTATGAGCCTCAACCAGACTGCGAGGAGCACGAGGACACGCGGTACCGCAGCCTGTAGCGGGTCCAATGCTGCCACCTATGCGCGCCATGGAGACGTGCGTCTGGCGATCCGCTTTTACGCACTGAGGCAGCCAGGGGGCGCACTCATGTCACTAACCCCACTCTCTCTCTCTTCCTCTCTCTCTTCCTCTCTCTCTCTGTCTCTCTCTCTCTGTATGTGTGTGTGTGTGTGTGTGTGTGTGTGTGTGTGTGAGTGTGTGTGTCAGGGGATGCCGGAGTCTAACCGCAGCTCCCCTCTCATTCATGCTGAGCGCTGCTCTCCTGTGCGCACGGAACTGCAGAGCTGAGCTTTGGAACCGGTGCTGCTGCTGCTGCTGCCGCTGCCGCTGCTGATGTCTGACAAGCCCCACCGGGAATGGAAATGTCTTCTGCTGCAACTCTGACATCCTAAAAATCATGCCAGGCAGGACGAACGCGGAGGACGGTTTGATAAGTAAGTACGGCCAAACTTTTTGTGGTTGTTCATCACCTCTCTCCTCGCTCGTCTTGGAGCTTCTTTTTTCCCCACCACATCCGAAATGTTGGTGACATTCCTCTCCCTTCCCTTCTTCCCCTTTTGCTCCCCGCGTCCTCCTTCATACCCTCCGCCGATGTCTTTCTCTCCCTCTCTCTCTCCCCCGTCTTCGTCTCTGACACCAGCAGCACACATGGACCTGCCTGTGCTGCGGGAGAAATCAGCCTCTCTTCTGTTTTGTTTCAATTTTTTTTTGCGCTCCAAAACAGCGCACGGCTCGTTTTGCGCACACGGGGAGAAGCAGCCAGACGCGCGCCCAGGCTGCGGATGAACTATCTCCCGAGATGCCCGTCCCTCTTTTTACTGATGGAATTGGTCAAGTTGTTGAAGGTGACGGATTGCCTTACCTCGATGGCGACTCACAACTGCGGATTTTGGATGCGAAGTGGCGGCATGAATAGGCTGTTAGAGCTCCACAGGGGTGTTGCTTTTTGTTCTTTCTTATCTCCCACATGCTGGAGCTTTTATGTTTATATGGTAGATTTCAGACCACAGGAGCATCATAGGAATGTTGTCGCAAATGGTACAGAGATGCCGTTAAACTGTCGGGTGTTATGGTCACTATAAACCCTCTGCTGAGCGCGCCACAGGCACACAAGAAGCCTCTATAGGAAAAGGATTGCATTTGTGGTTTGTGTTGTGCTGATAAAAAAAGCTGGTAGGATTATGATGGAGGCATGAATTGAACTTGAAAACACTTCGTTCACTGTGCGCGTGCGTGTGCGCACATATGAGTGCACGGGTAAAGAGTCCTGTGCCATAACCCCCTGGTTCTGTGAGTGTGTGCGCCTGTTTGGATGCAAAATGTAAATGTTCGAAAGTGTGTGTGCGCCTGCACAGTGTTGACCTGTGAGTGATGTGTGTGTGAGAGTGCATGTGCAACTGTGTGTGTGTGTCCCTCACCCACCCACACATAAACACACACACACACCACACAGCAGCATCATCATTTTGGAGTCGCATCAACGTGCACTGACAGTTTTGTGTCACCTTATGAATTTTTGACTTGGATTGCGTAGGTGAGGCAGACGGGCTGATTTTTGAGAGACTACGGGCGCCCAGCCACCAGTTCTGGCTGCCAAGCACATAAGGAAGAAATCTCTTTAGGTTGTGTGTGTATGCAAGAGAGAGGGAGAGAGAGTCTTCTCTTTGCATGTTGTGAATTTCCTCTCATCTTCTCCTCTCTCTCACTTCTTATCTCTCTCCTGGGTGAACTTGCAAGGATGTGTGTGTTTGTGTGTGCGTGAGAGAGAGATGATGTGGGAGCTGCTGTGGAGGACATGTGAGTAGATGTATGGGGGGGGGAGAAAGACTTCTCTCTCCCTTCCTCGCTCTCAAGTGTGTGTGTGTGTGTGTCATGACGCGCCTGTGCTGGGACGCGTTGATAAGGCAGAAAGCCTGAACATCACCTCCACTTTGGGGCTGAGGCGTGACATCCAAAGTGACTGCACGCATGGCTCCAGTGACATAATGACTGGGGAGCATATTAGTTCCTGTTCCACCCGCTGACACACACTGTTCGACGAGGTCTGAGCCCCGAAATGAGTCAGAATGAGACTCCGGCGACAGCGGCGCTGCATGTGCTTTGAGCTGCCTCTAACCTAATTACCTAGTTTATTCCTGGAGTCTTTTATTATTAATTTGTTCTTAGAGGAGATCATCTTTTTCTTTTCGGCTCTCTATGGATCCACCTTTCTATCTATTCTTCTGTGGGTGCTGTAACCGGCGTTCAGTCATATTTAAAGGAAGTTCCAGGGTGACAGATCCCATGTGAAACAGGCGTCTCGTGTGTTTAATCACATATTTAAAAGAAGCATATCGTACTTTTCTTCCTGTTTATAAATCTTCAATGAACGTGACTGCACTTATGTAATATTTACACAGGAACTGATAGCGTGTTTGTCTCACCCAGTTGTGATAATGGATGTGGTATCATCGTGCCTGCAGGGACGGCGATGATTTATGGCAGTTTTATGTGATTTTCTGTTTTATATCCACCATATTCCAATGCTTTTCTGTCATTAAGGAGACTGCTGTATCCTTTTGAGATTAACCGATGAATAATTAACCGCATAATTTTGTTTCATAAGGGGCTATTTAGGTGAACAGCCTCTTTCTGTGTTCACGAATGCATCTTCCTGTAGGCTGAAGTCTGCTCCTGCTGGAGCTTCCTTGACAGCGAGTTTTATGAGCCTTATTATGAGCGAGAACGGACTCTGTGGAAGCATCACCTCGCCTAGCGGGAAAACTGTTGTGTTTGGGTGAAAATACCAACCACCACAGGAGTGTGTGTGTGTGCGTGTGTGAGAATGCAGGTGGGTGTGGGGGTGGTGTTGTGTCAGCGCTTTCAGTCCTCGCTGGCTCAGACCCCGGCTGAGCTGAGAGCTACAGACGATCGACGATGCACCCCGCGGTCCGTCTGTGTCGAGCCGCTCCGTACCTCAAACCACCTGCGATAAATAAACAAAGGAGGGGATGTGGCGATAAAATGACAATAAAGCAGACTGATAAAGCAGTTTTAACTCAGAGGTGTGTGCGTGTGTTATCATAACATGTCCAAAGGATGTAATGAAACGGCATTTAGCTGAGGGGTTTTTATTCCAAGGGCCATCAGAGTCTACATTTAAATGCCGTAGCGGCGGCCTCAGCGGGAGATGAAGCACTGATCCTGCAGCGTTAGAGCCACGCTCTCGCCTGTTGAGCTGCTGATGACTAGACTGCCAAGTGAGCTGATATTACATGGCAAAATACCAGTTTTGAATCCAACCTTCAACAAGATGTTTAAGGCAGGCATGTGGATCAAATAACAGAGTGATAAACCACATCCAATAATAAGATGACAGATGTGATACGCGACTAGGTTTGTCAGTGAAACATTACCATTAGATTACATACTCGGTTATAGCTAAAAGACATGAGGTGTTGATAAACTGTTCTCTCCCTCTGCTGGCAATATATATATTAATCATTTCAATAAGGAGAGATCATTTTAAAGTGATAGCAATATTAATTGGAATAGCATCAGTCCAGCGTTTTAAAAAAAAAGGGAAAAAAAAGAAGCTCCCTTATTAAATGTAGGCCCGGGGAGATGAGAGATGGGACAGGACTTCCTCAGAGCACACTTCAATCAGGAGAGACTTATTAAGAGTGCACAGTGAAGATGAGAAATGTGAATAGTCTTCGCCGATTAGATCCCACCGTGACGTCATCGTATCGTGAAGCCGTGCGTGGTGTAGGATGGCCCCCCGATGGAGTCTAGACACTGGTAGTAGAAGTGAGGGGATGAAGAGAATGGCAGAGATCTGGACGTGGCCACTGGAAGTGAAGTGAAGAGAGGAGAGCAGATTTGAAGTGTGAATATCTGGTTCGTTAAACTGAAAGAAGAAAACGCCGATCGTCAGCTGATAGTGAAGGAAGTGAGGGAGGAGGAAAGGACGCAGAGAGAAATGTGAACGATGACTAGCGTAAAGATGGTCGTCTGGATGGTACTTGTGCTGAGCTTCTTATGCTACTGGTGGTGGATGAAAGCTTCTAGGTGGAAAACCTCTCAGGTGAATCTGCCAGGACAAACTGAAGATCATGGTAGTCACTGGGGAGGTGGTGGGTTGCTCTGTAGCAGGTCTGGAAGTCAGAATGGCACAATAATATTTAAAAAGCAGCATCCAACAACCAACCGGGAAAGACGAGGTTGGATGATGTAAGAATCTGTGAATGAGGCAAAATCTGTCAGGGGAGACAGCAGAAAGTCCCTGTTGAACATTTTCTCGAGCTTTTGAGGAACATCCGGGTAGCCTGTTTGGTGAATCCATGAGAGGACATCTGGGATAATCCAAACTGGAATTCAGAACAAACAATGAATTGTACAGTCTGTATGATCTGTGGCAACTGTCGAACAAATACAACCACAATACAACAAATACAATCAAAGAAAGACATTTAACAACCAAGTGGCTGACTGTATTCCCCCTCTGTCTCAAACCCTCTGTTTCAGCTCCTGTCTCTTTAAGGCCCCCTCTCCCAAATACCCAATACTCCTCTGATTGGTCAACTCACACAATCCTGACCCAGCACTGTTAACAACAACAGAGCAGCTGTGCTAAATCAATTATTTCGTGCCAAACTAGCTGCGAGGAATAGTGTGATGTCACAATGTAACGGAGGTAGAGGTGAGACAACTGACGAGGTGTTTCAGGAGCAGTGTTTTCTGTGGAAAAGAGCAGCATCTGTTGGCATGTGACCTTTTTTAACTTTCGAGATCTTTTACATGCATAGAAACATAAATAACACAGTGAAGGAAAGGAAAAAGCATAATAGGTCTCTTTTAATAGAGCAGTACTGGAAGGTATAAAGGAGCTCTGGACATGGGAAGTCCGCTAAGGTGGTACCCTGTTCCTCCGTCCTGGTGGTAATGATCATATTCACCAGAGGGTGTGATACATCACTGAGGATTGCCCCTTATTTCCCTGCCACTCGGGTTGACATTAAATATCTCAATGAGTTCATTCTTGTTAGCTACAGAAAGTGAAAAACACCAGGCAATAAAGCAGAAAGTTGAAATATTCTCTACAAATGGGCGATAAAACAGAACAAGTATTTGTCTGACCGGCTTCTGCATGAAATCCAATCATTCTAATCCTTTCCTATAGATGACACCTGTGTGATATAAACGATAACTCCTCACATCACGTAGTTTGTGTTTAACAGAAAGTATCGAGCATCGCCCAGTGTCCAATCATTTATACTGAAGGCTTTTGTTCTCTTTTGTCGTATTGACTCCAACAGCGGATGAGCAAATCCGTCTTGTTTTTTGCTTCTCTTTCTGATAAGCCGGTGACAAACTGTGTGCAACACCCAATTTCAGTCTGAACAAAATAGACAGAGGAGGAGATTGAGAAAAAGTGTGCGAGAGAGATGTGGAGCGAGAGATGAAGCGATGGAGCTTTTAAGTTCCCCGGCATCTTTTTTGATGCAGCCTCTGCCGTGAAAGGCCAAGGCAGATCAAACGGGGCAGGCAGATTGAAATAGTTTCTCTTGTAAGGGGAAGAGACGCTCCGACGCCGCGCAGATGTGACAGGTAACCGCGAGACGGAGGTGGCAGCCACTTTTTACACGCCGCCTGATTGCAAACACTCGCTTCTCCCGGTTCAAAATAGGACTTGCGAGGAGCTTTTCTGATTGTCGTTAGCATCGGCGTTTGGTATCTTCAAGTGAGACGAATGGCGTGTGGGTGGGCGGGGGAGTTATTTCCTATCCTAGTGTGAGCAAGGATAATTCTGCCGTTGTTTTGTCAGCAATTAAAAGAATTTCAGCAACCAATTTTCTTCTGCTGCTGCAGACCGTACAGCTTGTGTTTGTTGTCCCAAATGGCCAATTTCTGCCTTATGTTCTGTGCTGTCTGAACAGTTGAGGCAGCAAAATAATCAGTGTGTATGTGTGTGTGTGTGTGTGTGTGTGTGTAGCCCAACAAACACACACTGCTGAACTTGTCTGTGTTTCCTGTGCTTCTACGACATTAGTCCAATCAGCACATCCCTGTATGTCTTAAGCACGCACACACACGCCCACACACGGACATCCTCCCTTTACGCTCCTCTCCTTGTATATATTTAGTGCCGGGCCAAGGTCAAAGTTAGAGTGCTTCATTTTTTTTTCCGTACATGGCTTTCAGATGCAGATCTGTCTTCTGTTATCTGTTTGGTAAGACTTTCCCCAGGCCGTGGGGGTGTGTGGGAGCGGGGAACAGGAGGGAAATGCAAAAAAGAGGGTAAAAGGGAAGGTGGATGGTGGTGATACTGCTGGGCCAAGAAGACCAGGCATCTAAGTTTCTACGCTTGGTTTGAGGAACAGTGCCAGCTGCTACTTTCTGCTGACGACTCTCAAATTTGGCTTTATAGCACTAAGAAGGGTTCTACCATGATACAAGCCAACAAAACATTTTCAGATACAACATTAAATGTGTTTTTCAGAGGTTTGAAAACGTCTTGTTCATCTGGAATTCTCCCTCCGGCAAACCCATGAAATGTACTTTGAGGTGAAGGTATGCTCCTCTGCAGAGTCAGAGAGAGGAAACAGATTGTTTGGAAGTAAGTACTCAGGATTTCATAATATCACACAGAGAAAAAATGTATCTTAGGTTTATCTTACACAACCAATCTGATGCTTGTTGCTTTGCACCAAATGAAGGGACAAGAGAGTCCGGCTTTCTCCATTTGGTGTTAATGAAGCAGATGCAACTACTCTCACAAATTTAAGCAGAAAGGGATAATCTGCTGCAGTTAAGGGATGGGAACGACTTTTGTGTCGCAGCCTGTTAAGTTGCACATCTCTGAAAGTGTCTTACTTGACCTGGAGTCCGGAGGAAAGCGAGTGAAAGAGAAGGAAGAATGGGGGATTTTGGGGCACAGCCGTATAGAAAGAAAGAGATGAGAAGGGATAAGAGGCTGAAGAAATTGGAGCATTGTTGAGGTGGGTTGAGGTGGTAAAGACAGATGTTACATTTCAATTCAACAATTTATAGGTGAACAACTGTAGAATTGCATCATCAAGACGACGAAGAATCTCTTACAAACTATTAGGCAAAGTGTTTTTGTTCTTTGGTGTCTTCTGAAGTAAGCCGTATATCATGCTGCATGAAGATGAACAAATATGGTCATATTTTAACCCACCATGTAATCTAATCTATCAAACTCTCGAAGAACTTGGAAACCTAGCTCGTGTTATATTTGCTCTGGCTTCTATTGAGAGGGATATAAGGGAAGGAAGGAAAATAAACAAGAGAGAAAGCAACGGGACATCAAAAGAGTAAAGATATGGAGAAAAAAAAAAGACTGAGGCGAGGTTTAAAAAACCGTGAACTGTAAGAAAATGAGGGAGGAAGAAAAAGGGAGCTGGAAGCAGCGAGGCAAAGACACGGCACTGGTGTTCCTGACAATGTGACTCAGATGAGAGGACTCAGGGAAGGAGGAGGGGTTGGATGGAAACAAAGGGACTGAGGTTGAGGTTGTGCAACTTCAAATTCTGGTCTTTCTGGAAGTGATTAGGAATTTGAAGGGATGAGGAGAGAGTGACCGAAGAAAGACGTGAAAGGAGACAGAGACGGAGTGACTTGGGTGACTCACATGAAGAAACAGGCTTCGCTTTCTTCGCTGATTTTGATGATCACGCTTAGACCATGGTCGATATTAGTCTGCAGTCTTTCAGTACATCACTGCGAGGTGTTCTCATGGGACAGTATGGATCTGTGTGGACAACATGGGACGTATTTAGACCTTCTGAACCACACTGGAATTGTTTGAAGACACTATTGGTGTCTTTAAGTTTGCCGACTCAGAACTGATTATGTAAGTGAAGATGACTGTATATCCAGTGATGATGTTTGGCATCTTGGCTCCGACGTCGTCACTCCCCAAAAGAAAGCACCAAGCTCAGCACAGCAGGGACTCGGGGGTGACGAAGCTTGGCGTAGAGGTTGGATTTTTATAATGCCTCATGAACAGCAGTAACGGTGGAGTTTCTTCCCTTGGAAATGATGTTTGGCTGAGTTCTGACTCATTAGAATTGGCTCAAAACATCTCTTAATTTTTTTTTTTTGTAGTGTTTGTTTGCATTGATCTGTTGTAACAGTGGAGTCTGGGCCAGCTTTAGACAGCAAGAAGAATTAGTACATTAGTACATTTTCAAATGTACTTGTAAGAGTATGGTGAATGCTTGACTGGGAACTCCATACTACTCATTTTTTTGCTGTGGAGCAAAAAGTTTAGTTTAGTTTCAGATTTTTAAAGTTTAAATGTTAAAGTCTAATATGTAAATCACGTTTTTGTTAAAAAATGTGGGGTTTTAGTGATAATTGGTCAAAAGAATTGCTGTTTGTTGTTTGAAAGAAGCGTTCAAAGAAACAGTATAAAGTATCTTCTGTTCTTAGTATGCTAAAAGTCACAAGCATTACTTCACTTTCATTAAATACCGAGCGACAGCTTACTCAACTCAACTGTTTGGTTTCTCCTGCTGTGAAAAATATAACAATCCGGAGTTCAGTCATTCCCCACACTGTGTGACCAAACAAAGCTCACCAGGAGGCCAGGAAAAAATTCATATCCCTCAATTTCAACCAGGGAAAAAAAAACAAAGAAATAGACCATAACAAACAAAACACAACATTTGTATGATTAGTGTTTCATCTCGCTGCCAACAGAAACAATTTGCCAGCTGGGGGAGAAATATAAGGTAAACAGACAGTGCCATCGATCTTGTCTTTTAAACATTTTGAGAGGGATCCTGGCAGGTCCCACATGGCCCCGCTGTGAGGAAACTGCGGTGAAATGACGAGGATGACAGTCGGCTCAGAAATGCTGAGTCAGTGAGCGCAGTGACACTGCCCCATCATCACACACGCATGCCTGCCTGTGCGCACACACACACACACACACACACACACACACACACACACACACACTCAGAGGCTCATCTCATTTTGTTGAGTGCTTAGTCCAACACAAACCTGCACGTGTGAGGGAGGGCTGGCCGGAGGTTTTGTCACTGCATGTCTTTGAGAAATAGGATCAGAGAACCATATGTGATGCGTCCTCTCATGTGGCTCTTGGCTCTCATCATGAGAAGTGTAGCTTCCAGGTCCTGCGTTTCACTCAAGGACACCCCAGCAGGTGTTTGAGCATCCTTACAGACTCTCTGTAAGCACATAAAATGTTTGGCATTTGATTGCTTTTCACTTTAATTATTTATTTCAGGGCTGCCCAAAGTGGGGAGCAGGGGCCAAAATTGGTCCGGCAAGACTTTGAAATTGGCCAGCCAGATGGTTATTATAAAAAAAATTTCAAATGAACTAAAAAATGTAAGATATGAATGCTTGTGAAGTAAAAGTGATCTTTAAATGTAAAGGATCCCAAATTATTAGTTATTTTTATAATCTGAGGACGGGCAGAGTGACAGGAAGTCAGTCAGATAAGGGAACAATAGATTGCAGGGCTACGGAAGCCCCGAGGGTCAAGCGGATAAAAAAAGGTCATAGAAAATGGATCACCAGATTTTTTTTTCTTTTCTCTCAGGGCTTCTGTGTTGTACCATTTTGCATTTTAAAGGTGCTGCATGTAAGAATTAGCCACCCGTCTAGTTAATACTTTAAACAAATAGAGGGCAGCACGTCATTAGAATAACCACTAACTGCTTTTCACTCTAGCGGCCGTCAGCTAGTTAGCTCAGTTAAATAAGTTTTAGTTTTGGCCAACCAAGGGGAAAAGTTTGGGCTCCCCTGGTTTAGTTGATTTTGCACCAATTTGGTCAGTAGAACTGTCAATGTCTCTCTGGGTGGTCGAGTTGGTGGTGCAGAGAAGCTGGTGCCATTAGTCCAACCTCTCCAGTGGACATCCATCTTGCCCTAAATTGTAGGAAGGAGTCCAGTATACAAGTGTCTGACTCCTGCTCGAAGGTAACTGGCTTTTCCTTTGTTGTGACAGATGAACTTCTCCCTCCAGTTGAGAAATGAACTTTCTCCACTCAGTTTAAGCCTCCTAGAGTGTGGTTCTGCCAATTCGGCTCCGTCTCCCTTCTTCCTTTTGTCTTTGTATGCTATTCTGCCAGCTTTGAATTCCCCTGCATTCAGTCTGAAAGAAGGATATGGCTGATAAGACACAGAAACGGTGAAGTGTTTTAGAGTAAATGCTTCCATTCCCCCACAACAAAGTAAACCACAGGGTCAAAAACATGTTGAAATCCATTTAAGGCACCTTGAGGTTTCCTGTTTTAAAGCGGTGGCGCACAGGCCGTTGAAATTGCCCGGAGTATCGCTACCTTTATAGGGTGGTGATGCATGGGAAACCATTTTAAAGCAATGCAGACGGGCAATTTAGCTTTTAACAGACGCGGGGGGTTGCAAATGGACCAAAATTGGAGAGAAAGTGTTGAGTCTGGTGGAAGCAGCAGTGACACAAGCACAGGAGAAGCTTTTGTCTAGTGAGATGAATTTACTCAATAACCTCTGCCTAATGGGGCTGTCTATTATTTTCTGTTTTTGTGCCTATCTCTATTTCTCTCTCCTTCTCCTTTCTTCACAGCTTTGGTATTGTGTGGTGTTATTGCGTGTTATTCTCTCTCTGTCTCTTTATTCCCTCACTGCCTCGCTTTCTCTCTCTCCTTGTCCTTCAGGATAATCGCAAGGCTTTGAAAAAAATAAATAAAAGAATGCTGTGTATTCACATGTCACCTCTTAAATATTATTAAAAGTTATAGTAGTTCAGATCATCTTATGTTTTTCAGTATGCAACAGCACATGCTTTTCCATTCATTCAGACCGGAGTTACTAGTACAGCTGACATTCTGACTAATTTCACACGATTAAGGGCAACGCACACTGGTGGATGTTGGCATGAAAACATCCATGTCAGTTATTTTTTATAGTGTGTTTGCCGGGTTGCAGGCAGAAGTGCTATAGTTGCAATAACTCACATCTGATTTGTGAACCCATGTCATAATATTGTTGTGTATGTTGGACAGCTTATGCCGGCATTGCACTTCTCGAGGCTGTCTCTCGACATTTTTTGCATCACCCTGATTTGTCTCTGTCATAGGGTTGGGCAATGTCTACTGAATTGACATATGACGTCCACCGTGAAACACTGTGATGGCTGATGACATCATTATTGGGTGGAAGAGGGATTACTAAGAGTTTTTGAGTTTTAGAGTTGCTGTAAGGCAGCGTTAGCTCACCACTGTAGTCATCGCTGTTTCCTCCACTGTCACTATGACCCAAAGGGTCTCACCCACACAAGAAAACGGTCTCCAGTCACCACTGACATACATCCCTGTCCAAAGTTTAAAAGGGTCTTCATCTCTGAGCACTTAGCTGTGCTCAGCCTCAGAAAGTCAGCTTTTAGCTAGCATGGCATCGTCTGTCGGCCCAACCCTCCTCTGTCGAATGAATCAGAATCAGTTGTTAAGCTTTTCAGCAACATTAGCTGCATGGCTTTATTAATGTTGGTCAATTAGCCTGTTCGCCATTTTGGTCCAGACTAAAATTACTCAACAATGTTTTCGGTGGATTGCTAGGGAATTTGGTACAGATATTCATGGTTCCCTTTGGATGACCTGTAATCTTGTTGAAGATCCCAACTTCATCAGAATCAGCTGTACTTTGTGTTGACTGCTAGTTGGTAAATGTCGCTATGCTGACATGCTGAAGTCAACATTATACCAGTTTGGCATCAACATGTTAACATTGTCATTGTGAGCTTGTTAGCATGTCGTTCAAAGCACCGCTGTGACCAAGTACTGTCTCATGGCCCGAGGCCGAGAGTCCTGACTGACTCTGTCTCGCGGGTGTATTCATTCTGACTTGTCTTGGTCCCAGAGGAGTACAGTTGTTTTGTTAAGTGTTTTTTTCCCTTTCCTGCCTTTCTTGTGCTGTGCCACTGGCTGCTTTTAAATCAGACTGCAGAGGTTGCTCAGCTGTATCCCACAGGAAATATTTCATGTTACATGCGCTGTACTGCGTTGTCATTGTAACATGGAGGTAATGCCAATTTTAAATAGTGTGTCTTAGCCACTAAACAACCAAGCACCTTCATTTAAGACCTGTAGATTTATGCACAAATTCATGTCAAATTTGTGTGTCTCCAAACTGGTCAGACTAAGACTTTTCTGGATCTGGACTTACTTGGTCTTGAGTAGAACCCTTCCTTCTCCCAAGAAATGGGTGGGGGTGGATTTAGGATGAGGGTTAGGGTTTTCTGTGTTAATGAGTAATAGATCTGTTGAACAATAGATCACTGGCTCCATCTTACAATAATACATACCTGCTTTGTGATTGTCTGGACCTTGTTCACACACAGCGGTTTCCAGTTCTGTGAGCAGATCATAGAGATTCCCATCCAGCATCTCTAACGCTGAACAGGTTTTTCCCAGATGTTCAAACCGCTGAAAAAGACCTTCACCACATTAGTGCTGTCTGGATTCAGGACACTGATGACCTCTAACATGGACACCTGCTGAGAAAAGAGGACTGTCATAGGAGTCCAAAAACCTACCTCCTTCTCTGTGTCCTTGAAATAGTAAGTGTCCTTGAGGATCTTAACTGCTGCATCTCCTTTGTTGCCAGATTTTGGCACCTAGCCACTTGACCAAAGCAGCCTTCACCAATAATCTCCAGAACAGAGTAGCCAGAAGAGCTGCTGAACAGAGTTTGACGTGCCTGAACCTCAGGTGCTGACAGTGTGACTGTGAGGAGAGATGGTGAACATGGACAGAAATATGTGAAGACTGTGTGTTCAGTTTGAGAAGCTCTTTCAGTCAATACAAGAAAGAAGAAAAGTAATTTTAAATGACTAACGATTACTAAAAAGTCATTTTAAGACCATTAAGACCAAGAACAATATATCAAATAATGATCATTTTCCTGCCATGTCATGTCACGATGAAAAAATCGTCAAAACCAACACTGGCCTCAAGTAAGAGTGGTGCGCCCTTCATAGTCTTTCCAAGACGTATCGTATCGAAAATGGGTGAAAATATACCCTCCTTGGCAGGGGTACACTCAGGATAATACCTTATTTGAAAGGGTTTGCCTGCAAGACTGACTTGACACCTGTCATGAACATGAAGGAGCCATTATCATTGTGTCATGAACATTTGTCTTGACCTCAACTACAGCGGTGCAATTTAGACTCGTCAAAGCAACTCAACTCTTATTTATTTTCCATTCAGTTTCTTATCTGTTTGTATCAGTGCAGTGTATGACTGTTTTATCCCCCCCCTCTCTCTCTGTCTGACTGGTACTGTTGGTTTTAGAGATCTCAGCAGACTGACTAGAGGAGGCTTTGCTGCAGGCAGCTCCTTCTCCCTAATGAGAGAAATGGAGCCATTCGCTGCATGCATACACTTCTACGCTCTGCGCTTGTGTGTGTGTGTGTGTGTGTGTGTGTGTGTGTGTGTGTGTGTGTGTGTGTGTGTGTGTGTTCCTAGCAGCGTGTGCCCGTGTGAGTATGCGGCGGGAGTGTTTGAGTGTTTATGTATGTGGTTTTGCAAAATTGGTTGTGTGAAATATTATGTGTGTGTTTGAGTCAGCGTGTATGTAGCTATGGGGTTTGTTTTTGAGCATTTGTGTATGTGTGTGTGTGTGTGTGTGTGTGAGTTTCATGCCTCGCCTCTCCACACACTGTTTCAAATTCTTTCCTCTTGTGAAACTGAGGAAACTGAACAGTTTATGTGGCTGTTGAACACGACATTTCATTTTCCCACTGTGTGCTGATGTAGCTGACTGGCTTCCCTGTGTACTGCTGGAGGAATCCAACTCCATGTTTCTTCTTCTGTAGAGCTATATTTTAAACTTATTTCATGCATACCTGCGCCTCTGTGTCTGTGTGAGTGTTTGACGTGGGTTTGACAAAGGCCCAGTGAAGTCTTTCTGGACTATTAAACTAATCAGCCATGGCCGCAACTAGTGTTGCAACGGTATGAGATTTTCACAGTACGATTACCATCTCAGTTCATGGTTTCATGGTATTACACAATATAATAATTTGTATCAGTAATGATGAAATGAAAATGAATGAAAACAGAAGGGTCTTTGGGTTGAACAAACACTTTATTTTACACTTTACTAACACTAATACGGTAGAATTCAATACCATGGATAGGCAAATGTACACAGTGTGATAATCATTAGTTTCATATCACAGTATACCTTGAAAAGTTTATACCACTGCAAGCCTACCTTCTAGTATTAAACTTGTTTTAACTTGTTTTCTGCTTTTCTGATTAATTGAGTAATCGTTTGGTCTAATTGTGAGAAATTTTGAAAAACATCCATTGCAACCCAAGTTGACATCTTCAATTTTTGATTTAGGGAAGCTGCACTGAGACAGTATGAGACACTGAGACAGTGTAACAACAGCGTCCCAAAAAGCCCAGTCTGCTCTCATTGGTCAGCTCACACATGCCTGAACCCCAGCTCCGCTAACAACAACAGAGCAGCTGTGCTAAATCAATTTTTTGATGCCAAACTAGCCGCTAGGCAGTAATTATGCAAATGCATGACTCGGTGATGTAGTGTGATGTCACAAAGTCACAAAATTAAAGGCAAGAATACTGATGAGGCGCTTCAGGAGCCTTATGGACTATGGACTTGTATGAACCGATGTAAAACACTGAAGGAAAGGAAATAAAGTGAAAAACCATACTAGCGCACCTTTAAGTTAGGGTTAATTAGGGTTATATTCATGAAAGAGACACTGTAGCATGATTTTTAATTGAACTCATCCACTTCCCTGTGTATTCAGACGTCATATTACATTAGCACATTACCACCCGGTATCGTGTGAGTGTGCAGTGTATCAACATGCTGCTGTATGTGTTGTAGCCATGTCCCTGTCATGTGTATGATGAGTCTATTCCGCACATGTGTGATGTTGTGCCACAGCTGCTGCAGTGGGGATTATTCTTGAGGCTACACAGACAGAGAGAATAAAAAGCATGAAAGAGTGTGAATTGACCATAAAGCTCTGCTACTCTGAAGGGATTAGAAGGGGTTAAACTGCAGGGCGCGATAAAGACTGGCATTTCTCTGTCACACACTTAGGCTGCTGCTGTGTGTGTGTGTGCGTCTGTGTGTGTGTGTGTGTGTGAGAGAGAAAGATGTACTGTACGACCATGACCCACACTAACCACATTGTCATGCTTGTAGATGTGTACGTGTGTGCATTTGTGCTTTTGGACATGTGTGCATGTATGTGTTTTTGAAGATGTGTGTGTGTGTGTGTGTGTGTGTGTGTGTGTGTGTGTGTTAGTGACCTATAACTACCATGGGGCAGCCAGGCAGTTTCCAGAGCTGAGCAGCAGGGGATTACTGATGGGTTTTTCTCTGCATGCTGATGCTCAGAACCGGGGGGAAAAAATCTGTTGCATGGAGAGAAATACAGAGTGGAGGGAGTGTGTGCTGGTGTGCATGTGGGAGAGCCAGTGAGACAGAAAGAGTGAGGAATTGCAGCTCGTGGTGCTGTTTAAGAGTGACTTACCGGCTATTTGACTTGTAACAGACTGCAGGAGTGCAGCGCAGAGCCTCAGTTCATCATCAGAGCTCCATACACTGTGAAGTTTTATGTTGCATGAGAAAATAGACAAAATAAACTCCCTCTGATAAAACATTAGAGGCTTGGTTATCTTACTTAGCGAAGTTCACCCCATTAACACTGATTGGATCACGGAGATTGTTATTCCAGATGGAGAATTTTCTTCTTTCATCTTGTATTTCTTACAGCAGCTGGCTGTAAGTTTCCTTTTTAGCCATCAATATTCCACTGTCAAATCAGCTGTTATACCTTCAGTTAGATCTTCGTAATGAAAACCACATTTCCCATAAACCTAGTTGATGTTTGTTGGAAAGGAAAATGTATAGAGTTGTGAAGTAAGTCGTTTTAAGAGTTTGGAAGTAAGTATGTGTTTTTTGCCATTTCAAAATGGCTTTTAATGATATCATCAATGGTAAATAAACACCAGACGACGAAGAAGAAGATATACTTTATTAATCCCTTCAGTAAAATTACATTTTTGACTTATTTTACATGCCAGAAATACAAAAACTCAAGCCAACTTCTCAAGCCAAGGGCTCACAGCCCAAGCTACTGCCGCCCCAAAAGTCCAAGAGTGAAACCCAGGATTACTAACCCCCAAATCATGGAACCAAGAGACCAATGTCCCCTGGATGATTTTATTTATTTAAAGATTTACTGTATGTAATGGCTATCACTTTTAATTGTTTCTAGTGTATTTCTTGGTATGACAGCTGGCTCTAAATACTAAGATACCCATGAGCCTGAAGTCAGTAGGTATTTAAAAATGGAAAATGTTTCACTGTTGCAATTTGGAGCCAAACACAGCAGCACAGTTTCAAACAATCATCCACAATTAGAGATAACCCGAGGAGTTCTGGATCACTAGTTGAACATCTCCCACATGTGTAATCGCAACACAAAGCTCATTCCTGCTGTCGGCCTCACATCAATCCACCAATCAACAATTGGGTGGCATTAACATCAAGAAGTGTACGAGTGCCTGCAATGGGGGTTAAGACTGCAAACAATTGCACAATTAAAAATATTTTAGCAATCGGCTTTGCAAATGTTTTCTGAGTGAGTGCATGCATCACGTTTGTTAGGCCTTTGGGTGTCCCACATGTTTGAATGAGAACCAATGAATGTGAACACGAGTTTTGTTTCCAGTGAATCACATGACGGACCTTTACTTTTATTCTGGACACCAGGAATAACTACTGTGTTCAGACTAATCCATCAGCCTTTAAATCCCACCGTTTCTGCTCTGAACTAGAGAATGTTAATGCTTTATTGCTGTGGAAACACTTGTTTTATCTTAAAATCATTCAGTGAAATGCTCCGTGTTATGGGAGATTTCAGCACGAGCAGCATGAATGGATATCTCATGCTTCCTCCCCCCCTTCCGTCCCTCCAGTTTTTGGCGGACCTTTTTTTGGGCTCTGGAAATGATTATCGTGCCAGACAGACCAATCAGATAAGGCTGCTCCAGCGGCCGCAGAGGGTCACGGGTAGGGGTGAGAGGTCGCATTCCGCCCTCTCTGATTAAATCCACTCTTCACACTGTTGCACTGTAAACTGTCACAGCTGTGTGAGTGCACATGCACCAAAATCAAGGCTGAGACATGTTGCGTTTTGATAATCGTTTCAAGAAGACGCTCGGGTGATGTCATACTGAGTCACCTATGCATGCTGTACATTGTGCAGCAGGAGACTTTAGTGTGAAGTTGAATGAAAGGTTTGGCCCTTATTACGAAGGGAACCCACCAGAACTATGTATCTGTCTTCGCTGAAGACTGAGGAGTAGATTTGGAATTAGTGTTATGTGCAGCTGTTGTTCTGAAATCCATCTTCCCGCTGCCAAAGTGAACCAAACTGAGCCATGCCAGGCTAAGCCTGAACATGGCTAATGGAGCCATGGATTTTTATGTGTTTGTCCTGGTTCAGTGTTTTCTGGCACTTTGCTTCACGCTTGGAGTCACAGCGCATTTTTTCCACATTTTGCAGGCTGGAAAAAGAGGCTACAGGGCCAGAGCAAGGGCTTATACCCCAACACACACACACACACACACACACACACACACACACACACACACACACACACACACACACACAAATGCAAAGACACACGTTTCCATTCAGACCTGTGCCCTGGGTTGACCTCTTCACATGGACGCTTGCACATGTGCACATTGTGTTATTCAGCGGCGCTTCGTGTCAACTTCAGTCTTTCCCTCTGATTTTTTTCCTCGTCACATTTCAGTCTGCGGTGCAATCAGAAATCAGTCAGCGGTATTGCTTTCGAGGCAGCCGGCTGGTTGACATTTGTTCGTTGATTATGTCTTTACACTTATGGCTGCTGATGTCTTGTTTATGTGAAATGTGCGCCTGCTGGCGAAAGACTATGTCAGCTCCAATGACACGGCGGAGGGGATTAGTACTCGAAAGCGACGAGTATATCAACTCTGTCCAAACATCTGGTTCTCTCTCTGCTGCGAGCATGAGTGAGTCGCAGAGCTGAGTGCGTTACCCCACTCCAGAGGTCCTTTAGGGAAATGAATGGGGCTGATATAGTGAGAGGGCCCAGCGCAGCCAGATTAACAGATTTTATCACCGTAAATGGAACTTGTTTTCACAATCTTTGGAGCTTTCCTTCTCCGTTTCACACACAAAAACACACAGTCACGCAGGCGTAATTAGTATGCAACGCATGAGCGTCGAGTGTTTCTCTCTTTTCACAGCCTCTCACTGTTCAAAGGGAGAGCTTTTTGGACAGATGTTGCTAATTTTTGGTGTGTTGCACCTTTTTGAATTAAACAAAGGTCACATATATGTCTCCTTCAAATTAGAAGTCTCTTATTCCCTTGCTTATGTTGAGTCGTAGGTCTGAAATTTTGCTTAGCTCAGTGCCTATATATTACCCTCAGCTATATCTGCTTTGAAGTTTGAAGTCTTTCTACCTCCAAAGCCTGTGAAAATCCTAATTTACTGAATCAGATGTCTCTTTCTGTAATTTTTTTCCTCCTGTCTTTGTGATAAGAGTCTTCAGGGAAGCTGCTAAAGCCTTCACACAGTGCTATGCATATCCCTGCATCCTATTATTTCTGCTTCTCCCTCCACTCTCTCTTTTTTCATGAAGCCAAAAACTGGTCTGAATACCTGACAGCACTGTATTTAGGTGGAAGCAGAGCCATTCAAAACTAATTTGTTAAAAAAATACAGTTGAGCGTGTTGATAGCTTTCCAGCGCTCTGTGACAAAAAATGTTCAAAAAGCTTATGGAGTCTGGCAAAACACAAGTAAACAAATGGTGCCTGTGAGAAGAGTGTTGGCCATTAACACGTTCCAGGAACTGAAAAGTGTAACATGAGTTGGTTGAAAACGTTCCAACTTACTTGAAAATTTGGGATGATGAAAGCTATCACTTCTCTAACACTGGCAGCTGCGGCAGATATACATTCACAAAAATGGAATATGGCCCCTCAGTGTGTGCCAACAAGTCCTGGCAAATACAGGGCTTGTTTTCAGATCGGTGCTTTCAGTTGTACAGACATCTATCAAAGGCAGAGATGCTGTAAAGAAAGCATAAAGTTGAACCCGAGAACCAAAGATAAAAATGGACACGATATATATTTTTCTGTTCATCTCTGACCAGAGCCTTAATCAAGGAAAGACAGCAGGCTAGCTGAAGCGCTGTCCCCCAGTAACCTTGTTTTTATGGCTTTAATTTGAAGCTATGATAACTTGTCACCTTGATAACTCATAATTACTTTATGAGCTGCTCCTTGTCACAGCGCCTCAGTGAGAAGGGTTGTTGTAGTAGTTGTAACTCATCAAATGATATTTCTGCTGCTTTTAAAACAGCTACAAAGATAAACCTTCGCTTAACGCTGCCAGTCTGCTGCTCGCATAGCTTGATGAGTCACACTATTGGCTCGTTGCAGTTAGGATACTGATTCACACTGGGTGACTTGCACTCAAAAAATGCTCCTCGTTATGTAGTTTGTAAGCCCCAGGGTTAGGTTGCTTCAGTCTTAGTCTTTCTTAAAAAAAAAATAATATGAGAATTCACACACATTTGGATTTGATGACTTCTGATATCCGGATATTGTTTTTGAAAGAGTTTCATTTTTGTGATCCTCTCGACTCAACATCGTCTTAAGGTGTTGATCCTTTTCCCAAAAACTGTCACTGTAAGTGAAGTGAACCAAAAAGCAGCGTTTGTGAGAGTTTCTTACCTCAAAACTGATGAAATGTAAGACATTAACTCCAAATGACTTGTGCAGATTCACAGCTCAAAAGATTCTTTATGGCATGTTTTTTATGACATGTGTGTTCTTATTAAACCGTTCACTTGACTCGAGTGTTGAACTGAAAAGCAGTTTAGCAGACACATAGCGAGATGTGGCCAGCAGACACTCAGGCTACTTAAAGCTCAGAGACCACATATTTTCACTTGAAAGGTCCCATTGGATAATATCACTGCTCTCTTAATGTGATGTATTTCCTGTTCCACATGTTTGACCTGCTGGGCTGGATTTGGCCCAGGCATTTTCAGACACATGCCATAGGCCTCCTTGCCACAAGGGGCTCCAATCTCAAGGGGCTCAATCCAGTCTCTATTTCCATGTTTATATATTTATTTAGTTGTTTACTTTTTCTTCAAACGTAGACAACGTCAGCGTCAATATGTGGGAAAAATTATTCTCATGGTTTAATGTCACAGGAAGTCGGGAGGAAGCATCTGCAAATGTAAATTTTCCATTTAAAGGTGCACTATGTAGTTTTGGGGAAGAAGAGAAGAACAATGATTTATGACTAAACAAACTAAATAAACAAACTCTTCGTTTTCATGACTGAATAAACTGAATAAACAAACTGACATTAAAGAACACAATTTCATACTGTTTTACTTTGTGTTTTACTTTATGTATATGTGGCGGACCCTGCCACCTTTCTAGCTTCAAACAGTGTTCTGGGACCTTATTTTATATAATATATTTCCTCAACAAAACTAAATAGTGCCCCTTTAAATATCTCAGTCTTAATAAATAACACACATATTGAAATCAAATGTAATACTAACTAAAATGTATGATATAAGGCTGTACTTTTCCTATAAATACATGACTAGCAAATTGCATTTGATTTTTGTTTATTAACTTATTTAAAAATAGAGTCTACGTAGTCGGATCTATTCATTAATCTGGCCCTGATAGCTGAATGTGAAGTTAGACAGTGAATGAATGAATTGCCTCAGTTCAGTACAGAAAAGCAATGACAACAAAATATACTTTTTTATATATATTTTTAAAATTATTTTGGATGTTTTATGCCTTTATTAGGTGTTGCCAGTAGAGGGATGACAGGAAAATGAGGGAAAGAGTTGTCGTCTCAGCCACAGCGGCGCCTCGTGATGTTCAAAAATTTGTGATGACTTCACTGGTTGGACGAGTGCAGCATGAGGTCACCACTGAGGATGCACCACTTTCCAGGAAGTAGCGATGTTTCAGGATTTTTAAAGTGAGTGAGGAGATCTAACAACTTTAGTGAAGTCCGGTTTTACGACCACTAAACAACTTGTCAAGATGGACTCTGCTGTTAATGACCTTGTGAACTCCTCTGAAAATCTTCTCCCAGCATTCTCTGGGTCACGGCTCCCAGGTTAAGGGTAGACAGCCTGTTTACAGTATTGGATTGCTGCCTCGGAGCACATCCACAGAGACATGATCCCGTCAGTGTCCGACTCTGTCCCTCTGTCTCTCTGACTCCCAGCCAGGCCCGTCTGTGCTCTCACGCCCTCTCTGACCCTCAGGCCCAGGGGTGTCCCCTCCACATGCCTGACGGAAAAACGGTTTAACAGCAGTATCAGGAGGCCTCGAGCTGTAACATAGCCTGACTGAATATTTATTCAGCAGCAGCAGGTCTCCGGCTGTGGATGGATGATACGAGCAACACTGATATTTCACCGTGGAGCAGTATTTTCATTTTTATTACATTAGGAGGGCCTGGGGTGTGTGTTTCTCCCCCGACCCTCTTTATCCATACTTTCAAACAGCTAGAATTACTTTTCAGAACATGAGAAAGCTGTTTTTATTTGAGCGTGTTTGTCCTCCATTCTGTTTCCATTTTAAGCCTTCTGTAGAATATTTTACTCTTTATTTTACTGTCATGATTTTTTATCTTGTCTTATTTATTTTGTTAAATGTACAGTGTGTAATTTCTGCCATTAGGGGTCTAGGAGGACGTAACTAGCATGGGATCATGGGAGTTGTAGTCTTCAGTCTAAAAAAAACAAAAACCCACCATTGCTGATGAAAATCTATCTATAGGTAATGTTTTAAACATCTACATTCATGGAAGGTATAGCAACAGGAAACCAAATGAATCACAGTTGCCTTGAATACAATCGGAGATTTCTCTGGGTTTGAACATTTTTGGAAAGGTTTGGGATGATGTTAGTACTAGGGATGTCAGAATTTTGATTCTAAATTGAAAATCGATCAATATGAGCTTCGGTGTTCGGTCATTCACAGAGTTCAGCTTTTGCACACCTCTGGATTGACAGGTGGTTAGGAGAAGACAGAGGGCTGACAAAATCAGTTATCTAGAAGATAACCTGATGAAGGTCTGCGTACTGAAATGTTATTAGAATTCATTGCAAGTGAGACAAACAGGACTTTTTTTCCTGAGTTTTCAGGCAGTTTTCAAAAGCAGGATTGGCGATTCTTCCAGTAACACTTCAAAGACGGCAAAGATAGCTTATCAGTAGCCTACAGCTGCACAAGCGCGTATTGTGTGTGCGTGAAGACGATCAGCTGACTTGTAGTAGAGGTAACTCTGACATCACTGCAAATGTTGGATTTATTTCCTTTTTTAAAGATGAAATTTTGATGTTAAATTACAGATGACTTTTTAAGAATCCTATCTTCTAATTTCTATCTTTTGTTGTTTTTTGTTGAATCCGTGGTGTTTGTTCAAAAACTGTTAGGGTAGGAATGTGTCCTGGACTCATATTGAGTTTGTTACAGGTGCTCTCTGGTTGGCGCTACACGTAGATGTAAAAACTTTCTATTCCTTTAATTCCTTTGTTGTACGGGCATGGCACCGTGAAAACAAACAAACCCCAACATCTAACGGCATCAAGACTTTGTCAAGAAGCCAAAACAGATCTCAAGGAACAAAAGACCCTTTTATAGTAGCAGTTGTATAATGGCAGGTGGTGATTTGCCTAACCCTGAACTGCATAACATCATCAAGATGAAGTCAAGCTGTTATAAAATACAATATAGAGAGGTAACTGACAGTTGTCAGGGCATAAAACCAAATAGCTCTGATTCTTTACATATCCAGATTTGATAGTTCAACATTGACATAGCTGTCTAAAAAATAGTTTTAAATCAAAAGTCAAAATTAATTACAAATTTGGAGAATAATTACAGCCTTAGTAAGTACATATTTCAACTAATCAAAGTAATGCCAAATAAATACATATTATACCTTTGATAGCTCTTCTTATTATTATGCTCTAAACACATTCTTATTCTTTTTATTTATTCATCAGTTCTTTGTTTTTACCGCTCAGTTTTTATTTGTCTTTTTCTCCTCTATGAAACCACGTTGATAATGTAATTTCTATTCAGAAAGGTTGTTATTATCATTGCTAAAGAGGGCAAACCACAATAACAACAACCAAAACCCTATCATTTGGCTGGAGGCACTTTTTTTTTTTGGTATCCACTTGAATTATGATTTCCACACGAAGCAAAACGTAGCTGAGTTCCAATACATCACCACTCTCAACCAGGGCAGCAAACATATGCAGCTGATTATTTATGAACCCCCCATGGGCGTACGCCTGCCAAAATCCACCCCACACTGCTGCACCCAGCTGAAATATTGCTATAAGGTTAACAAGAGAGAATCATGAATATCTATCGCCGTGTTATAGAAATGCAACGAGCTGTGGGCCGGCCTTCAAGTCCTCACATCTGAGATAAACACGCTCAGTCAGAGAGCGAGGCTGCTGGAGGGGTCCGGGTTAAGATGTTATGTTAACAAGAGCGACGTCAGCAGGAGATTGTGTTCAGAAATGAAAAGTGTGTCACTGGAACTTGGTGATTAGTTTGCACGAGAGCTCTGTGCAAAGTCCATATGCTGCTGTTGTTCAAGTGTGTTTGCGAGAGTGACCAGGATGAAGGAAAGGTTTTCTCAAAGTTATGCTTGTGTGTGTGCATGTGTGTGTGTGTGTGTGCGTGTGCGTGTGTGTTTAATTACTGCAGACCAAAGGTGAACTCTGGTCTCCTCCCAGTAGTTTTATGGCCCTTGTTGTGTGTGAGGTTCATTTTCTAACTGCCCCTCTTATCTACTTGAATTTTAACCTTCATTAACTAAATGCGTTCTTATGAAGTCATTAAGTCTTTCAAATATTATTTTCCTCCAATAGGGTGAGATAATAACGCTCATTTCCTTTGCACCTTTTATCTTGGAATACTTACTTAACAAACTTAAACCGAGGCAGGTCGTCCACTGATGTCACGCTGTAACACTTAATTTAAGATAATTCTTCTAAAACGCTGATCTGCACTTTAAACAAGCGAGGCTTCCTGATTAAATTAAGGCTTTTAATAATCATCGCAGGGTGTGCACCCACTAGAACTGCTCATACTTCGGCTTGAACTGCTCGTGAACCAAATCTCAATATCTGTCGTTTGCTTGGCTGTCCATTAGACTGCAAAAACACCTTTATTACTCCTTGTAGAGACGTTATCAGTTCACTTGCCCACATGGAGGTCAGAGGTCAGGTTCAGCTGCCGAACAGCAGCCCTGCAGCTGGTAGGGGTTCAGCCCCAGAGCTCAAATACTCCAGCAGTGTTGATATTAGCCAGCATTAGTGTCTATAGGTTGGATCACCTCGTCGAAGGCTTAATAATTATCTAATGTACACATCAGGATTAGTTTCTCTATTCTATCAAATAAAGTTCTATACAATGAGAAGCACACGTGCTCAGTGGTTGATCCTCCCCCCTGTGAGGCCGTGGCCCTGCAGCCCCGCAGCAGTGCTGGAATGCTGTCAGTTCTTAGACGTGATAATCAGAACCAGACTCAGCAACCCAGGATCCCGTCCAATCGCAATCAGGCCAATGCAACGCCTCAAGAGTTTGCCCCTCTTCCTCTGCGACTGTAACCTCATGTCAAAAATGTAGATCTAGATTTGATTAGCAGTGGAAATAGAGCAGGGTTCCTTCAATGTTTTTATGTCACGGCCCCCTGAGTAAAGACAAATTAGGCTCCAGACCCCAATTTGATAAGATTTCGTCCCAAGGATCTCATAAGGAAAAGAGGTCTGTTGTTGATTTAGTGTCAAAAGGGGCTGAAGTGAATTGTGTATCCGTCCAGAATTTAAATTGGAAGACGGTGGTCCTGAGAGTGATACGTGAACAGAAGAGACATCGTACGTTTTCCAACTGGAAACATGTCAAAAGAATTAAATTATAGTATAATTGAGTTTTTCTTCAGTCTGAGGCAGAGCCCCAGCATCCCCCCTCAGGGGGACATTATTGGGACCACTTTGACAACCACTGCTTTATGACAGGAAGTGAGGGCAGGTTAGAAATGTTCTCTGTGGACACTGATTATACAAGAGTAGAGAATGTTTTAACATTCATTCGAGAGAGGCCAAGGGATTTTTTTATTTGGTTTTGGATACGGGTAGGCGACCTGGCCAAAACAAAATATTACAGTCTATTTAATCACAGTCATGATCTGCTATCTAGCAAGTCATCTTGTTGGCTGCATCACTGTATTGATTTGTTGTTGTAGCGCAGATCGGCTAGTCAGTGAGGTTATGATAAGTTTGGAAAGATAAGTAGGACATCAAATACTGCAATCTCTGCCATTTAACCCCAAAATATATCGTGAACTTCAAGATCGATCAAGATCTAAAATCCTCAGAATGCTAACCCGTAGTTGTGGACATCCAGTGCTGGAGAGGGTGAAAACATTGGGAAGTCTTATGAGCTGCAGCTTCGGTGTCCATTCAGTTGCCATACCACCAGTGTGCCATCTTGGGCTAAAAAGGGGGCTTTCAAAAATGTACCTAATGTTGAATGACATCCTCTCATAGGGAAACTGCATGCTCCAGCTGGGTTTGGGCTCGTTCCAGTGTCCCTCCCATCCTTTCGGCAGTGCATACCACATAGCACACAACAGTGTCATTCATCTTGTTTTATTGTGTCTTCATATATGCCCGTTCAAGACAAATACATGTACCATTACACCCCTGGTCTGAAGTCATTACCGTAGCTTGTCTCCTATTAATCCTCAAGTTTCTATCTCTGCAAAAAAGCCTGGCGCCAACCTGTGAAGGGTTGTCCTCTTTTATTACCACATAAAGGCCCTCTGAGAGCATTTGTAAATATTACTGCTAGTACTAATGAAACAAATTTATTCATACTGGTGTGAAATCTAATCAAGGTGTCACACTGGGATCATTTCAAGTTAAGAGCTTCTCAGCCTCATCGAGAAAATCAGTGCCTGAGAGTTGGTTCCTCGCAGCATTACAACTGTAAACTCGTGGAAATATTGCAGGGTTTTACTGCACTGCAGAAAATCCTCTAAAATCAACTGGCAGGATGATAATAAGCATTTTAGTGGATACAGAATAACAGTGTTATTAATAATTGACTTGTTAGGTCCAAAAACGCCACTGATTCCTTTATTCAAATATGAGGATTTGCTGCTTTTCACTGATTCATTTGAATCAAATTGAATATTTCTGGGTTGCACGTGGACAAAACAAGCAATTTCAAGATGCGACCTTGGGTTCAGGTTTAACAAAAGCACCATATTAGCACACTGATTTACTGGTCTGACCCTTGTGGACAGATGAAAGAGAAGAAAAGAAGGTTGGATTTATTAAAGCGCGGAGGAGCGCGAGGGGTTAAACGCTCCGGATTTAGACGAGCTCTTCCTCCATCTGATCCGAACTGCTGTGTGCACTTTAATAAGCACTTTCATTTATATTAAAGATGCAAATGTAGCCTTTACGGGGAGATTGATATGCATGGAGGTGTCGGTGTGTGTGTGCGTGTGTGTGTGTACCACTTTATCAGGGTCCTCTGTTCATTAGCCCGGTGTAATTGTGTTAGCAGTGTTGCTGGCAGGGCAGGAAGAAAATATCTGTGTGTAAAGGTCACATCAGAGGAGAGATGACATACGGATAGACGACACACATGCAGCATTTGCAGACATCCTGGCATCCACACATACATCTAACATCTAGAGCACCACACACACACACACACACACATCCACAGACACACACACTATCTCACTCTCAGATGCACATGAAGACAGTTTTGGCTGTGTTTGCGAGTTTGTGTTTGGATGCCTCTTCTTGCCCTAAGGTATGCATATGTCTGTAAGTGTGTGTCTGTGTGTGTGTGTGTGTGTGTGTGTATAGGACTCAGTAGGTGTGTGAGGGGCTGATTCAAGTGGCAGTGTTTAATCAAGTGTGATATTCCTCCTCTGTAAGCTTGGCTTCTGAAATGTAGGCATCAGAGAGAGCAGCTACATTAATTCCTGTGTGTTGTGTGTGTGTGTGTGTGTGTGTGTGTGTTGTGCACATAGGTTTCTCTATGCATGTATGGATGCCATTTTGTTTTATGATTTTTTTTTTAAAATATACACCATTCAGTCGTTTGATCAGACGACAAACAGAATGCCGTCAGAGTAGGACTCCTGCTAGCGCCACAGAAATGTAGCAGTTAGCACATAAAGGCTCTGACGAGAGGATTAGAAGCATAAATAGCAACATAAACAACAGTCAGAGTGCGTAAATACATAAAGCTAGCTGTAAATAACCTCCCTGTGTTTTATAGGCTGTGGGTGTGAGAGCACTCTTACGTGATCGAGAGGTGCTGCTTGTGGTTCTCCGTGCGAAACAAAGTAAAATAACTTTTCCGGATGATCAACAATTGACACACTACCAGTTAGGATCGTACTATTTCATACCTACCTACATGTGTGGGTGTATGAGTGTGTCTCCTCATGAGCATCTGTGCTGTATTAATACAGAGTCCTCGTGACAATAGCTCTTACAAATATTATGATAATGACAATATTGTCGTCATTCTTTTCACAGCTTTGATGGGCAGCTGTCTTGATATTGTCTAGAGGAAAGGGTGAGACAGGTAAAGTGATTTAAATCTCCTGCTATGAACCGTGTAGCAGTAAAAAAAAAAAAAAACGAAAAAAAGGCACTTCCTCTTCAGTCTGCTGGAAACAACCAGCAGGTACATCTCCAAATTCTGCCCACCGTTCTGACAATTTCACCAAGTAGCTTGGTTTTTAAAAGGACCTTCAAATGGTGGCTGGTGACCTGCCAGAGTGGCTGATGGAGGAGGCAATTACCAAAATTTACCAGCATTTGGCTCCTGGCTGCTGTTAATTTTTCACTCTTGTTATACTTCTCACAGCCAAAAGGCTTTCATCGTGATTATCTGCACTAGGAGTTATTTTAACCTCTTATTACCTCTTTAGATGATTAAAATGTGCCAACTGTGTTCAGTGCAGCGCTGACAGCAGAGCAGACCGGCGAGTTCAATTGACCATTACATTATGACGGCACCCATGAGCGAGCTGAAAGTCAAAGCAAGCCACTTGTGGACAGAAATGTCAGTGAAATGGGAGTGTTGGCACAGCAGTTCTTAAATCCCAACAGTGGAGGTCAGACTCATTCTAATTTAATAATATAAAAAGTGCAGCATGTTATGAACTTATGAACTAAGTTTGCTATTAGTTCAAAAGTGTAGACCTTGATTGGAAGTATAATTTAAACTTGATAAAGAAAATATCTTGCAAACTAAGTAGAAGTAAAATGACTTGTACTATTAGAAAGTAAAGGTTAGTTGAAATGTACTCTAGCTTTTACATTTTTAATTTCCACAAAAGTTTGTTTGAGGCAGGAGGTCAAAGACAAAAAATTATACGATGATATATGATCAAACTGTATAATTAAATACACCTGCAGGCTACAGAATTAATATCATAGACTGTCTGACTCTCATAGCTGTCCTATCAAAATAAAGGCCCACTCAGTTGACATGAAAGTGACCGCACAGTTGATGCCGGTGTCTTTTCTCTCCACGTCCTTATAAATGCTTAATCTGTGAGTTTGTTTGTCTCACTATCTTAAAAAAAAATTAAATCACGGGTAGTTATAGATTGTGACAGACTTTTTACAGCCCAAGAGAGTCTAATGCAACCTCTGTTATGGTCATCACTGCAGTTACAACAATCATGAAGCTATATATATTAAATAACTTGCCACTTCTTAGTAACAGGAGAATAAAACCTCACCAGGGCGGACACCACAGAGTTGTTTTGACATTTCAAAACTCGTTTGCAGCTGCAGCCAACAAGCGCACATATGAAAGCAAAAGGAGAGCCTGCACAGTTTTTGCACAATGCTAACCACACACCAATACACACATAAACCGTCCTCATACTTTCAAACTCTGAGCTGAATCGGTGCTGGTAGTCACAGGCGATTGCGAGCACTCGACAAACGTAGCCAGGTACATCAGTTTGTTTAACTCTTAAGCAGAGGGATTTTGGTTTTGGCTGTTGGGAAAGAGTAAAATCCGTGTGGCTCTCACGAAGCACAGTGACTGTCTGTAAAAGCTGACACCAAAAGGCAAAGAGTTGACTTAGACAATCATAGTGTTTCCCCAGTGGAGGATAATCCATGACAATAAACATGAAGGCATCTTCTGATTTAGTTTGATCCTTATTTCATTGTGGCTGCATCAAGTTACACTGCTTTCCTGTCAATCATCCGACACCTACGGGGGGAGAGTCTTAAGGAAAACACTCTTTCAAACTTTGCTTTTCCTCATGAAAACAATAACCACAGGGGTTATCTGGACTGTGACTTGGATTTTCAACAGAAAGCTTGTGTTACAAACTGGGTAACAACATGGGCATTTTCTGGCCAGAGAGGATCCATTGTTTTCAGAGTTTAACACACATTATTGACAAAAAGTCAGTATATCTCAGCTGTGGTTGGTTGATCCACCCCTGTGGTCCAGAATGTAATATCTAAACAACAGTTTGATGCCCTGCCAGGAAATTTGGTTCAGATACCCGTGGCTCTCAGAGGATGACACAAGAGATAACTTATCCAGTGGTATCTCAACATTATTGGATGGATTGGCACAACATTTTTACAGATACTCAAGGTTGCTGCTTTCCTCTAAACTCTTCTAATACCAACATATGGTTGATATGTCGTCTTTTCCTAATATGTGTCAACAAGGAAAGAAGCTGCTCTGTAGTCTGGTGGTCCAGCAGTGGTTACTTCTGTATCTTTTGCCAGACTGCAGCAGGGTGGGTGTTGTCTTTTGGTGTCCTTTGGACTCTATGCAGACATGTCATTTCACCGATGTCACTGATGCTCTGTAGATGGGTACCAATGGTGTTTTTGGCGGTTTTAATCAATCGCTGTAGAGCCTGTCTGTCCTGTCCTGGGCCCATGCACAAAACATGCCAGTTTGAACTGTAACAACTTTAGTGATCCCACTGACTTGTCTTCTAACGACCATCATTAGGTCAAAATTTGACGTGTTGAGGGTTAATTAGCATGCTAACACGTATTAGCATGTGAACCCTCAAGCTAACTTAACTTAAGCTAACTTAATCATTACACCTGCTAAACATGAGCATGTAAATATCGTCATTGTGAGCATATTAGTGTAAAAACTGAGTTTGAGCCTCACAGCGCTGCTGTCTCTTGCTTTGAATCTGTCCCTCAACCCTTTGGAAGTGAAATACAAAATACAAAATAAAACAATAATTAAATATACAGCTGATTTAAGTGAAGATTGTGGGTTTAAGCCTGCCATTGGTCAACATTCTCCCTTCTGCTATCTGCATGTTAGCGTTGTCCCCAACCACTGAGCTACATGCTGAAAAGAACAAGTTACTGTCATACTAACCTGGTTGCTAATGGTATGAACATAAACAAGCTAGCAGTTGTTACCTTTCCTTATGTGGGGATTAAGCCATTTTAAAACAAGGGCTTGCCTTCCTACAAGCAAGACAAGTTCCCCCAACGCTTTTTTGCAGGGGTATAGTCACTCCATCCCGGGCTTAGCTCTGCCCTAGGTGATTGTGATTGGTTTAAAGAAATACAAACATGGACTCCATCTACCGTTCCAGCTGTGGTGCACGGGTGTATCAGTGTGTTCTTGTGCGTACTTGTTCATCAATTAAACATCTCCATTTTCTTTATTTATAAACATTTTCCTTCTCATTACCATTTTCATGTATATTTAAAAACGTCTTGTCTTCAGAGCCTGCTTTACTAATTTAATAGATTCAAATTAAAAAATAACTTTATCGTTAACCCATCTCCGCTCAGTCTCCTGCAGAACAGGCGCTGCCAAATCAGTGTGTTTATGTCCCCGCCCTCCTAATGGCGCCTGAACATTTGTACTAAGAGCCCCAGTTAATAGCCAGTGTTACAGCACCGGCGTGCCAATAAAACAGGTTTCTATTGCAGCTTCAGTATAAAGTCTCTCAACCAAGATAGATGATGATATTCCTTTCGCCTGCAGATATGAAACTACAGTATGCACTTAGTTTCCCATCTGTCTCCACACAGACCTATCAGCAACAGTAGGGAGCTCTCTCCCTCCTCTCGTGCCCTTGTGTCAGTGTTTCTGTGCTGTGTTTGTTTTCCTATATGCATGTGCACACAAACATACTGACTCCAATGCGGTGATTTTCCTCTTCCAGACATCGAATGATTGGGCTGCGGAGGTTCTTTTTTTTTGTTTTCTCTTTTTCTCCCTCTCTCCATCCCTCATTGCTCTTTCCCTCTCATTTTCTTAAACTGCAAAATTGCTGTTCTGCGGTTGGGAGCCAGCTTCGATTATCTACGCCAAATTCCCTGTTAAAGAACTGTGTTTCTAGGCCTATTCAAGCACTTAAAGCCCCTCTAAATGGCTTTAGCTGCAGGGTCCCCTCTTTGGAGACTACCACACACACACAAACAAACAAACACACACACACTCCATTGCAGTGAGTTCAACACCCATCATGGGAATGATCCAACTGCAGAGTAATTTCTCTTTTTTAATGTTTGTCAGCACAAAGAATGTCCCTCGCTCTCCCTCTCTCTCTCTCCTCCACATCCTGTTGGACAATTAGTTTAAGTGTGCATGTCCATGTGTTGGCGGGTTTGTTTCTGTGTTTAGGAGAGGAAATGTTTGTTTAAAGGAGGCTTTTTGCTGTCTCCAGGGAGAAAAGGACTAACTTAAATTAATTGCTTATAGGGAGAAGTTTTTGCTTGATGGGGGGTCTTACAAAGTGTTTGACTTTGACACAGAAAAGGGCAAATCCCCCGCCTGCTTCCATCCTGTTAGCTTCACGCTATGACTGTCTGCTGGCTCTAGCTTCACATTTACCAAACAGACTTGAGTGTGGTATCAAACTTTTTGTCTAACTCTTGGAAAGAAAGCAAATATATATATTTTTCAAAATGCCAAACTATTCCTAGTTAGTAAATTTAAAGTAATATTAGACCAATGCACTGTGTTTTCACGTTAACCTAACCACTTCACTTGTTAGCATATTAGCCTGTTAGCATGTTAGTCTGTTAGCCTGTGTAACTTGTTGGACCACTTGTAGGCCTGTTAGCCTGTTGCTATCCTGTTATCTAAACTGTTAGCTTGTTGTTAGCATGTGTAACTTGTTGGACCACTTGTAGGCCTAAAATACTGTATGGTGTTGTACCCTAATTATAATGTATCATGATGTATCATCAACAAGCGAAAAGCTTCAGAATATAATTTTCTTATCTACAAATTCTCAGCATTTTAAAATGAGAAAAAGTTAAATAGATCCTATGTTTTGACCAGATTGCCCACCCCTACCTGAAGTACTTTCTTATATGGGGATCTATTAGTATAAAAGTTAGTTGCTCTACTGTGGAAAAAAATGGGGAAGGTTGAAAAAAAGAAGGGAATTGTGTTTTTTACATTTTTTAAAAGACTGTATTTGAAATTAGGTGCCTCTTCATCAAAAGAAAACACATTTTCTCCAGGCTGGGTGAATTGCTTCCCCAGTATGTAATGCTTATCCTGTAACACAGTGGTCCATGTCACAGCTAACTTCACTGTTGTCTTTGGGTGGCAGCAAGCAGACATGTGCTTCCTTTGATTACACAAGTTGAACACCAGCTTATCTTTACCTGCCAGAGACAAGTTACACCTGGAGAGTGTTATGTGCAAATAGGTTCATGCTATGTAAATGCTAAAAACCAAAAGAAAAAAAAGACCCCCTAATTTGAGCATTCATGCTGTTGTTTTGTTTGTTTCTACTTGTGTGAGAGTAGTTTGAATAGCTGCTCTGACTCTACCCTTCACCTTTTATTGAGAGGAGAAAATTCTAGAAGAGGTGCGGGTAAACACTCAACACACACACATCAGGCAGCAGTCGACGGATCTAAATATTGGTACCAACAAAGCGGCGGCAGCACACTTGTGACTTCTGTGGACAGAAGTTGCTATTGACATTTCTGCAGATAAAGAATCCAAACAAAACCATCAACTTTCAACAACTCTGACAAAATGTGATTTCTGTTTTGTTGTATTGGAGTAGATTGTAGTGTTTTTGTGCTCTTTTTGCTGTGTTACATGATAAAGACACAGTTGTACAAATATACTGTAGATTTGTTATAAAACCACACATGCCAATGCGCACACGTACGGCATTATATTATATTATAATAGGTGTTTTGAGCAAGAGACACGACTCACTTTTTCCCTTGATTAGGAAAACTCTCTCCACGATGCAGCAATTATTACCGCCCTCTCCACCTACATGTATTAAATTAATAGCAAGTGTTTCACTTAATGGGAATGTGACTGGCCCAGAGAGACTACCAATTCACACACAGATGAGATAAATACACCAAAAAATGAAATTAAACCTCAGCGCTAAATAACTCCAGAAAAATGTAGAGACCTTTTAGTTTTAGCTCAGGTGATTTGTCCATTACAGGGCGAAAAAAACAAGTGTACTACAGTTGTCAGGATTTTTTTTTCTTTATCTGAAGAATCCTTAAATCCCTCCCCTCTGGAGAGCTCGGAGACAGAGTGAGCGTATTGTAGAGGAGACTCAGTCAGATTAAGAATGATTAAGGCTCAACCACTCAGCTCTGTTCAGTGTAGAGTTTTACTGCACTGTCTGACAGAGTGATGGCTGAGCTGCACCTGTCAGCTCGGGAAGTAGCTGTGTGTAAGTGAGTCTCTGTCTGTGGGTGCACATGCGTGAGATAGCGCGGCATGTCTGTATCTGTGGCTGTGTGTGTGGAGGTGTTTGCGTTGTGTGTCTTGTGTGTGAACAGCTGTGTGATTCCAAATATTTACGTACATGTGTTTGCATACATGTGTGTTCCCAGTATGTAAGCATCTGTTTCTGTGTGTGTGTGTGTGTGTGTGTGTGTTGAATATTTTTTTCTGAATGAAGTCAACTCATTGTATCATTTGGTTCATCCTGCTAATCCCTTTTGTTACTGGGAAAATACTGTGTGCGTGTGTGTGTTTGTGCGTGCTTGTGTGTGTTTAACCAAGAGGAATTATTTTATGTTGAATGATTGCCATATAACTGAGCTGTGTGTGTGTGTGTGTGTGTGTGTGTGTGTGTGTGCGTGTGTGTGTTGAGTAGGACTGATGTTGGCTGGTTTGCCCACCACTGTGTCTGTGTGTGCTGTGCAGCTGTCTGTGTGTCAGTGGTGGAATGCGACTGTAAATGAAACCACTGTGTCTCCACTGCATGGTGCAGCAGCCCACATGTGCGCACACACATAGACACAGACACACACACACACACACACACACACACAGTCCAACCCACATTCTTTATATTCCTCCAGCCTCACACAAAGCGCTTGCCGTATTTCATTCGATTTACACCCACGTAGAGGGTCCAATTAGTTTAGATGACATGGCATTTTGTCATCAGTGTCATCCAATTATTTTTGCATAAAAGATAAAACATGACAAAATGCAATTAAAAGACTTCAGCCTGTGCAAGTCAAGTCGAGCAAACCTGGAACGAGCCGAAAATGAAGAACTCATCTCGAAAATACTGGGAATTAAACCCAAGGCTCTGTTAGTGTCTGCCACATCGCCTATCTTAACATGTAATAGAGTGAAATGATGTGATGAATGTTAAAACAGGTCTGTTTTCGGGTGCTCAAGAGTTCACACTCACTAAATTGTTTTTCACTTGAGCAAAAAAAAATGGGCCCTGTTCAGCGAGTAGTCTGGTCTCATTTAGAAGCGTCAGTCATGACTGGCCTCATCATGTCAAATTGCTCAGTGTTGATGACATCTAAATGGTGTGTAACGTGACATGAGAGCCGTCTGTTGTCTCTAAATCTGATTTTCTTTGCAAAGATGTGACGGTATTTTGAGACAAAGCAGGTTAGAGCTGATAATCTGGCTGACTATGAAGCGTTTGGTCATAATTGGTGCCTGTTTCACCTTACCAGCAGGTACAATGCCAGTTCGAGGTCTTTTGCAGGCAATTTTTGCAGTTTGTATAACTATCCTTTCTATTTGATCACGTTCCTCTTCCTCGCCCTTCCTCCTTGTCTTTTCTTATCTCTGCCTGTTAACAGCCAGGAGAGGTGGCTGTGAGACGACTACAGTCTGCAGTATTAGCACTTGTCAATATTACGCCTTTCGGAAAATGGATTCCAAATAGAAATCTCCTCACGTTCAAGTGTGTGTCCGCCTCCCGCTCCCGTTCCCATATCTCCTCCTCCTCCTCCTCAACTGTCCTCATCTGACCTGCGCTGCTACTTTAACTTTGCTACCATCTGTTGCAACCAGGCCTGGAGTTTTTAAAAAGTGAATTGATCAGATCAAATTCTGTATGCGTGCTCTGAGACGTCTGTTCGGCTGCATCTGAGCAACTAATTTAGTGTCAGATGTCAGACTTTTGCACGAGTAAAATCGCCATTTGGATCTCCAGATGAAATTTTAAATAGATTTTGAGACATTGTCACAACAGTTTACACTTCAGTCTTTCCAGATCGTAGGATGAATAACAATAGCAATGAAATAAATTGAAAAACCTCATTGGATTTTTTTTTTCTCTCTTTTATTTCAAAGTTAGTTCAAAGGAATCTCATACAGCATCTTTCTATCTCCTTTAATTTCTATTTCAAATCCCGCATTGTTTGGTTGTGCCCAGCGTTTGAAAAAATGTAATCGATTTTGAATTGTGTCTAATATAATAGTATGTAATCTATTGTTTCTTTTGAGACTCTGGGATACAAGGTTAAAAACTCTGCTGACAGGATGATAAAATTCCACATTTTCCATTGCAAACCTCTTGAGTCAGAGGATATTACTGTAATAACAGTGATAGATTTGTCCGACCAAAAATAAAATATTGTGGCTTGACTGATGAACATTGCAGAAGTGTGGTACTCCCAAGGATGCTGCTGTTTGTTGGAGCACACAAAGCACCCACCATGGATTCCAGGGATTTGAGCTCTCAGTGTCTGTTGACTCACACACCTGAGGCTCTCTGAACACATATCAGGCAAAATCAGCGAGTGCGCCTGCTGAACAGTGCAGCGGTACCGCCTCGGGCATTACTTGCCACTTAAATTTTACACCTCGCCCCTGTGCTCAGAATCGGTTTCAACTCTGACCTTGTTGGTTGATGACCTTTCAAAGCACAACCAATGAGATGATTGATTGTTTCTTGATTCTTGATTATTGGGTTTTTCTTGTTCTGCTCAATTCTGACAATTCCCAGTTCCTTCTTTTGTGTTAAGCTTAACAAACGTAATTGATAAATGGTCTTTGTCAGGCTGTTCCTGTACTGTTGTCCCCCTTGTTGATGGGGTTGATGAAAGGCTGCAACAATTATATTAAAAGGGTGAAAATGCCCATTATAATTTCCCAGAGCCTAATGTAACATCTTGAAATATCTTGTTTAACTGTCAAATTGTCCAAACCCAAAGATATTCAGTTCATTTGTTACACAGTATGTGACAAAGAAAAGCTTCAAATTCTCATAATCCTCCATTGTTGCTTGAAAAATGACAACAACTTCCAATTATCAATAATTGAATTGATTGAAGGTAGTTAAAAATGTTCAAAATTAAATCAACAGAATGTGAAGAAATAAAAGTTTTGACAATATGACGTCCATGTATTACATTGAAGAGATCTACTAGAAGCTAGCATGCTAAGCAGCTAGTCCTGCCTGTCCCGGTTGAAGTGTAAGCACCGACACACCCCCAATGGTCCCAGCTCAGAGTCCAGACCACTACCTGCTTGGCTCACTGAGCTAAGTAGCTAACGGCAGCAGCAGTTAGCAGAATTAGCGGTTACTCTGGTGATCTGTTGCCCGCTATTTTATTTGATTATGGTTTCAACAGGTGGCCAATTCTTACATATTGCACCTTAAACTAATTAGAGGTTAAGCAGAGCTCTTCTTTGGATTCTGTCCCGTGGCCCAACTCGGGAACAACAGTTCATACCATGTATAAATCACGTGTGAAGCCTATAGGGCTGCCTTCACATGATCACCAGTCAATGCTGGGTTGGAGGAAGCCTCCTGAGAGCCTAGCTCAAGGCTGAAGAAAAGCCAATAGACATGTATTTTTAAACTGGACTCTGTCTGATACTCTCACATGATTTCTCCATGTTCGAGCTTCTTGATTAGTCGTACACAAGACTGTGCACACTCTCAAAGGTCTGTACCAAACAATGTTAAAGTTGCGATGACTTGAACTTTTAGCACAAGGTGTAAAATAGCTTGAACTTTTAGCGTGAGGTGTAAAAACTGAGTGGTGTTACATAGCCCAGGGCACTGCTGCTTCAGTGTCATGAGTGGTTTAAGCCGTGGCCAAGTGATTATGTTGCTGATTATGAGTAGAAATCCAAACCTCCTGCTTCACTTGCTTTCATCAACATGGTTTTGAATGCAGGAGAGGGTACCAAGTGGTTCATTTCCTGCTTAGTTCCCCACATTTTCTCTCTCCACTATAAGAAAAAGTGTATTTAAAATGGAAATAGTATAAATGTAAATGTTTATAGGCTGCCTGTGGTTTGTACAGTACGGCTGACATTATATATGCCTTGTTTACGCACAGTGTACATATAGGCCGACGTGTTTGGACGTGTGTCCGTGCGTGCTTTCGTAGTAAATAAGATTGAACAGATGCAGGATAGAGAAACACACAGACTCTCACGGAGTGAGGCCAGCAGGCATGGATGTGAGCTCCATGCTAAAGAAGTGGTGTGTATAAATTTGCCTAAGTGTTTGGCCAAGGTCTGTGGCTGTGTGTGCAATCGATGTGCCAACAGCAATAAATCACCACGGGGTAGACCTGAACGCCTCTACAGCTTCATCTGATGTGGCAGGTGGGCTTCAGGATGGCCCTGACACACACACACACACACACACACACACACACACACACACAGAGAAACACACGCACTCAGAGAAATGAAGGCTCAGCTAATTCAAGGTTTTCTTTGATCAGATAAGATGCTGATCAGTTTGAGGGAAATGAATGACACGATACATCAAGTGATAGCATTGTGTCACATTTTTTCATTAGAGGAGGCTTTTGATGGTGTTTCAAAGAAAAACTCAAACAGGCCAGATAATGTTCAATATTACTTTAGAATTGGGATGCACCAAAATATTGTCTGGTCATCGATATCGGCCGATATTCACCTTGTTGACTGCTATCGTCAAATAAGAAGACATTCACAAATAGCAGGGGCCAACGTTTATTTGTATAAGTTTATAAGTGTCGCATCAATTTTACGCTGGCACATTCACGAGCTACTGGCTTGTGACATCCCTGCAATCGGTTTGTTAGGCTATGTAAATGCTATGAGTAGGTAGTCCTCTAACAGGCTGAACCAGTTACTTTTCATAAAATGAATCTTTTTCAAGTGAAAGAAGGTTTGATTAAAGGTTGTTTCATAAGTTTGTATCATTGAATTTGAGCTCTTTAAAATATAGTTTAATGAAGGCCTGAATGACTTTAAAGCAGTTGAGTTATTTTTTATAATAAAGGTTTGTTTCCCTTGTGCTAAAGGCAATAAACAATAAAAACTAAATAAATAATGACAAATTACCATTTGTATTCAGCCAAATTGTTGTTTTAAACATTGGTATCAGTATCAGGCCTTAATCTCACAATTTGTGCATCCCTACTTTAGAAAGCTCGGTACCCAGAAAGCAAAATTGTTGTGGCCCAGATCTGGCCCACACCAGACACGGTCATCGAGTCCACATACCGCATGGAATGATTGCACTTGGGCGGTCCACTCCTGTTTGCCAGATCTGAGCCGCAAGCAGGCCATACCACGGCTACATGTCAGCCAAGAGCAAACCCTAACCCTTGTGGCTCAGATCTGGCAACCAGGAGTGGACCGCCCAAGTGCCATTATTCCATGCGGTATGTGGACTGGATGAACGTGTCTGGTACAATTTTGCCAATAGGGTATTGGTATACAGTTACTTTCGAAGCACCAATACAGTGGTATCTATTAACGTGAATCAATGTATCAGCTTTAAGTGACTTCACCATTTGTGATGTAAGTGAATTTTGTTAAGAACACACACATTTTAATAACCACACAATTATAGCATGAATTGTTGGGCTGTTTGGATTAGGTTTGTGCCCCACAGCAGGAAGAAAGTTTGTACCTCATTAGAATATTCTGTTTCATTTCTGTTTCAAGTCTTTTTCTCTTTCTATCTCTGTATGAGCCCACAGTCACTCTTTTGCCAATTTATTCATCCATAAACTCAACCATTTCATTCGTTTGATCTAATTCAGCAACACTTTTATATCAGAAACTTGTTTTCAGTTCACACACGTCCTCTCTCCTGTCATCTTTGTCCCAGTTTACTCAAACAGCTCCTGACATCATCAGCTCTCAGCTCCACTGGCTACTAAAGCTATATGGCCACCGAGTCCGTGTGCTGCTTAGTTTTGACTTATTTATAGAATTTATAAAACACATCAGAGAGAGTGAGATGAAAATGCTGCAAAAATAGCCAACCGAACATGTCACTTGGTACAGTAAGTCTAACTCCTTCTTCTCTTGCGTCTTCAGGCGTGTGTACATTCTTGTGGAGATCTGTTGGGCAAGTGCATGGGTGGTGCATGAGTGCGTGTGGGCACGTCTGTTTCATGTCAGTGATGTCCAAGCGTGTGTGTGTTGAGACGAGGTGCAGTCAGTAGGATCCGTGAAAGTGTGTGAAATGCTTTTAATACTGTACGTGTGTGTTGTATGTTCATATTATGTGTGTGTGTGTGTGTGTGTGTGTGTGTGTGTGTGTGTGTGTGTGTGTGTGTGTGTGTGTAACATGCTAACAGAAGCTGTATTGTCCTGATGGGCCGGGCAACACATCGTCATCTGGGCCACTGTAATCATGGCTGGGCTGGAGATGAAAGACACTATTGACAAGAAATGAAGTGTCTGAGAGAGAGAGACAGGGAGAGAGAGAGACACAAACACAGAGATAGAGAGAGAGAGAAACACAGAGGGAGGGATAGAGAGAGAGAGAGAGAGAGAGAGGAATGTAATGAAAGGGAGAAATGAGAAACAGCAGCAGAAATAAGAGACGAGAATAGTTTGCTGACCAAACTCCATTATGAAACAAGTCTTTGCCTTGTGCCCTGCGTTTAGCCAAGCAATGAACTAATGAAAAGAAGGTCGGACAGTATGTGGGTATGTTGTTGGTTTAAAACAGTTCCAAATGATAGTAGCCTTTGAACCACTGTTATTTCTGTGCCGATGAAAAATGATTGTTCGACTCTTTACAGACTTCACACATCCTTGAAGGTGACATTATTAAGTTAAATGTGTTTTTCTCATGGTAGACCCCATGGATGTAATGTGAGGGCTGGATACCCTTGCTCAAGGTGGTGCCTGTTTATTCCAGTGAAAGTTGGAATAAACTCTTATTTCCTTATTCTCTTTTTTCTTTTCTTTTTTTAAATATATTTTTTGCCTTTATTGGACAGTGAAAGGTAAAGACGAAGGCAGGAAATGGGGATAGAGAGGGGTATCGACATGCAAAAGAGGTCAATGGCTGAAGATAATCCGTGACAATGCGGTTATATGTCATGTGCTTTAACTATCTGGCTATCAAGGCACTCCTGCTTCCCCTTTGTGTTCATTTCCCTACCCCCTCGCCCATTTGTTAGATAGACTTTACACTCAGATGCTGCACATCAAAATGTTTTTGTTGTTTTTGGGGCTCTGAGAGCGTTTCAGAAATGGTAGATCTTTGATCTTGAATCTTGCTGGCCATGTCCCATCATTTTTTGTGATGTTGAAAAACATTGATTGTTTCTGGCCTTGCCAACCAGTAGAGATGGATCAATTTTGCCAAAACACAATGGTAGCTTTGTAAATCTTTTAAAACCTGGACCATTAATCCACAAACTGATTAAAAAAAAGAACCTCTGAAGCATTTTCCCAGCAGTCTCATGTTGCAAGAATTGGGTATAACCAAGGACACTGTCTGTAGCCAAATGGATGAGCTCTCATGTGGCAAGCACCACAAGTACTTCCATAAAGTTAAGTGAATTTCACTTTTCTCCACCCCCATTATACTTTGGTTGATTTCCTACTTTGCTGCTCTTATAATTATATTTACTGTGACCTGCCAGTTAAGGTGCAGACACGCTGGATCTGTTGATGGATGTCAAGTGGACTGAGCCTGTTAATTTTATAAAGAGCGCAGGGTATCTGGCCATGTGGTGCCTGGTGGTGACAGCTTGACAAGTTAATGGACTGGTCACAGTATCTGAATTTGGATAATCATGACGCAACCTCACTTTATGCAAATATGTTAAGTTTGCGGTGCATCCAGATGTGTCATTGTCGAGTTCTGTCTTTCTGCACCATGAGAGTAAGATGTTCCTGAGGATGGTGAACAGGTTTATGGAGTGATCAGTCTCAGAAATGGCATGCTCTTTAGCAAACACACATCTCTCTCACCCAGTGAAAACATTCAATAACATTTGTCATCTTCAGCACAAGAAAATGACAACAGAAACAGTGGGTGTGATGATTTAGCATGTGGAGCAGCCATGTTGCTTTTGCACTTAAACTTTCAAGACTTAACTTGTCCCCCAGTGCCTTCAGGGACAGGCCCCAGCCAGTGACCTTGACCTGGTGAAGTGGACATAGAAAATGGGTGGATGGTTCATCTCCTTTTTCTTTTTTTCTTAGCTTTCCCTTATAGCAATCTTTTCCACCATCTCCGCTGCCTTTCTATTGAACTGGTATGAAGCCAAATAGCTTTCACTTCTCCCTCCCTCTCATTGTCTCCTCTCTTTTATCATGTTGGGCCAGTTTCTCCACTTTCTTTCTTAGACTCAGGGTGCCTGTATTTCTTTGCTCTGTTGCTCCGTAATAAATACGCTATAGGATTCTCCCTGCAGCCCTGTTTGTAATTTATGGATGTTTACCTGCGATCATGATGCTGCACATCGGTGGTGCACCCTTTGTGTGATTTTCTATGTGAGTGTAGTTCTCCTCCTTTATGTGTGTTCTGTGCACACACTTTTTTTTTCTTACTTGCACACACTCTTGTGTCACAGGTCTTGTGTCAGGTTTTGTGTCCTTTTTGTGTGTATTTTAAGTGTGTATGTATTTTTGTGTGCGTATGCTGGATCCTTTAATACCTCCAGACAATCGATACACAGAGGAGCAATGTTTGGCCCTGTCTTCTTTTAAAAGATGCACTCCACAGAGTGGTGCGAGCCAAGAGTCTAGAAGTCAATAAAACAAAGCCGATACTGCCCTCATTTGTTTTTTTGGACTTCAGCATCGAGGCCTCAGAGTCTGGGTCTGTGGGCGAATATTTAGTGTCTTGTCATTTCGATACAAACAAATAAATCCTTTTTGTCAGATCTCTGCAAGTGCAAAACACAAGCCCATGAATATATTGACATCTGTGTTTGCTAAGATTTTGCTTTGTTTCTCTCTTTCAGGGCTGATGGTGGACCAGGCTGAGGATCAGGGGATGAGGTTATAAAAACAACAACGGAGAAAGGAGGAAAAAAGAAAGGAAGTCGATTGCTTGGAAACTCTTCTTTTTGTATCATCATACCCTGCAGTCCTATACGGCACTGACTGACCCTGTAGAGGATTACACACTCAAAAATACACACTTACACCCACTCACTCACTACTCCCCCTCCCTCACCGCCATGTCTTCCCACCTCAACCCACCACTTCTCATCCTCCCCATCCTCTTCCTTCTCCTCACCTTCTCCATGCCTTCCACCTCCACTACTTCCTCCCCCTCCCCCCTACTCTCCTTCTCTCCACCGGAAGGAGGTCTCACACATTTGGTGGTCCACAACAAAACGGGCGAGGTCTACCTGGGAGCCGTCAACTGGATCTACAAGCTGTCCAACAACCTGACCAAGCTGCGAAGCCATGTTACTGGCCCAGTTACAGACAACCCTCGCTGTTACCCGCCGCCCGGTGTTCAGTCCTGCCCCCACGAGCTGGTGCAGACCTCTAATGTCAATAAACTTCTGCTACTTGATGCTGCCCACAACCGCTTAATTGCCTGTGGGAGTACTTCCCAGGGAATATGCCAGTTCCTGCGTCTGGATGATCTGTTCAAGCTCGGTGAGCCCCACCACCGTAAGGAGCATTATCTATCCAGTGTTGCTGAGGCAGGCACCATGTCAGGTGTCGTGATCTCCCCGGATCTTTTTGGTGGCGGTGGGAAACTTTTTGTCGGCACACCCATTGATGGAAAATCTGAATACTTCCCAACTCTGTCGAGCCGCAAGTTGATGTCCAACGAGGAGAACGCTGATATGTTCAGCTTCGTCTACCAGGATGAGTTTGTCTCCTCGCAGCTGAAGATTCCCTCAGATACGCTCTCCAAGTTCCCGGCATTTGACATCTATTATATCTACGGTTTCAACAGCGAGCAGTTTGTGTATTACCTTACTTTACAGCTTGACACCCAGCTCACCTCACCAGATGCAAGCAGCGAACAATTCTTCACCTCTAAAATTGTCCGCCTATGTGTCGACGATCCTAAGTTCTACTCCTACGTTGAGTTTCCCATTGGCTGCACCAAGGATGGAGTGGAGTACCGCTTGGTTCAGGATGCTTATTTGGCCCGACCAGGAGCCCGTCTGGCACGTTCGCTTGGTATTCAAGAGCATGAGGAGGTTCTGTTTACTGTATTCGCCCAGGGTCAAAAGAACAGAGCCAAGCCACCCAAGGAGTCGGCTTTGTGTCTGTTCACAATGAGACGGATAAAGGAGAAGATTAAAGAGAGGATTCAGTCGTGTTACAGAGGCGAGGGGAAACTCTCCCTGCCCTGGCTGCTCAACAAGGAGCTTGCCTGCATCAACTCGGTGAGTGTTTGAGACAGTAGCTCCCAGAAGTGTTTTTGCGATTGTCAGTCATCATGAAATTGATGCTCTTCCTTGTTGTTCTGGGAACTTTGGTTTGTGGTTGTGAGTGCTTCTGTTTGTTTTTAATTTCAAACATAGAATAGGCTCCTTCACATCACTTTGCAGTAAATTACATTTTCTGTTTCCCGGAATAAGGTTGGGTTGGACAGTTTGTCTTTACCTTGAACCTCGCCAAAAGCATTTTAGTGGTCATGGGTTTTTAGGGTGTGTTCAAATTAAGTGAGTCATGGTTCTGTTCAGTTCTAAAGCTTCCTCTCCATTACTTTGGTGTGTTTGTCTATGTAGGTGAGAAAATTCACTGTAATGTGGCTTCATATAATTGCACTGTGATAACTGTTTGGTCCTTGGGCAGTTTCTTAGTAGTGAGAACTACATGAGGAAAATATGGGAAGTTGAGTACATTTTGCCCCCATACTCTTCAAAATCTCCCTGACAGGATGGCAGGTCACCAAAACTTCTAGCTGCTTGCTCGTCTACTTGAGTTTCCCTGGGTAACCTGTAATAGGAAAGTATGAATCTTGTCATAGTCCTAAATGCAACAAAGTAATATTTTCCATTCTGGTTTGGGCCAAAGCAACCAACCTGTAGGTGTGATTGCACATTTAGTGTCACATGGAATAAATCCTGTGGCTGTACCAATCCAACATTGAAGTACTATTGGGGAATGTGGGCAGAAAATGCAGTGTATGTACCTTGATATCCTTAAGAAAGAAGCTGTATTTAGAGTATGACTAGTAAGTGACTGCATTGTATAGTATTATATGTTTTTTTTACTCTACCAGCAACAGTAGCCGGTGTTTTCTTGAGTCTAAGAAGACCTTGACCCTCCAACTTTCCTTCCCCCCTGTTTAATGTTCTTTGTCCCATAAAAGACGGAGATCATTGGTGGTCATTATTCATGTGAACATACCAGATGGAGAACTTAATTAATTACATTCTGGTTGGAGTACTGGCTTCAGCGAAAGCAAGATTGATAAATACGATTTTTTTTTTTTTTTATTAAAAGTTTCAAGTTCATTTAATTTACATGACATTTTAAAAGCAAACAGGTTTTGCACTAAAGTGCTTCACAAAAACAGACATATGTGTATACATATGGGCATAAAGATGCATATGTGTATGTTAAGGCAAGATTAAAATAGAAGCAGGCAAGCATAAAACCACCAAATGTTAAGGACATAAAGCAAGATAGAATATAGAATATTGTTAACATGTCTCCACAGCTGAGTGAGACTACTCATTTAGTCTGAGGACTGGACAGCTGTCTCTGACTCCCGTCCATTTTTAAGGAATAATTCAGTGTGTCCACAGGTTGTGGGTGGCTTGTCTTTCCTTTTTCCTCGTAGATGAGCTGGCCTGAGGGTGCCTGGAAGACGTGTGTGTGTGTGTGCGTGTGTGTGCGTGTGTGTGCGTGTGTGTGTGTGTGTGTGTGTGTGTGTGTGTGTGTGTGTGTGTCACCCACATGTCACACACACGTACACACACAGACACACACACACACACATGGCCCTGTATCCTCATGAATAATTCACCTGGTCTCACCTTCTGTTATTCAGTCGGTGCTCCATAACAACCTGCCATAAATCTCCGGACTTCTCTCCACCTTTCTGTCTCCATCTTCTCTTTCTCTTCTCTGTCTTTTACTCCAGCCTCGTCATTTGCATAAAGATTTATTTCATTTTGCTAACCCCAATCTCCCTCTGCTCCTTCTTTTATCTTCCTTTCACTTAGCTTTTTCCTGTTTCGCTCCCCCAACTCTTCTCCCTGACTACTTTTCTTTGTCTTTCATTTTTAACCTTTAACCTCCTTTATCTTTACACTTTCTCTTTTTGCTGCTCTTCTTTTTCTTCCCACTTGTTCTCCTCTGTTCAAGCCCTTGCTCTTTCACCATCTCCCTGTGCCCTCTCCTTGACTTTTCACTGAGTGATGAGGTATAGAGTGACTTAGTGTGTAAAGCCAGCGCCTGGATGTGATCTGAAAATATGATGCGGTGGGAACAGATGATGCAGTGAAAGGGGGGAGCAGAGTGATAGGGAATGAACGGAAGCGGGAGTCATTGGTTTTATGGGAAGAGGGTGGAAGGAAGGGTGGATACAGAGCAGGGTTAAAGAAGAAAGGGAAAGGGGAAGGAACGAAGGAAGGGAAGTTGTAAGGAAGAGTGGGGAGGCAGACAAATGGGAAAATTATTAGGATGAGGCAAGAAGCGAGAACAAGAAGAGAGAGTAGAGAAAGAAGAAACCAGGAGAAAGATACAGAAAGGTGGAAACACATGGGCCAAGACTGAACAGAGAGGAAGATGGAGGGAGAAAAAGGATGGGGGGGTGAAGGAGAGAAGTGAACTCCTGTGCTGTGTTGTTCTAGGGATGTTGATGTCAGTTGGATGGGCATGAGATTTTGTCCAGACATTCATGGTCGTCAGAGGATGATGCCTACAGACTTTGGTGATCCCCTGACTTTACCTCTGGCACTACCAGCAGGTCAAAGCTTTTATTAAGTAGACTAATATCTTCCTGAGTTGTTTCCAGTTTGTAATGAAGAGTACTTCATGCTTAGTGTACTCTGAAGAGTAAAACTGCTAATTCATCAGTATTTGGCTGGCTAGCTAGCTAACTGCCTATTGTACCTGTCCATCTATGCTTGTAGCTAATGTGTGACAGGGATTTTTGGAGCCTTTGTTTTATCATTGACTTAGAGAGGATGGTTATTTTATTTGCAATGTATGGGAACTGTATGTTTTATAGAAACTATCAACATTTAATTCTTACCTGAAGTTATGTTACTGCCTTGCAAGGAAGTGAAGAAGTTGAACTAAACCTGGTGACTTTGTGCTTTCTGATGGGAGCCCTGCAGCTGCCAATACACATTATCCAGCTATTACCTGTATGCAGTGTTAAATCTTCTGTATGTGTTACCATGACATTTAGCACACGCATTTATTTCCCACTCAGGAAAAAAACAAACTTTGTTGATCCCCTGACTTTCCAGGTCAGAAACAATCCCATAAGCCTTAGTCGTACTTTTTGTGCTGGGCTCATTATGAAGTGTTAGCATGCTTAACACACTGAACTCTGATTGTTAACATGGTGGACGTTTTAATCATCATCATGTTGGGATTGTCATTGTGACACCGCTGCCTCACACAGCTGCAGTGTGACTGTAGACTCTTAGTTGATTCATAGATGATTGTTGATAGACTACAATTACTAAGAAAAACTCTATTGGCAGGCATAAATCCAACAGTTTTACCATTTAATTACAGTTTATGCGATGCCTCAGACAGCACAGGTCCACTCATGAAAAGACTCAGGAGAGTTAGAATGAGCGAGCAGGTTCATTTTTGTGCTTTGACTTGACCATATGGCAGCTGTAGAGATCAAACCTGTGCTTGTTCCATTAATGGATGATCACTCTAATCACTTATCTACCATGCTACCGTTTGTGGTGGTTTTGCCACCCATATGTTACAGCAACCTCTGGTCCAGTGCCTCCCACACATATCGTACTACAAAATAAATATGTTACTGAATAAAGTAGCTATGTTTTGTTGTTAAATATAAGGAATGGAAGACACATTTGCAATATGCATTTTCAAGTAACTGATTCACATTCAGCAAGTTCTTGTTATAGTTGTGAATTTCATATTCTTCTTTTGAATGTCACAGCTCATGCAAGACGATAACAACATTACATATCTGTCACAAGCCCACCGGTGCTGTGCAAGCGCCTTGCGGCCTTGTAAAAAGTGTACTGTATATGCATGTGATTATGCTAATGTGCGTACAGTTACATGATTGTCCTTTATGGCCATCTGTCGTTCTGCCTGCGATCGATCAAGGTCGTGTCAGCAGAGCTCGCTCTGGGACGTCGCTGTGATGAATTTATCAACTCCTCGAACAGGCATGTTCAGTGTTTCCTGACGACAGCGGTGACAGCTCGTTGCCTCTGAGCTACTGTCATGTAGAAAACTTTCGTAGCGGCTCATTTCAAGAGACAAGGTCGGGTCAGTCAGTCAACACTCAGACACTTGTGTCTACCTGGAAGCTATCAAACTTCATCACGGTGTACAGCAGGTTAATCTTTTCACCTTCATTACAAAATGTTATACAACTCTCACATTCCTGTGGCAGTGGATTATCATTGACCATTTGAATCAGGATTATAGCTACTAAAAGGAGGGACTTTATAGTCACAATTCCACATCCTGTCTAAAATTGATTTGAAATCAGTCCAAGTCCAATTCCAATTTCCCTGTTACGGCTCTGCTAGTGTAATTCATATATAGGAGAGAAAGTCATTTATATTATGTTTCAGTCCTTGGCGTCTCTACAATGTCATCCGTGATTTCCTTCGAGACTGAATTAACCCTAACCCACTCCTTGAGATCTGTAGACCAGTGTGGCAGACATGTTGTCTTGCATTTGAGCTACAATGTCACATTTGAGAGGTCTGATTGCCTGGTGTGCATGTTTTGCAATGGCAGAATGAGGATTTTATATGACTAGAATGGATAGAAATAGTGTGGTTGACGTGACATACCGAGAATAAATGGGATAATGCTAGAATTTTTTTCCAGCTGTAAGCAAGAAAATGTTCCTTCATTTATTATCTATAAGGTCTGCTTAACATTAAACTGCATGAAAGCTGCTTTTAACCCTGAGAACCCTATTGATGCAGTCTGTCTATCATTTCTCTTGATGAATCTTGGAGTCATAATGTATTGAAATGGAAGAACACATGCATCGATCACGCACATGCTGTTGTGTGACTTAATTTTTCCAGTGGTATAACTGGTATAACCGTCTTATATCTTCAAGCTCCATAACCATTTAATTAAAATGCTAAGTGGCTACATTTATATAGCTTTTTTTATCCAAAGCACTTTACAAGGCTCACTCAGCAATATCAACGAGCTACAACCCAGGGTCTGGCCAAAGACAGTCTGACATGTAGACAAGGGGAAGTGGGGATCAAACAATGGATGACCCGCTCTTTTTTCTCTCAAAAATACACTGGTACAGTACAAACAGGAACAGCTAGAAGCAAATGCAGCATGGCTTTTCATGATTTGCTGAAAATGTAAAGAAATGTAGGCTAAAAAATGGGACGCAGGTGGGAAACAGCCTCCAAATAAAGAGAGTGAAAGCTCAAGAACCCAAGAACCACCTGCTGTTAACTCAGGTACATTTAACTGCTTTTACAGCGAACTCAACCTGAAATCAGATTTCCCTCTAAATTGCCAAAATGCATATTCTGGCACATTTTTCTTATTAAGAAAATGAAACTTCTCTCTTGACTATCTCCATGCTCATCATATCTTTTTTTTCAAATGTCTGCGTGCAGTAAGTCAGTTTGCAAACCTTCCCCTGTTGGACAGATTTATATACAGTAGTTGATACACTTTGTTGTTTATTCAGCCAACTTTGGCAAGAAATCAGTTGTGTGGTGGGAAAAGGCGCCATTAGGCTGTGCTAGAACAACCATCGTGTAAGATGAGTTCATGTCACACTGTGCATGACTGATCTAACAAAATCTTGGTCACAATCTCATCACACTGTCAGACTTTACAGTATCAATTTAAGGCATGTCAGCTTATGAAATGGATGTGTGAATTATAGTGCTACGGTGTAATTAGAAAAAATGGCATGAGAGCAGGGACACAGTGCTGACAGACGTGTACCAGAGCTTTACTAATTTTTCTGGAGTTAAACAAACTTCTTTTTTGTTTTACCTCCATTGTTTTTTATTATTATTATTATTATTATTTTTAGTATTTGGTCTTTAATTTCTAACATTTAAAATTTTGCAGCAAGCTTTGGCCACCAAAACTCCAGATTGGCTGTCTGGAGACATGTCTCGCAGTGCAGTCTTGGATCAACTTTCGGCTCAGACCGTGTAAAGAGGAAAGAGAGCTATAGAGCTATATACAGATTTTCCTGTGTTATGACAGGCTCATAAAGTTTCTAGAGAAAACAACATAGTAAAGCAATATGTGCAAGTGTAGCTACTGCTGCATTCAAACATTTTGTAAATCTCTCACATAGGCATTATGTGTTTTTTTGTGTGTGTTTCTTTTCACTTTTCCACTCAGTAGATCTTAGAGCCACATTATTCAGGATGCATAGCGACACTGAGCTCATGTTTCTGTGAACCGTCCTTTTGAGTTTCTCCTATGGGCACCTACCAGGATGGGTGCGGCTCAAACCGCGGGTCTCTCCCTGTGCATCTTTATGTCCACTCATTATCAGGAAGAGGCCGGCATTGGTCTTCTGGGAGTTAAACTGAGTGGTGGGTGACCTTCGCTGGCTGTGGGCTGCCGTCCAGCTCCACAGCTCTGTGAGCAGGCCAACCGAGCAACGCTACGGCCTCAGCATGACTAATGAGACTGATTCAGACAGAGGGAGGGAGATACTATCCTCTCTGTGCATGTGTGTGTGTGTTTAGGACTCACTTTATCTCCCTTTTTTTGCATCTCTTTCTCCCTGTGTACTTCTCTGAGTGCTCATTTGTGTGTGTGTGTGTGTGTGTGTGTGTGTGTGTGTGTGTGTGCGTGCTTCCGCCTCTTATCCTGGCCTCCAAAGAGGGACAAAACAACAGTGAAAACAAACAGAGGAAAATGGGCTGATAATAACAAGTGTGTGTGTGTGTGTGTGTGTGTGTGTGTGTGTGTGTGTGTGTGTGTGTGTGTGTGTTGCATTGTCTGCAGAACCACAAGGTGGACGTCACAGTGAAAATTGCCTGCAATAAGCAAGAAGACTCTTCTGTTGTTATTGCTCTCTCTCTCTCTCTCTCTCTCTCTCTCTCGCCCCCTCCCCCCACTCTGTCTCTATTTTTCTCTGAGCATAATAGTGTTTATTAATATTTATCAGTGTTGATCACTGCTGGCCAGGATTATAGTCTATTTCTGTGGCGTTTTATATTCTGTCTTCCAGGCGGCTGGTGACTGGTGTGCACGTGTGTGTGTGTGTGTATGTGTGTGTGTTTTTATGTGTTGTGTATCCGTTCGCTGCTTCGTTCTCTCTATCTCTTTATTGTATCTTCAGTCTCATTACCGTTGGCTTGTGCCTCGGTGGATGGATCACCCACATTGCATCAGGCTTCGGGCCTGCTGGGAGGGGAATAGAAAGGCTCTAATGGCTGCGCTTACATCATGCACACGGATATTTCCCTAATGCTCGTTATAGCAATCTGTTCGCGAGGTGACTGGTTTGCGCCGACCTCGATAACCTCTTTCCTTGTAGAAACTTTAATAGGCGATATTGACTGGGATATTCCCTCAATACCTGCGATACTGATTGGTTTGTCAGTGCAAGCTCAGTCTTTTGGGGAAACATGGGCATAATATGGGAGAGAAGCTATTTGAGGCACTTTGGATACCAGAAGTATATGTCTCATTCACTTTTTTGCGACTTCCAGTTGACCTGAATGAGCATGAAACTGTCCTGATTGACTCATCAGTGCAAAATATGAGTAACTATGTTAGTAAATAGCTAAAAAATATCCGAGGTAGAGCCCTGTGTACATAGAAATTGTAAAGGTAACTCCCAAGGTGCATTTCTGTGAACTGCTGTCTGTCGTGTGCATCGTGTCAGCAAGCTGAAGCTAGAGACCCTTTGCAGAAACCTACTGATTAGGGCTGCACAATTAATCAATATGCAATATCCAAATTGCAGAAGCTGCAATTTTCTGATAAACATGAAAACATCTTAGTTTGACACAGAGCCCAACAAATGTCACATCGTCATCATCAATAGTTTATTTCTTCTCAGTGAGAATGAAAATTGCGATGCAAAATTATCATATCACAATCATGACAGAGTGCTGCAGTAATGAGCTCTCAAACCTGGAAATCAGTCAGCATTTCTGCACTCCCAGTTCCCTCGTCTCAAAGTCAGTGGGATTTGTGAATAGGCTTTCAGTTAAATGTCTGACGCACATATACAAAGGGTTAAAGGGTCTGTGGTTTACCACAGGCTTAAGGTATTTACCCATTGTGTTCAACATCATTAAATGTCCCACAATTGAATTATAAAGCGCTTACATGTCTTAAAAATGGTGTCTTAAAAAAGTTGCCAAATAAGACTACAGAGGCTGTAGTTGTAGTTAAGTTGCAAACTATTCTAACTCTAACTTTACAACTTGCAGATTTATAAGTAGATTTATAGTAATCGTGTACAGTAATTGTTTGGGTAAGACACTTAACGGTGGTGATGTTTAAGTCATGCGACCACAATTCAGTGTGTTTTTGGCCTAACGTTAGCTTTTCACTTGTAGTAATTTAATTTACGCTTCGAAAATCAAGTATCATAAACTTGTGTTGATCACAGGGCCTATTTTTGACAATAATCCAAAAACCGATTCAAAAGCCCCACAGGCTTTTTGTCGAGGGAACCAGGGCGATGCTAACTTCTGGGTTAGTCTACAAAAATATGTCATTGCTACACCACTCTATAGCTGTCAAAATAATCAGCATGTTTTAAATTCTTTTTATCATATTACAGTCCTGATGATATATTCAGTAGTTTAAAATCAGTGATTTTTCAGAATCCTTGCTAATTTCAGATATATTTAGCAGATGTGGTGCGGTGTTTGTTCCCCATTGCAGTGACCGGATTTGGTACATCGCTGATTAATAGATTTTTGAAATATAATCAACAAAGACACTTTCAAATGGGAATTTACAGTGGTACACGTACAGGACAGTTTGAAAGCGCAGACAGAAAGTTGTGAGCAAACAATTCTGAAGCCAAGAATGATAATTTGGTTCATATCCAGGATCTTTCTCACTGCAACAACTTTACATTGCTGTCTGAATGATAGACTCCACTGCAAATGAGGCCTTCATTGGAATATGAAGCAGTGTGTGCCTCTACAAGAACTGAGTCTGATAAGATGATACAAACTAGGAGGTGTTGCACTTGATCTCTTGCTCAGGGAGCTAACGTGTGTCTCCCTTATTCTGCCAGATATTTTGACATTATTTCTTGAAGAACACGTCTGAAAACAGATGGTGTTATTTCAGGCCACAGGTAGAATTCCCCCTGGTTTTAAAGAACTCAAGTTTGTATGACTCAGTGGGAGACTAAATGACTTATAAAGATGATTTTTTCTTTGTTGGCAGTGCAGTGATAAATACACGCAGTGCCGAGGTGAACTGCAGTCAAACACTGTCTAGAACACAGCCCATTGGGGGAACGACTTCTTGATGAGGTGCGCTTTTCTCTCCCGTCTCCTGAGACGTTTTGATGCATGACGCAGCACAATACCACATACCTCCAGCATTTTAATGACTCGAGCTGTAACACTTCCCCATATGTTTTTTTGTCTTGTGATATTTTCCGCCTCAGGCTGGATCACGTGGTGCCCGCCATGCTGTGAAATCTTCCTAATTTATAGAGAATTCTCACCGGGGGGATTTCTCAGATCCAACTACAGTATGAATGGTGCCTGTGAACTAAATTTACCACACAGTGGTTTTCATTGTTAACTCCAGCACATGACAAAGTGGATTAATGGCTGCTACAGTATAGGCTCATGAGAGTGTCTGCCTGTTATGGATTTGGAGTATTTTGGAGCTTGCGGCTGCTTAGCCTCAAAGCTGTGTGAGTTGGACCTGAGGTGACCTTTTTTCTCAGAAACTCACCAGTTGCATGAAAGAGATTTTGGAGTTGACACTGAACAGAAATATCAACAGCGATACTGCGGTTTAAGAAGCTCGGTTTGAAAATGTCACATTGTGAAATGAGCAGGTGTCGTCTGTCAGAAAGGTTGGAGCTGGACGTGGTTAAGTGGTGCAGCAGTTGATAAAACCCTGAACTTTGCTGGTCTCTGTGTCAGATATTGTGTACGAGTTCAGCAAACGATCTGCTTAGAGGCAACAGAACGCACTGAAAGTCTGATTCACATCATCTGGTAAACTGGGTCAAAAAGCCAACGACTTCTAACCTTTACACAAACTTGCGCTGGCCGGTATACAAATCTCTGCAGCACACTCCCAAACTGCTGACCTGCAGCATCTAATGAAGAGTGTAATTATTTATTGATGGGCATTTATGCAGTGTTTGTATATGTGTGCTTGTATGTGTTTGTGTGGGCTTATGGCAGACATGAATGCATGCGTGTGTGTTTGTGCAAAGTAAACACATGCATTCATTAATGTGTATGTGTTTATTTAATTATTCATATGTGTGTACGTGCGTGTGTGTGTGTGTGTCTAAAGCAGCTTGTCCCAGCTGCTCACCAGACGCTGTGAGATGAGATAAAGCTTAAAGACATATTTTGGCTTCATTTTTTTTGTGTGTGGGTGTGGAGAGACTCGCACACACACTCATAAACACACATACGTCCTGGAGCCTAGCCCTTACCATAACCACTAATTGCTTAACCTTTACCCTCACCATGAGACAAGACTAAACCCTAAAATGTACTGATGTACGGTCCCCACAAAGCTCTCAGGTTTGGGACCCTACAAATATAGAAAAAAAAGAGACACACTGTGAACAGCTAAACACATGTAAAGTATACATTTTGATTGAATTAACTTAAGTATTATTTCTATAATATATAATATAGCTTTAATATCATCTCTGTGAGCCAGCCAAGATAAAGTCCTTGCAGTCACTCATAATTCTGTTAAATTGGGCATTTCTGTGTCTGTGTCCTGTCATGGGCATGAATGTGCGCCTGTATTCCCAGTACACGCTCCTCTGTGTCAGTCTGTGCCTGCCACTTCCAGCACACAGCGGTGCAGTACAGTGTTTTACAGGCTCCCATATTTGGGTGAATCCCTGTAGTGGTCTGTAATAATTGGATTACAGCTGTCAGGGAAGGCTTTAGTTCAGATTACACAGATTATAGTCTGCAGTGCTCAGATGGACAGTGCGGTTTAAAGAGCATCATCTGGATCGTGTCACATAGAAAGAGCATTTTGGCGACTGTGCAGATGTGATGTTTGCCTACATTTGGTGAATGTAGGTCAGGAGTAGCAGATGTGTCATAGCTGACATGGACCAAACCCAGTAGAGTACAGTAAAGAAAGGATCCGCATTCGATCAGGATTATTTGGGCTGAATCCGATCCATTGAAATATACATGACCCTGGGATTGACTTGGGATGTCTCTAACACCTATTTGAACCACAGAAATGTAGACATCCAGACAAACAGATGTTTTATTATAACCCTCATTCCAAAAATCAGTTGAGACGCTGTGTGACATGAATAAAACAGAATGTTTTCATTTGCTAATCAATTTTTAACACAAGCTCAGTTGAAAACGGTACAAAGAAAATATATTAAATGTTTTCTTTTTTTTATTGTCAAAGTAAATTACTTTGAAAATGTGCTACTTTAGCTCTGATGCAGAATGCGATCCACAAAGTAACTAGTCACTAAAGTTTTAGAATACATGTATTTGAGTAAGAAATACAATAATATAGTGAAGTTGAAGCATAACGTAGCGGAAAATGGAAATACTCAGTACCTCAGTACCTCAAAATTGCACTTAGGAAGAGTACTTGACTAAATGTCCTTAGTTACATTCCATCACTGAAGGCTATTAAGAAATATAATTAGCTGAGACAAAAGTATCAATGATGAAATTAAAGAGTGGAAAACATATTTGTATCCAACACAAATGCATCTGAGATACAGAGCATTAAAGTTGTGATGTACCAGCTGGCAGCACTGTCATATGTTTTCATTTATTATGTTCATTTACAAAAGATAAAACTTCTCATTAGCATAAACCCACATTTAAGGATTGTGGATGTATGGAAGCTTCAATTTAGATTAAGATTAAAGATACGCAGAATCTCACAATTCCACTTTGAATTCCACTATAAACAAAGAAAATACACATTTTTCAGAAGGCAGTGTGCCTTTCAGTAAAGGCAAAAGTGTGCATCACAGTTGTCAACAAATCTACTGTGCCAGAAAAGCTGCACGCCAGACTGGAGCTTTCCACGTGGAATTAGCTCAGTTGATGGCCGAGGCTATCTGGGGTAAAGCGAGCCGCCGTCCCACTGTGGCACATTAACCTATATGGCCAACTGACACTGGAGTGTTGGAGCCGAGCGGTCCCTTCCCGCAGAGCTCTGTCTCCGTCTCTGTGGGATTCCTCTACTTTGTCTGTTTTGTTTTTCTGCGCACCTTCATGAAATTATGACCCAGAAAGGTTTCCCACCGGGATCCAGTCTTGACAAACGCAGAGACTGGCAGGGATTTCAAATCCGCTCTGACTTGTTTTTGAATTCACCGGTGTGGCACTTAAAGCAACAGGCATCGAGTAAATGATTCTGCGTCCTTGCTTTAAACTCTGCAATTAAACTAATTATCCCAAAAGAGTGTTTCAAGGTGTTTTAAAGTATATTGAGTGTGACAGATACTGGAGCTGCTATGGCTTCCTGCATTCACCCATCCCCGTTTCAACAACGGAGGAAGAAAGAGGGGATGACTTCAGAAGTGAAGTTGGACAACTAGTCAAGTTAAGTCAATTTTATTTAGGGAATTTCTTCAAATTTGGTACAAATGTCCACCATGACTCAAGGTTGGACTAAGAATTTGGTGGCCAAAGGTTAAAGGTCAAGGTCAATGTGATCTCACACATTTTTTGGCCATAACTCAAGAATTCATATGATAAAATTTGACACAAATGTCCAACAGGATAAAACGATGAAGTTGGGACATATGATATCCAAAAGGTCCGACGTTGAATGCACTTTGACATCTTCCCCGTTATTCAATGGTGTAGCTCAGGAACAGTAACTTGACAGCAGCATACAGCCGCAAGGCCGTAATTTCTAATTTCTCACTTGCGTTGTGCAATTCAGGGCTGCAAATAACGATTGTTTTCACCATTAATCGATTAGCCTTTTTAGTCCATTAAATGTCATAAAAATTGGAAAAAATGCTCATCACAATTTCCCAGAGCCTGAAGTGATGCCTTCAAATCGCATCTTTTGTCCAGTAATCGACAAATCATCGCAACTCTAGTGCATATGGAAGTATTCAGGGGAGTAGAGGAGCGGGGAGAGAAAGAAAAGAAAGAAAAACTATGAACATTTCAACAATTGTGGGAGTTACAAAGGACCCACACACACGGAAACATGCTATTCAATGTCATGCACAAAATATACGACCGAAATCCTTCCACTGGCATTGTGAAATCTAAGTATTTTCACACACGTTCACACTTCATGGTTGCAGGTCAGTCGAGCTATGTATGTGTTTTATTGAAAATGTTTGAGCCGCTCACTGCTCACATTGGCACATCTGTTTTTAATCACAGAGGGGGAGTGAAGGAAATAGAGAAAGAAAAAGAGAGAGATAAAAAAGAAGAATGGATGAGAAAGGAATCCAAGAATGAAAGAAAACAAGATATACGAATGGGCAGAGAGTGATAAAACCAGCCGAGCAAGGAAACTGTGAGGAATAAATCTAGTTGCAAAATAAATGTTGATCTCTTGGCATCCCAGCTATTCCACTGACTCTGACCTATGGGGCTCAAGTCTCTCTCTGTCTTTCTCCGTCTCTCTCTCCTTCGCCTGCAGCTTTTCGTTCCACCAGAGCACATCTCCTCGCTGCCAGGCTCTCCCTCCATCTCCAACTTAATACTCCTCATTTCACCCAAGCCAAAACAGCAGATGCTGAAATGTCGAAGTGCCTTCCCTCCACTCATGATCTCACAGAAAAGTAAAGACAACCAAAGAAAAAACAAGAAGCATCAGGCTGGTGATGCCATGTTTTGTATGCAAAAATCAGGACCAGGCAGTTGAACCTCATGTCATTAAGCAACTAAATGGTGACAAATGGTCTCATTGGCCTTTTGCCTGTGTAAATAAAGTCAGTGATGGTAGTTCCACCAAGATGGTCAGATCTTCATCAGTTTTGCAGCATACGTATGTTAATGTAGAGGGACCAGAGCAGCAAAATTCCCAGTTTCCTTCTGATGAGACTCAACGATATTTGCTAGAAAATGTAAATTATGCAGATTTAAAAAAAAAATTGGATATGCAGTTGCTAAAAAGCATCACACATCTTTTTTTTTTATTAGTGAAGCATGGTTAAGACTGATCTGGAGTGGACTTGGATGCTTTATTCTCTTTTTTAGTAGATTGTTTGCTGTGCTCTTTATGGTAACAACAGCTATTAATGAAAAAAACTCAAAGGAAAACACTTTTGGGGGAAATTGGCCCTTTGGGTAAGTTAATTATGAAATACCCTGTGGAGTTTCCTCATAAATAAAAACAGTCTGTTTACATTGTGCATCCTTGAGGGATAAAAAACAAAACAAAAAACAAGTGGGATGCTTTTTAACAACTGCGTATCAGATTTGTTCAAATCTGCATAATTTACATTTTCTTGCAATTATTGTTGAGTCCCATCAGAAGGAAAGACACTTGGGCCAACCCATTTGTCAGAATAAGTGTTGGCAATGCTCAACCTCAGATATGTTCAAGCTTTACAGTTCTTTAGGCTCAATGGTCTGGTTAGGTTTGGGTACAACAAACACTAAGTTAGGGTTAGGAAAAGATCAGGTTTTGGCATAAAATACCCGGTTTTGCTGCCAAAAACATGGCAAATGTCCCAACATCTCGTCAAAATTATTCAGGACTAACAGGACTGGAAATGTAACGACAGAAAAAGCAGTCACCATCTGTCAGTTGGTAGACCAGCTTCAAGCAGTGTGGAATGTCTACCACACCAGCTGCATGTTTGTGTGCACAAGTTTGCAACCTTGTGTTCATGCCACTACAGCACACGATACAATGGAAAGGGTGACTTGCTTGGGAAAACATTGCTCTGGCTACAACAATTTCTCAATAAGTTGATTTGTCGTTTGAAAATGAAATTAATGGCCACCTATTTTAATAATTGTTCAAACAATAAATGTCAAACTTGCTGGTTCTAGCTTCTTAAATTGCTGTTTTTATCTGTCATTTTTGACAGTAAATGAAGAGTCTGTGGGTTTTGGAATGTTGGTTGGACAAAATAAATGATTTGAAGATGTTACTTTAGCTCCAAATTAGTTTTGACATTTTATGGATTAAACAATTAACTTATAAATCATAAAAATAACGGTCAGTTTAATCAATAATGAAATGATCATTACAGTAGTTGCAGCCATACTCCACAGAGCTTCAAAAACTGCAACAAGGTAACTTTACAAGACGAGATGATTTGATTTTGATGGTCCCAGTGCTCCATTATCGTTCTGTCCATAGCCTGCAGTGATGATGGTACATGCTAACACAATCAATATGCAAGCTTATTGTTCCATTTAAATATTGTTACAAAGTGTAGTTGTGACAAATTGTGTATTTTTGTGTCTTGTGCTTATCATGTTTTAATAGTAATTTAACCAACTGTGATGATAGAAGGTGGGAACTGTGTGTGTGAACACATGTGGCGGCAGTCATGTGTGTGTGTGTGTGTGTGTGTGTGTGTGTGTGTGGGATACAGACGCTCGTAGTTCTGTTGCCATTAGAGCAGACTGCACTGCCAGATGTCTGCACAAAGTCCACTGTGTGTGTTTGTGTGGATGTCTTGCGGAGGCTGCCCATACACTTCCCTCTTCCCCACTACATGCACACACACTTTCTCACCCACATGTACACAATGGGATGTGTGTGCATCTATACTTGTGTGTGTGTGTGTGTGTGTGTGTGTGTGTGTGTGTGTGTGTGTGTGTGTGTGTGTTGAAGCAGGTCAAAGCTTCAAGTGTCCCAGTCTGTTAGACAGATGTTAGAGATCCCCGCTGCACCCTGTCAGACACACACGCAGACTTTTTCTCTCTTTCATACACACTGACAAACAAACATGCACACACAGAAACACACACTCACTCATTAACAACCAATTAGAGAGCAGATATTGGCTCACAGGGGGAATCTAAAGGCCAACCAGTGCTGTTCTCCGCTTCCAACGCCAAGTCACAACAAATACCTGGACACAGGCCAGAAGTGTGTGTTTGTGTGTGTGTGTTTCTTCTTCTTCCCAAGTTTGGCAGTTCAGTCTCATCTCCTTTCTTTATTAAAAAAGACACACACACACACACACACATACACACATTCTAACCCTCATATAATTAAATGCATTTTTTCCACTCTGCAAGTCTTGTTGTTCATTGCATCAGCCAGCGTGTCTCAGTAGTACAACTCTCGCTTCAACATTATCTTTCCCACATGGGAGCAAGACACGAGCTATGTTCAGCACACACACACACACACACACACACACACACACACACGTACACTCGCAGCAACACACGCACATGCCGCCCGTTCTCCGTGGGATTGGAGCGATGTGTTTATGCCAGTGTTGGATGAGGAGATGCTCGAGACATTCGGCTCTCTGGAGACCATGTTGACAACATCTCTCCCTCTGTCTCCCTCTCTGTTTACCTCAATCACGGCCTCAGCTCGCTCATTCCCTCTCTGTGTGTGATGTGTTTTTCCAGTTCTTTTCACATTTGATTTGATGGCGAAGTCAATTAGACAGATGTAGGTACTTTCATTCCACTAAACTACAGAGGGAGAGAGAGAGAGAAAGACAGCAGTGCACATACGAACATTGTAACACATCAGGAACGAGAGTAAGGCTTTTCCTAGATCCAAAGTTTTGGACCTGATCAGAAACGGACTCAAATAGGGCTGATCATTTTCACTGTCAATAAATCTGTTGATTATCTTCTTACCCATTAGTTGTTTGGTCGATAAAATGTCAGAAATTGGTGAAAACTGTCAAAAAGCCCAAAGCTACCTCCTTAAATATCTTTTTTTGTGCACAACCACAGATATTACTGTCACACAGGAGTAAAGAAACCAGAAAACATTAACATTTAATGAGCTGGAATCAAAGAATTAGTTGCTGACTAGTTTGAAAGGTGACGACTAATCAATTAATTGTTGCAGCTCCAATCTTAAACAGAACCGGTCTGAAATAGACTCAACAGTTAGAGGATCCTAATGCAGCCGACCCACACAGAGTGGAAACAGGACCCAGCATGACGCTCCACTAATTAACAAGCCGCCGCGATCAAAAGAGAAGCACTGCATGTCCCAACATCCATTGAAAAGTCATGCAACAGAAGCTGCTCTCCATGCTTCGAAGTAGGGCAGCATCCCATGATTATTATCAATATTGATTCATTTGACAGTTATCTTCTCAATTAAACTGAGTGATCACCTGGTCAAGACAATGTCAGAGGAAATAGTGAAAACTGCCTGTTTTAATGTCCTTTAAGCCCAAAGACATGTCATCAAATGTCTTGTCTTCAGTCTGTCTAGGTCTCAAAACAATTTGGACCTGGTCCAACTTCAGTTGAGGGTCGGGTCAAAGTTCCTAACCAAGTGAACCATTGAAGGCCTCTCTTCCACAGCTATTAAACATTATATAAATGCTAGTTTGTGCTGTTTTTGAAACCATTTTTTGTTTCATTCAAGGAAGTAGTGGAGGATAAAGTGACCCTAATCAGCAAATGAGATTATGTAGCTGCAAAGTAGATTTTACAATGGTTCAAAGCTTAGCCTGATCCGCACTGTGTCGTATTAAGTAGCATAAACCTGTTTTTCTTGCACTCAGGGCGTCATTAGCAGGAAATACAGATTAATGCTCATGTGCTCATGCTCTTGTTTAATGCTCAGTTTGTGCTACGGATTAAGTTATTTTGATTGTGATAAACATCAACGCAAGCTTGAATGTACCCCATGGTATATTTGACATACATTAATCTATGAAGCATTCTATGCACATCATTTTAAAGAGAGAGTTTAAATGGAAAGAGACCACATCTGTCTTTTAATTCATTTTTATCTCAACTACACACCTGTAAAGTTGTGATGTTATTGCAGTGACAAAAATCTATCCTCAGACAGACAGACAGACAGACAGACAGACAGACAGACAGACATAAACACCCGACACACATACAGAGACTCACAAGGTGAAAACAATACCAGCGTCGCTGTCGCTGCTGGTAAAAATATTTCATAACACACTGAAGGATATGCAAATAAACTCTGCAAGATGTTTTTCGGTGCAAAGTAAGAAGAGAGAGGACACAGACACATAGAAGGTTACTGAAACTGCGGTTTTACAGTAGATGTGTGTGTGTCTGATGTGTGTAATGTGTGTCTGCGGGGATGTGTTGGTAACGTGTTCCTCCCAGTGCCACATCCTCTAAAAAACCACCGTACGGTCACAGCAGCTCTTCTACTTACACGGTTAATGGACAACTCAAAGAGCTGAATTCAAATGTCTCTCTCTCTCTCTGTCACTCTGTCTCTTGCTCGCTTGCTCTCTCGCGTCCCGGGTTGAGGCTCATTAGTGGTGACAAGAGTGCTGTTGACCCTTAGCCTTCCCCCGTGTCTTCCCTCCTATCTCCCCTCTTTTTGTTTCCTTTTTTCCCCTCCCCAGCTCCTCTCCTCTCTCTTCATCTCACTTGCCCCACTCTTTCCCTCATCACCCCATCATCATTCACGCAGCGTGAGTTTGGCAGGGGTCTGCGAGTGTGTATGTGTGTGTATATGTTGCCAGGGGCCAGCCTGCTCCTGTGTACAGCAGAGGTCTTTGGCAAGGACAGCACAGGGGACTCTGTCCTTGTCTAACCCCCTGGAAATAGCGCAAAGGTGTGTGTGTGTGTGTGTGTGTGTGTGTGTGTGTGTGTGTGTGTGTGTGTGTGTGTGTGTGTGTGATAATGCTATGTACAGTGTCCTGAGTATGAGCTATAGCTAGTAATAATAGTAGCACGGTCAGAGGTCCAGCAGGCCAACAGGGACATGCTACATAACGCTTATAGAGGCACTAATAAAAGACTACAGCAGGTCACCTTATGTTAGGGACACATTAAAGGATCATTACACTGATTAACACACAGTGGTGGAATCTAAATAGGTATTATACGTACTATATTTAAAGGGTACTTTGCTTCTACTTCACTACATCTCATTTCTATCTGACAGCTTCAGTCAGTTACTTATTATATTACAATATCCATACTCTTCCTGTCCAGTGTATCAGCAGATTTTGAATTTAAAAGTTGTTTTTGATAAACTGAAGGATCCAGTGTTACTTTATGGGATGAGAAAAATCTCCTACTTCTTCAGCTAAATAAACTTTTAAGATCTCCTAGATTAAATCTGGAGAATTCGAATTTAAAATATGTTTCTGATAAACCGAAGGATGAAGTCTTTCTTTACCACTTCATTCATTGTTAAACTAAGTAAACTATTTACAAACCCTCTTGGATTAGCAGGAAAATGCATCATCACAGAGCTGAGCACAGGGCTGTTCTTCTGAGCTCATAGAAAAGAACAGAATATGATGCATTGCTGTGGATTACACTAGCCAACAGTATATAAAGTAATTCAAATCAGCACAACTTTAAACTTTAAAAGTAGTGAACTGTAAACACATTAGTGCAGCAACTTTGGATAAACTTTGCTGATAATACTTATTATTCTTTTACTATTATCACAGTGTGGCATAAATACTTTTACTGAATACCTCTTCCACCGCTAGTCAGACCAAAGACTGTACAACTCTCCAGGTGTTGATTCATATAATTTTAACTTCAAAGAATCAACACAATTATTGACGACAGAACACCTCTTCAAGTAAAGGTGGAAATAAAATCACAATGGCAGAGGTTAGACATAGTAAATGGTTGTTTGAAGAATGACCTGAGTATAATGAATTTCACCAATCAAATCTGACCATGATAATATGACATATAGTGTGTTTGATATTATGACGGGGTATCTAGAGTGTCCTAAACAAAATGTGAGAGCACAAATTAGGGCTTCACAGTATTGGAAAAAAACGCATGCATGTTACTCTATAGCAACAAACTCCGATTTATCCAAGAACCCTTAAATGAGTTGAAATGATGTTTATATTAGACAAACTTCTCTCAGAAAATGAGAACCGTGCAAGTTTTGCATTTGTATAAAGCAGCACAACAGTTGTAGCATGACTTTTTGAGTTAATTTGCCTTACTTGACATTGCACATTCTGTGATGTTGACTATTGCGCATGTGCACATTGTGTTGTCACTGCTGAAACGATATATTGTGCATCCTTAGGAGAAGTGACCAACAGTAAATCAGAGCCCATTTGAAAGAAAGGCCTGTCAATGAGTGTCCATACTTATTGGTACTGGAAAACTGAAATTCTTGCTCAGATTCATACTGCTCTTTGTTAATTGTTTGAAGAGTTTCTGATTTGAATCAGTTTTATCAATTCAGAACTTAGTTCTTAGACTGGCTTGTCTCAGGTATACCCAGCCATAGCCATATACTGAACACATATCTGACAAAAGTGGGCCTAGATCGTCCAGCATGGAACGGTCTTAGGCCCCATTTACACTTGTAATTGAGTGTCTTGCTAACACTTGACATCCCTGTACTCTCGTCAGTGTAACTTCAGCTGCCATTGTTGACTGACTTAGTCCCACTTTGGGAGCAGAAAAGCTTGCACGAGCATCTCGAAGAAACACATAAATTTACATCTTTTAAGCAGATGCATGAAGTTTCTCAGTGTAAATGGATTGCATTCAGTGTGTGTGATGATGATTACATGTAAGTCAGGATTTCTTTGGGCTTCATGACATGCACCACATGTTAAAAATGCTTCTTATACACTAACAATGACCTATAATTTTTAGTCCGAGACATAGAAAAACAAACAGAAGGTGATCAAAATGATGAAAGTCTGTGTTTTCTAAATGAGGCTCTTCTGTCACGTCCGTATTAGCGGCTGAAAAAGCGTCTCCTCAACGAGCTGCTGTGGAGGGATGATAGAGTAGGCACGCCGTAGGAATTACATGACTACAAGGCACACAACAGCTAGCAGATGTCAGGTCTGTGTGAGGCCACATTTGTCTGCAGTGAAAACACGTCGACTGAACGCTCCACTGTGCCTCAATCTGAGCTGTTGACTCTATGGTAATGATGCAAGTCAGGCTAAACATAACAAACCATTAGCGTCCTCAGCATGCCGGCAACAGCGCTGGGAAGATGGCGATCTCACATTCTGTGTGAGCTCCACAGACACTGGGAGTGCAGATTAGTTTATAAGTACGAGGCACCCCGGCATAAATAAATCCAGCCTAAATTATTATTGTTATTACCAGCGACTGCCATAAACCATTTTTACTGCAGTCGTGTTCTTTAAAAGTTTTGGTTTGGACACAAAGAGGATGGCAGGCCAGTTTTGATTCAGTATTCATAAGTCTTCTCTTTGTGCCCTATTATTTATTCTCAGCTTGGTGGAGAGACCTCTAGCAGCTACATTTAGTCGTTCTTAACAACAATCCCGTGACCTGTAAATGCTCGAGGATCATCGCCCTGATGATGCTCTTGAAGGAAGGAAAAAATGGGACAAAGGAAGGAAAGAGCTGCAGGCACGTGAAAGCAATAAAAAAAAAGAGCAACCCTTCTGGGACGGACTTGATTTCCCACTGGCCGGTCTTTGTGAACCTTGAGAGAAAGAAAGAGCAATGAGGAAAAAGAGAAAAGAGTGAAGAAGAGGATTAGGAGCAGGAAGAGGAGGAGGAGAAAGGGATGAAAGGAAAGAGGAGATAGAGAGAGAGGAAATGAGCGGAAGTTCTGCTGTCTTTATCAGAGGAAACAAGGGGATCAGTGGCAGCAACCCAAGACCAGGGTTCACGCTGTCACCGAGCCAGACTCTCTCTCTCTTCTTCCTCCTCTCCCTGTCTTGATTTCCACATGTTCACTCCCTCCTCATCATATCTGACTCCATCTCCTCTGCATCACTTCACTTGCTTTTCCTTTTTCTGTTTACTTGCTCTAGTTTTCCTTCTTTGTCCTCTCTTCCTCTCAAATTACTCGCTAAACAGTTTCCAAAATTGAGAACATGTTTATGTAAATCGCACAAAAGCCGAAGCATTGTTTGTACGTCTCTCCCTCTCTCTCCCTTTTCCTCTCACTTTGTTCTAGAAGTTCAACTTTGCAGCGTTTCTGGCAGGAAAATTCTGCCACAGGCTTTTTTTTTTTCTATTCAACCCTTCCTCAACCTGCAACACACACAGTTACGTGCACACACACACACACACACACACACACACACACACACACACACACACACACACACACACATTCCTTGACAGCTCTGCTGGTTTTGGAGGGATGGGGTGATTGATTAGTCTCTATGGAGACAATACGTCTTGTAATGAACAAGAGAAAGCTAGCATGTTCATTTGTGGAGTGTGGGAGGGTCCAGCCCGGTTGTGTGTGTGTGTGTGTGTGTGTGTGTGTGCGCTTTGTTCCTGTGAATGTTAATCTACATTTTTCTGCTTCATATTTTCGGTTTGTGTCTGCATGTGAATTACCATAGTGAGCTCGTTTATAAGCAAATGGATATTGCAATCTTTTTTTTTGTCACACTTGGCCGAGGGGGAAGAGGTGCTTAGTCAATAATGCTTAAATGTGACAAAGTGCAAAGGGTAAATACTTGGTGAATAAATCTTGTCGTGCATGACGCATGTGACTTAAACATCCACTGAAGAGATGAAAAATAACAACAGATGAAAATGTCAGATGCGTGTGGGCGATGAGCAGACAGTAACCTTCCTCAAATTAATATAGAAAACAAACAGAAATGTCATACTGTCCTATGAATCCTACACTCTGGCTTTGGCTTTACAAATTTGTCTGAAGTTGAAAATGTCATTATCATGAAAAGTTCATTCCTGGTCTATCTTAAAAAAGAGGGTTAGTAACTACAAAAACCAAGGCAACCAATACTTGGGATTGCTTGAATTTTTCTTAATTACTGATATAGTTCAACTTTTTAAACTTGTTTAATGTAATAAGTATGTAAATTTAATAAATTCCCAGGTAGACTTCACTGCACTTTGCTTTTGCACTACCAGTATATCATGTCAGGATTTTTATTTCATGAAAATTTCTGAAAGGAAACAAAGTCATTAAAGCACAAAACTGCTGTTCTGATAACGTATTTGGCTGGACAGTCAAAAAACTGGCAGTGACACCAGAATGAGTAATTAGAGCTTCAAACTGTATCTCCACGAACCAACTCATAATGTAAATGTGCATTTAATGAGCGTTTTCTTTTAAAATTTGCTCTACGTTTGGATGGAAACTTGGCTCATGTACTCTTCACCCGTGTACTGTATGTTTATTAGTATATGTCACTGTGTGTATGAGCGAGCGTCTGTGTAATCTCCTCCCAGACTTGTGTGGACCTGAAGTTGTGTATTTCCTTCAGTGCTTCTCAGTATGTGTGCTCGTGTGTGTGTGTGAGGTCGCCACAGTAATTCAGTTGCTGTCGATTATCTCCGTTACACATGTCAGTCGGGGGGAACCTCCTGATGCGCACATAGCTATCACATGCTTTTAATGACATGCCTATTACACGCACGCACACATACGCACAGGTTCATAAATCAGGCGTGACATATCAACATATCAGCGTGGCGATGTGCCTGTACCAGACACTTTGATTATGATATGCTAATCTGACCTATAATTTACTTCCTGTCATCTCTCTGTCATCTCCGCCGGTGTCCTGCTGGCGTGTTCTCTCCCCCCCTCTCCATGTTTACTCCAGCTCCATCTGATGCACTCCCTGTATTGGCTTGTCTCTTATTGGAAACCACGCTGCCAAAGCTGTATACAAAGAAATCAATATTTAAAACATTAGCGAACAACTGTTCATCCATTCGAACCATGCTGAGATGCTTAATTGCTTGGTTTGACATCATGTACTATGAAATAATCAAAGGCTGAGATGGAGGGGAAGGCATCAATCACATAGGCCTCAATTGGAAACCAGTTTGATCGTGCCTTTTGTCCTCACTGCAAGACGAATGTCACTGTCTCCTCTTGTCTATCAGTTTTCAAAAAAGTAACTAAAAAAGGGAGCTGAGGAAAATGAAGTTAATTTTTCCAGTGACGCCCATTAATTTCTCACCATTCCTCCCTAAATCTGCAGCAGCTTGGCTTCGCTCCAGCACCATAAAACGTGCTCTAAGTGCCGAGGAGATGGAAAGCCTCCTCCTTCTTTAAGAATTAATGTTGGTTTAACGAGAAAAGGGATTTAAAAAGTGTTAATAGTTGAGTTAATGGCTCTCTCTCTCCTTCTATCCTCCCCGACACCCCAGCCGCTGCAGATAGACGACAACTTCTGCGGCCAGGACTTCAACCAGCCTCTGGGGGGCACTACCGCCATCGAGGGCATCCCGCTCTACGTGGACAAGGACGACGGCATGACATCTGTGGCGGCCTACGACTACCGCGGACACACTGTGGCGTTCACTGGCACCCGCAGCGGACGCATGAAGAAGGTAGGCCTCCTAGAGTGTGTGTGTGCATGAGTGTGTGCGCTCAGTTTGCTCTGTAAAGTAGAGGGTGTGTTGCTGTTGTGGTGTGAAGCCATCTCAACTCCATTGGTGATGACTCATCAATGTTTTAACTTGGAGTAAAGGACTCCAAACAATTCAAACTGGCAAAAGTCAACGATACAGCCACTCAAAAAACATAACGATGCCTCTAACATTGACTTTAAGTGTTGAAATTACATATAAATGTTCTAATGCTATCACATAAGTTCAGAGTTAAGGACCACATTCAGTACCTGCTGTAGTACTGGATAATTGAAAGGTAAATTACTTAAGGGTTAACTAGTGCAGCTGCCCTGATTTGCAAGAGGTGATGGACCGATAAGAAACACAGTCAGGTTAGAATTGTAAATGTGTTATATTCTACTGAGTGGTAGAGGTGAATCAAAATGTCAGACACATCTTCTGTTTTAAGTAATGTTTTACAAAGAAGCTACTAACTAGAGGTCAGCCACCACGGACACACTCCCAGAAACTACTCCTGTAGCAACAATGTGGAGGTGTGGGGTTGGGGCAATGGACAGAACCACTATGAGGCATATGAAGGGGGGACCCACTCTTTAAAAACTTTAATAAGCATAAGTGTTTTCAGTTAATATTATATTATTTATATTATATCTTTACAATGATTTAGGCTATTGAGGGGGACAACTCTGTTTTTTGCAGGATGGGGGGGTCTGGACCCCTCTGTCCCCCGTGTAATTCCCACCTATGTGTTTATGTAGAAGTTGCCCTTAACTATTCCACGTAATAATTGAATAAAAACATGAGGTTTATGCATAAGATTGCTTTAATCTATTCAGACTTATTTAAAGGAGACATATTATGCTCATTTTCAGGTTCATAGTTTTATTTTGGGTCACTACTAGAGAGGTTTACATGCTTAAGTGTGAACTGTTCTGATCTTTTACATGCACAAGAACCTTTATAAAACACTGACGGACAGGAAGAAAAGGAAAAAGCGTAACAATTTGATTAAATGTGATGTTTTACATTGAACTCAGGTAATACAATTAGATGAAAAATGTACACATAATTAAAGTACTGATGTTTTAGGCATTAATATGTTTTTTAAGTTTACAGTAAATGTGTAAATTGTTCAAGAAATATCATCACAAAGGAACAGTGCTGTTCTGCAGCTGTAACATTATCAGCTGACAGTTTCTGTCGTCCTTTCTTGTTGTGTATTTTCTGGCTTTTGTTGTTGGCTCTTTCTTATACATTGTCAACGATGTGAGACATAAATTACAGCGAAAACTGACATAAAACGAATAAAATGTGACTAAATTGGGGATTCAAATGCCCCTGCTGGAGTAAAAAAACTTGAGTGTGTGTGTGTGTGTGTGTGTGTGTGTGTGTGTGTGTGTGTGTGTGTGTGTGTGTGTGTGTCTGTTTTCATGCTCTGCGGAAATCCATTTTCACTTTGAAGCAATTTTGTGTCATTTTATGATGTATTTTCAATGGTCATTGGTTTTGGCATCGCTGACAAATGGTTTTGTCATCAGAAATCTCATTGCAGACATCAGCTGTGACTGTGTGTGTGTGACTGTGTGTGTGTGTGTGTGTGTGTGACTGTGTGTGTGACTGTGTGTGTGTGTGTGTGTGTGTGTGTGATTTGTCTCAAAATGGCTTTTTACTACTCTAACATTGTCATTGAATGCTTTTTAAAAAAAATAGCGAATAAGACACATATAGTACGATGAAGGAAAAAGTATGGCAGCAGCTCCGGCGATGCCAGTTTTCTCCTACACAGCGAGGTCGTGTGTGTGTGTGTGTGTGTGTGTGTTTGTATCTGCTGGTGTGTGGAGCTCATGCTGTTCGACAAAGCCGAGCTGTGTGGGTTTTATCTTGCAGAGTGTTGTTTGGTGGTCTAGTCACGGTGCTGTCAAGAGCCAGGGAGTGTTTCTGAGTGGCTATAAGGTGTGTGACGATGATTTCATATGTGCGTCCTTAATACCTTTGCCGTTAAAGCCCCATGTTAAGTGTGTGTTTGTATGAGTGTGTGCAGATCTGTGCATTTGTTGTGTGCTGTCCTCAATCACAGGCAAGTAGTAATTTCCCACCATGTTCAGCATACACACAGCACGCAGTCCCTCTGAGTGTTTGCCTGTGGGGTTTACAGTATGTGTGTGCGCTCCTCAAGTACCCATGTTGAGTAGACCTCACGGTGTGTCTGCCAATCAGCTGCTCCTTCATCTGAGATCCTGACTGTGTTTTTTCACTTTTCCCCTCAGCGGGACGTCTCCGTACCAGAGTGTCCGTGTCACCAGTACTCCGGAGACTAAATAAAACGGTTACCTGAGGATAAAAATAATCACGTAAAATCCATAGATGACACAAAATAAATTTAAAAAAAGAATCCACGTTTCACTGTCAGCGGCGTTTAACTTTGAAAAGTTTTCGAGCCTGTTCCCCAGAGCTCGTCCCCACTTTGAAGTCATCTATCATTTTGTAGGTGCTCACATGGTGATGTCTTTGTTTGGACGTCTTTGTGTTCACATCGCATTTTCTGTCATTTTCCATTAAAGCCGACAAAAAGGCATTTTGAAACATTCAGCTGCTGCGTTTTTTTTTTTTGATACGAGTTTGACAGTTTCAGCATTAGGGCCCGTGTGTTTCTGTAGTCGGCTGAGTATCTGTTGCAGTAATGCTGCTGTCAACTGCTTTTATATCGGCTATGATAATGGGCACAACACACACTCCCTGGCACGCGCACATGCCTCCTTACACAGCTTCCTGTCTCTGGTGTTTTGCTAAGTCGACTGAAACCTAGCCCACTAGTCCTTGCGCCTGACCCCTGTTCTGACGTGTGTGTGTGCAGATGGATGATTTGTGTGTGTGTGTTCAGCGTGTGGGGTCAGCAGATCCTGGATGATATCCCGCTGATCGGAATCCCATTTCCCCTCAGCCGGCGTGTCTTCCTGTGCTCGGGGGATGGAGGGAGGAAGGTGAACACGGAGGTGGAGGCTGCCGGTGTCCTCGCACAGATCAATGCAGATGCTGCAGTAACATGCAGTCGTCTGTATGAGCAGGAGAAAGGCGAGACGGGACACCGGTGGCGATAAATCAGCAGCCATTAAGACCTATAGTCAGTTTATGAGGCCTGTACATTTGTCGGTGTCTGGTAAAGTCTCTTTCGTCTGACACGGGAGGTGATTAGTTCGAGCTTTAAATTAGGTCATCCAAAATAAATTGGAGAACAACGGCTGAAGTTGATTTGTACATAACAGAATTTGGAGGGAGGAAGAGGCAGTAGAGCTGGGATTAGAGAGAAAGAGGAGAGGAGAGGGGCTGAGTCAGATGGAGAGAGATGGTTACAGGCTGTGTGGTTTTATTGCTATTCATTGGGAGTTAAACTGTGCTCCTTGGCCTAATGAAATGTAAAGCTGCAGCGTATCGATGTCTGCACACGCGCACGCTCATTAGAATTCCTGCAATGTGACTGTTGCTGAATATGTGTTTGCCTGCGTGGACACGTCTCGGCTGCTAGACTCCCTGTATTGATTGATCTATGAATATATAATGGCTAGTGTAAATCTTAGACCTAGGCAGCCCATTGGATAAGTGATGGTGTCTTTGTCTGTGTGCGTGTGCGTGTGTGTGTGTGTGTGTGTGTGTGTGTGTGTGTGTGTGTGTGTGTGTGTGTGAGGGCAAACAGAGAGAGAGAGAGAGCTGTGACGTAAACCGGGGTGAATCTGTGCCACCTCACATCAGCATGACTAATCAGAAAGCCGTCACTGACTAACCACACAGCACATATGTGCTAAATACCCACCTAGCTTCTCTGTTGCTTAGTTAATGTGTTTCTTTCCAACACTGTTTTAAGAGTTGGCCTTGCTGACTGCAAATCAACATTCCACTGGTAAATTCTTGTGACTCTTTCTTTTATTGGCTTCATGTGGCACAGTGCAGAACAGTTGATTACAGTATTTTTGATTTAATTGTGCTGAATTGCCCTCGTTAGCAAAAGGTAGCTATTGACCGGTCAGATTGCTGATCTGGATATAACATCGTGGTGATTATGATGCAGATTGTACGCCTTGCAATGTAAGACACATGGCAGGATGTGGATGGAGAATATAAGTCTGTTGGTCTGTTCAAAATCAAATAAATCAGCAACTATTTTACAGTAACAATAAGTGATTAATTGTTTCACTTGTGTTAGACAAAACAAGCAATTTGAATTTGATATTTTTTATAGATTATTAGATCATTTGGGAACTAATCATCAGACTAATTGCTAATAAAATAAGTAATAGTTGCGACCCTAAACCATCGTACATAACATGTATTACAGTGAGCTTAGTTTGTGGAGCACATGATGAAAACAAGATGGCACAATGTTGAACCTAAGTAAGATGTAAAGCTCTTTTCAAATGGGACTTATTTCCAATATCAGAAGTCAAAAACACAATATACTCATTGTTGTAGCAGGTAAAGAGTGACTTTGGTGTTTGCTACATAGTGGCCGCTGTGATCAAACTTAGTGTGACAGTAGCATAAGTGTAAAACAATAAGAGACATCCCGCATTGAGTGTGAACATTCTTTGACCCTGGAAAGAGTAAAAATCTTAACTCAAGCTCCACTGACTAGCTTTTTTCCGATATTTCAACTTGAGCTGCACAATATTGGAAAACCATAACATTTGTTTTTCTGTGTTTATATGTTACAAATACAGGAATTTTCAAAAGATAACTTACATACTCCATGTATCCAAAAACCCAATTGGACTAAATTAGACCTACCTGATACCAGATATGATAAATCTTGAAGATTAGTTTTGGAAAATGGGAACCTTGCGACTTTTGTGTTTGTATCAAGCAGCAAAACAGTTGTAGCAGAACATGTCTTTGTTAAATTGCCTTACTTGACATGGCACATCCTGCGGTGTGACTATTTTGCATGTGCACATTGCGATGTTGATGCTGAAATGATATGTTCAACCCTACCTTCAACTTCATCTCAGCTGAGGACAACTACTCCAGTTGAAACCATTTGGAAAAGCTAATTAGTGGACCTTGATTTAAAATGTTACTACAAATGACTCAACACTGTCAGTTAGATGGAACTGTAAATGGTAACATACAGCTCACCTATGTTAGGTCGTGGGAACAGTGTTGCTTAGTGACTAACAAAGTAAAAATGGATGCCACCTTGCTCACTTCGTGTTTACCGCCTTTTAATGTCAGGCATTAGGTGTGAGAAAAGTGTAGGCAACAAGATCGTCTTTACTCTTTAACATGGTTATCATGAAGGCGCTATTAAGTGTAGGATGTATAGTGCAGAAAGGAAGGCGGGGATAAAGGATTAGGAGGGTGTTGAAGGCTGAAGGACGTTATAGAATGTATGATAAAAGCCTGAGGACCCAGGGTGGCAAGATAAAAGACACGAGACAGAGGAATGTCTGATGAAAGATGTGAAGTAGGACAAAGCATGTAGGACATATTGCGTGTAAGGAAACAGTTTACTGGATGTAGGATGCAGCCTTGCAGCCACAGTGTGAAGACAGAACAGGCTGCCTGTCTCCTCGTGGAGAGCCACCAGTCACATGCCCGCCAGCAGCAGCAGCATGTTTAAGTTTATACATTATATATTGTTGTTCTTTGCTAAAGACTTCAAAGAAGAACATGAGTACATTTCTCTTTTTAACACCACAGTGCACCACTCTGTAGGTAGACCAAGTGTAGGTGGGGTATGGATAGCTTTTAACAGCATGAAAACGCACTATGGGCTGCCTTCTGTGCCGTTTGCCAGAAACATCCTAAAACACCCCCCTCAGATCTCAGTAAAAACCTGGAAATCCTTTCATTCCCCTCATTTCGTCTCCTCTTTTGTCTAACTGGGAGAACAAGGCGCTCTCGCCACATCAGGCTAGATGAAAAGAAACTCTCAACAGCCTGAAGTATTTCCAGATTTCAGAAACAAAAAGAGGCGAGCAAGACGGCGAAGAGTGAGGGGAGATTTACCCAGAGCGGCGTATAGGTGTGTGAACGTGGATGTGTGTGTGGTGGGTGAAGGGGGGGTGGTTTCATGTCATTTCATCATTTCCCTGCTAGCAGCGAATCCAATTACTTTTCCCTTTCCTTTCTATCTTGGAAGATAGCCTGAGTGACAGGAGCGATTGGAGCAGTGCTGCTGAGGTAACTGTGCCAACCGGTTGATTGACACAACGCTGGCACTTCGCTGCCTTGAGACACGGAGTCGAGTGAGACTGGTTAGACTTCAGGGCATCTCGGAGCCAGCGAGGTGGACCAGAAGTTCAGCGGCCCCACTCCTCCGATGTACACCCTCCCACTCAGAGATGATCTAATTCGTTCTTTGGCAAGAGGCTCCGTGCTTTCTCCTCAACTTTCCATGTGACAGCGGTGACATATGTCACCCCATCATACCTATCTCCCTCTCCCCCCAGGAACAGCATCCCCCCCACCCCAACCCCCTTAATGATAACAACCCCTCAGCAAGATGATAAGCTGTGTATATTCTGTGAATTGAGTCATGATGTGCCCACCATCTCTTCAGCAGTGTATCCAATAATGAATTCCAACTTTAAGTCAGGCGACGCCTACTTGCGTCATTACATTCCAGTTTGCATACATTTACTCAAGTACTGTACAATTTTGAGGTGCTTGTACTTTAAGTTTTTGCTCTTTACTAAAGCATTCTGCTTTAAATTTCTACTGCGTTACATTTCAGAGGAAAGTATTGTACTACTACACTATAATACCAACGATTTAATTGACAGCTGCAATTACTTATTACTTCACAGATTATGTTTTACATAAAAAGATAAATGATAATACACTTTTAAGTATTAAAAGCAACATTATGTAGCTTTTTTACCTTAAAATGCAGTGTAGTGAATGGCACAAAATGCCAATTTCTACATAATGTTGCTTTAAATCAGTGCATCCCAATCATTTTCACTCATGACCCCTTAGAAAGCTGTATTTATTGGGGGGGCTTTGTCATATATCTCACATTGTTCCATCAAAATAAGTGTAAGAAGCCAAAACTTAACAAAATATCTTCGAGTCCAAAAAAGTAAAAAAAAAAAAAAAACTCAATGCCAATTTTTCTTCCTTCCTCTTCAATGAATGGTCTCATGATCCCTCAGATTTATCCTTCGACCCTTGATAGGGGCCCAACTCCATTTAGGAAACTACCTAACTGTATCTAAACTAGACCTCGACCAGCTACAGTAGTAAATCACGCTGCTTACACATCGGAGGATTAGTGTTAACAATCTAATCATATCATATATATATATGTATTTGTGTATATATATTAGTTGGACACTTTGTCTGCAGAACTTTTCTTTTGATACTTTCAGTACATCTTGCTGAGAATAATACTGTCCTGTAAAGTGGGACTTTAGATGTGGAACTTCCACGTGTAATGGAGTATTTTTTACATTGTTGCATCGGTATTTTTACTGAAGTAAAGGATCCGAGGACTTCCTCCACCACTGAGCAGATTCTATTCCTCAGGTTTTATTTGAATTCAGTTGAACCTTAAGAGGCCCAAAGAGGCAAAACTATCCGATATGTTACAGAAAAACAATTACTGGGGAATAGTCAGTAAAAACAAATAGCATTTGTGAAGCCTTTAAATCATCTTACAGCCATTAAAATGTGTCCTTGACAGTTACTGCGCTCCACTTTCAGCACACTGGTCTCAGCAGTTTCCCAAGCAGGATACCAGCTCTTCAGTTCCCAGTGAATGAGAGCGCCTTGGATCTCTTCCTGGAGTTTGAGATGGCTGTGAATGCATTGGCTCTGCAAGCTTAGCAGTAAAACTAGCTGTCAGAATGATTAAGCCTAATCAGGAAACATGGGATGGGAGGTAATTTAGCATGTGAATGCTAATTAGCACTAGCATTTAGACTGGCAGACGATGATTGAAGCGGCGCATCGGCTGCTCAGCCTGGTTAAATGGCAAAAACACCAGGCTGGTAGAGATGATTGATAATCTTGGGTCGGGCTGCTGTCTGTTTCCCTGTTTGTGTGTGAGTGTGTGCTGACGGGAGTTTCTCTCCTCTCCAATGCGAACTCATAATGAGCAGATGAGCGCAACACCTGAACACACTAATTCCATCTTTATCCCATTAACTGGAAGTTAGAGGAATAATGTCCTATTAGTTTCTCCAAATACACAACAGGCTTTTGTGTAGATGTGTGTGGATGTGTGTGTGTGTGTGTGTGTGTGTGTGTGTGTGTGTGTGTGTGTGTGTGTGTGTGTGTGTGTGTGTGTGTGTATGTGTATTAGTGATATCATTCATGCCTAGAGCTTCTTCTCTTGCACACATTCAGTGTACACACATGCTTAAAAGTGTGATCTGAGAGTTTTTGAAACTGTAGTTTGAAGCCCACACTTTCTATGTGTGTGTCCTTGCTGCTATGTGGACACGTGAATGAAATTCTATATATAATTGTGTGAGTGGAGCTGTGTTTTTGTGCCCGTGTTTGAGCCTCCATAAATGATTGTGTGACTGTGTGTGTGTGTGTGTGTAGCCATTGTAAGAGCCTGTTGAGGAACGACTAGTGTGTAAATCTTGCAGAGATAATATTACTGCTGTAAGCGGTGCTGGTGTTTGAGTGAATTATCATCCCATTCTCTCCACTAGTGCCTCTCTGCACTGCCTCTCGTCAGGTCTCGTAGCCTTCCTCTCCTCCTCTCCGCTCCCTCTCACTCGTATGTCACCTTCAGCTCTCTCTCTCCCAACCGAGGTGGGCTGCATGCCCACAAAATCTGCCTCCCTCGAGAATTTCCCGCCTCATCTGTGTGTGTGTGTGTGTGTGTGTGTGTGTGTGTGTGTGTGTGTGTGTGTGTGTGTGTGTGTGTGTGTGTGTGTGTGGTGTACTGCCCTTCTCTCCTCCACTCCTCATTCCCTCTCTCCTCTCCCTCATTGTCCTTATCTCCTCTATCCATTAGTACATTAGTGTACGTCAGCCCGGAAAAAAGTGCTATCTCTGTCGAGCCTTTCATGAGCGAGAGAGACGGAGCTAGATGAACAGATACAAAGACACTGAAGGCAGATACAAAAATAATGTGATAGGCCGACTTATAAATGATCATACTGAGCATCTAATAGTGAATAGACTTGCGTTTATGTCACGTTTTTCTAGTCTACGAAGTCTGAAAGTCCTTAAAAACACACTTTCATACAATGGTGGCAGAGGCTGCCACGCAAGGTGCCGACCTGTTCATCAGGAGCGATACAGCGCTTCCTTTCAAAAGCGCCCCAAGATATTGCTATGTTCAGCCGTTCACACACCAACGGAGCAGCAATTCGACGTGTGAATCTGTGAATCTTATCCAAGGATACTTCCACATGCAGCCAGGGGATCCAGGGAACAAACCACTGACCTTCAGACTCTACTTTCTGAGCCACAGCCGCTATAGGCTTGGGCCGATATTAGATATTATCGAATATTGCTGTCATATGTGATATTTTTCACAATATAGAACATCAAACAGCTGTTACAGCATCTTCAGGCTTTTATTTTGAAAAGAAAATGCACTGGCTGCGGAGGCAACGTGTGTCAATATTGGGAGGTTACTACAGGTTAACTGGCCTGATGTAGGGGCATGCACACAGCACTTTAACATACAGACTTAGTTTCCAAGAATGCCAGCTCGCCAATTTAGCAGTATTTCAGGTTCAAAGTTGCCAAGGGATTTGAATGAGGCTATATGTCGTCTTTGCTGTAAGCAGGTACCTAACGGAGCGACACCAGAGCCATCGTTTATACATATAATGCAAACTAACGGCAGCAAAGTCGCCCAACACCATTCACTTTGACTCTCAAACGCTGTTCATTTGGTTTGCTGCAGAGATCTTCCAGGAGTGACAGCTGGCCCATTGAAAGCAAATGGACGGAGCTCTATGTGAATGATACAGTCCATCGTATTTAGAAATGGATTTAAACTGACCAAAATATGTTTAGAACATGTAATGCATGGGCTCAATTGTGCACAGGACAACAAAAGCAGAATGTGAAGCATTCAAACTATCTTTTAATTATTGTCATATAAGGCCATAAACTCACATTTAGTAAGATTTTGTGTGAAAAATGAGATTCTTAAAACGTCTCATCTTAAGTACACGTGAAATGATTTTCTTTTCAGGAACTCTCAGCACCTCTTTCCTTCTTTATTACTGCCAAAAAGATTCCAGGCAGAAAATGAATGCATCAGTGTGAAAAAGAATTAATGGGACTGCACCTTCCGCACGTTAAAATGTCTCCTCTGTACTCATCTACATTTGAATTCCCCAGCTGTTACTTATCATAGGAGCAGACAAATGGACAGTATGTAGGGGGGGAAAAAAAGAGAAGAACCTTTTTTTCAAAGTCAGCACAGCATCAGATGAGGATGGAGGGATACAGAAATAGTCCTTCTTTAGCGCCGGCAGAGTGATCTGAATTACAACAGCAGGATCTCTGCCACCTCCGGGACGGACGCTGATATGATACTGTTCTGCATCACTTATTAGAGGCAGCCGCTGCTAATGTGCCACTGTGGTTGTAGGTTCAATTCCCAGGCGGGCTATCACTTCATATGTATTACCCCCTGTGTCCTTGAGCAGGGCATTATCTCAGCAGTCCCTGTGGAGGAATATGGCGCAGTGTTAATGGATGGACGATGTGCATGGAGAGCTAGATGGATGGATTAGTGAGCTAATGAATCTTTGATAAGTGGGAAGGCTTTGAGAGTGTCAAGAGACAAAAGGAAAGATCACAGCTAAACCTATCAACTGTGAGACGGCTTTAATTCACTCAGAACCCCTCACAGAGTCTGACTTTGGTATTGACATTATGGAAACTGAGTGATGTGCCTGTTGTTGTATGTAGCAAATCCATCTGAACAAAAGGCCGTAAACAGTCTTCTGGCCAAACCAACAAACCATACTGGGATAATGTTAATGCCGTTGTGTTCCAGGCTGCAGGTAAACACATTGTTAACATTTCACCTCTTCCTGAATGATCAGCCACTGAAAAGATGATGAATAGTGAAACTCTGGAGGTGGGTCATATTTCAGGATAAAACAACAAATTTGATAACCACTTAGCTAACGTTAGCATTCAACCACCTTCTAGGTAACATTACCATTTTATTGCATCCAGTGTGTTTCATTCAAGGCTTGAATTAATGTATGCCTTTTCCTTAGTATTGTTTAACACTATGTTGGTTAGGAAGTGGTTGAATGCCAAAGTCAACTATTGGCTAACGGTAGCTAATGGCTTATCAAATTTGTAGTTTTACCTTGAAATATGGTCTGTTGTCTCTCCAGATTTTCACTATACACTGTTTTTACAGTTGCTAAACAATCAGGAAGCAGTGAAATGATCAAAATTTGTCAGATTCCCAATTTGTACACACCTTGCGTCTTAGAACGCATTAGTAGGACATTTGTGCTTCCAACCCTGAGTCATAGGAAAATGGCCGCCATGTGAAGATGGTCTCTGCCCAAAGTGTTTCATGTTAATATGAAATCAATATTGATACAGAAGTGTTAGGGGACAGACATACAACAAACTATCTATCTATCTATCTATCAACCGTCTAAACACCCTTGCTGTCGCACAATTTCTTTCTGACAGCCCGATAAATCAAAGGCCAATATGTACTTTCCTTTTAGCTCTGTTTTGGTCTCCACCATCTCCGGAGAGATGAGAATATCTGGCTTATTGCTAAAAGCTCTACCATATTCACCACTTATTTTGGTTGTAGCCGACTGGACAGCAACACATCTGCTTTAAGTTGACCACTGTATGTAAGCCTAGGCCTTACAATAATTACCCATAATGTCAATACACTCATACTGAATCACTAGGAAAATATTCTCACAACAAAAAAATAAATAAAGTTCAGATTAAGTTCATGTGGTTTGCTGTAAATCCCCCAAACACACTACAAAGAGCTGTGTGTGTATGTCACGGTCCAGTCTTATGAGTCTTACAAATCATTTTCCGATGATGAATTATTGCGTTATTTCAAAAAACAAAAATCCTTTTGTTTTATCACGATAACGAGATGAATTAACTTGTGAAAAAACTAGCTTTGGTATCTCAAGATAACAAATTAATTAACTCTGGATCTATAGATAATGGCATAACAAAATAATTGTAAGCTTGACCATTTTTAGCTTCCGTATCATCTGCATATAATTAAATTAAGCAACAGTATAACCTCTTCCTTGTTGGCATATTACTGATACACAGACACGCTGAAGGCTAAATGCTGTTAATACTGACATTAATACACATAATGGCCTTTATTGCATGAATGAACTGTCCACTGTCTGCTAAGAAGGGCTTCCCCATCTATGATGTAATTCACATATGGTTATAGTGTGAATACAACATATTGTGATCTCGGAAAATGTGCGGCAAGAAATAACCCATTGTTAACCCTGTAACTCCAGAAATCCAGGCCCCTAACCCGTGTCGCTGTAGGCGTCATCCCCCCGGCACAGAGTCAGAACGTCCCGCTGTGAGGGCATGTACGGCCACAAGTCCAGACAAACAACAGACACAGACACATATGCAGACGTTCAGCAGCAGCAGCCAGCGATGTGTTCAGACAGCTGTTGTGCTGATGACCGGTGTCAGGTGCCAGTGGCCTGATTCAAGCTGGCTAACCTCCTCCCATCACAACATGTGTCTGCACAGATACGGGAGGTGATGGGTGGACATGTGTCTCTGTGGCTGGCGTGCATCTGGAGAACAACTGGCATGGTCGGGGGGTAGCTGGTGTGTGTGATGGGGGTGTGTGCACGCAGGTTTGTTTGACATGTTGTACTAGCGTCGAGGGAAAGATGCAGCTCAGTGTGGGTGTGTGTGTTTGACAATCTTCAGTATTAACATCAAGAGAAAGACGCTGCCTGTGTGGGTGTGTGTTTATGTCTGATTAGAGGGCAGAGGAAACATTTCAGTGAGCATTTGTGCCTGTTATGTTAATCTCTTTCACATCAAGGAAAGATGCAGCCTGCATGTGTGTGTTTGTGTGTGTGTGTGTGTGCACGTGCGTCTGATTAGAGGGCACATGCAGGAAAGGATGCAGACTGCGTGTGTGTTAAGAGGGACTGCAGACGGTCAATTTCCCATTTGTTTGTGTGCACATGTGCAAATGTGTGTATTGGTCCCTGCTAGACACTGATCCTGAGATTAAAGGGGATCTCACACTTGAGTTCATCTTCATCAGTTTGTGTTGTGTTTAGTGTAGGAAATGGTGTGTGTTTATACATTTCAGCAGCTGGGCTTTCTTCATGTAGAGTGAGAGCTACCCACCTGATGCCAGGGCAGCTGCCACACTAACCGCCCACTACACACACACACACACACACACACACACACACACAAACAGTGCCAGTCGACCTTTTTTTTGTATCTCTGAGTGTGTGTCTGCTGCAGAGGGAAGGAGAAAGGGCCAGCTGCACTGTAAAGCCTTCATCAACTGTTCTTCTAGACTGCCCCATCTGTCTATCCATTAATACGCGGACAAATACGCACACACACACCCATAAACTAATGCATACACATGGTCCTTCTGTCGTCTTATCAGACACACACGGGGTGCTTCACACTCAATGGGGTCTGTCACGACAATTATGGGTATTCTCTGATGTCTCATGTGAGGAAAATGTGTGTCTGCTTGGTGCGACACCATGAAACATGCATGGCGTCTCTGTTCCATGACATGGCAGGGATAAGTGAGAAAACTAGAGGAAAAGCCATTATAATGTGTTAAAGTAGGGTGTTGTTTCATCTAAAGCCTCCTCAGTGCGACCTGTACGCAATTTTTCAGGTCTCTGGTACAACTTGTCATCACAAGGTAGCCGCGCCCTACAGCAGTTCCTTCTGTTTCCTGAAGCAGTAAATCAAATGAGAATGTAGGAGCATTTTCTCATAAGCTCACATACAATTGGACAGGAAAGAATCAAGGTTTAAGGCACTCATACGGTCAATGGATGAACAGTAGTCTTTCAAATGATATGCCCTCATGTGATGTTATTATCATGGTGGTGGTTAACATGTCGCTTCAAAATCAAAATGTTCATCTGTGTTGAGAGCTGGTGACTATGATGGCCGGAGCATATGCTTCACTATAATTTTGTAATCACCTAACCATTCAGGAAGCATCTGGCAGCATCTGCATTTATTGTCTTCCATTAATTTATTCAGGGTTTTCCTTGAATTTGATGTCTGAGTGTTCATTAGAGAACGCACACACGGGTATGTCAACTACGAAATGAGGTTTGACATTGACCCAAGTTTGATTGCTTGGCTCATCTGTGGCTTTTTATCAAGTGATAAAGGTAGCATGGTAAATGGTACATGGTACCATTCTACCTGCTGAATATAAGCATTTCAGCATTGCCATTGTGACATTGGGACTGACTTTAGCACTTAGCCCAAAGCACCGCTGTGCCAAAGTACAGCCTCAGCAAGCCATCATGGCTTCAACCTCTTGGGTCCCGGTTACACCATAAAAGAAGTAGAGTTGATGATGTGAATTAGCCGAAAGGGGAGAAAGTCTTTATAGATGTTCCGCCATTCATGAGCTTTAGCCAATTACAGTGGATGTGAGTGTTATAGAAATGGTTGGACACAGCCCCACGAATACCAGTGTTGGAGAGGTGTGTGTGTAGGGTGGGTACTTGAATATCCGACAAGTACTTTTGGTGAAGTATACTGGCGCCTTTTGTTTTGTCATCCTTCCAATGTGGTGTGGAATGGATCAGCTATGGAGAAATGGAAATTCTGCCATGTAAAGCTGCAAATATTAGTCAATTAATCAATTAGTTGTCAACTGTTCAATTAATCAGCAACTATTTCCATGATCAGTTAATCGATTTGAGTCATTTTTAAGAATAAATGTCCAAATTCTCTGATTCCAGGTTCGCTCGTATGAATATTTTTGGTTTCTTTAGACCACAGTTTAGTAACGTTTACATTTAGTCCACATGACATTTTGAGATGGACCACACAACTAATCCATTAATCAAGAAAGTGATCAACAGTGATCAATGATGATAATAATTCAGAGTCGCAGCCCTATTGCCAGCACCATCCTCTGTACAGCTCCAAAGAGAAAACATTGTTCTGTGGTGTGTTTTTGTAAATTACGAGCTCTTTTGAGTCCAGTTGTTTCCCCGGTCATTGTCCTAACCTTAATTTCTCTCTGTGTGTTTGAGTCCAAGTCAAAACCAGCTCTCGAGCCAGACACAAGCATGTCAGGCCACGGCTCAGCACCCTTATGTTAATGAGTGAGCCAGAGAAGGAGAGATACTGAGAGCTGGCGAGGGTCAAGGGGATGTAATGAAATAGACAATAAGAAGGTTGAGAGTGAGAGGCAGACTGCATCGTGTGTGTCAGAGCGTTGTCCTTGATGATGTTTATGATATTGATTGGCTGCTCTCCAGAAGCTTCCTGATTTCTGATTTGAACATTGTGATTGCAGCGAGAGCATCGAATGTCTCGAGTGGGCTCTGCAATCAAGGACGATGACCCTTCACTTCATATACACTCTCTCTCTCTCTCTCTCTCTCTCTCTCTCTCTCTCTCTCTCTCTCTCTCTCTCACACTCACTCACACACACTCACACACACACACACACACACACACACACACACACACACACACACACACTTACATGCAAACCTAAAGTTGTAATGTGCAACAGTCCTTTTACCCTTGGATTCTGGCTGCACAGGTATTTTCACAGATTGCTGTCTGTATTCAGTCGTCTTCACTGGATCATCTATTGTTTAACTTTCAAATGATTATGTTTAGATAATTTCACTTTTTGATATTGATATAACTGTCTGTATAATTTAAGTTTGGAATACATACAGACAAAAAAAAAAAATCAATGTAGCGTTGAGCTAATCAGGTCCCAGTGAGAAAAAGCATATGCTTCATGTTAGGGCTGAGCATACATCAATGTTACATTATGTACCAATGTTACATTACATTGGTACATTGGATATCATTATATTGTCATATCACTTAAGTGTTGTCTTCTGGTTGTAAAGGCTCCATTACAGTAAACTGATATCATTTTCTGATCTTACCAGACTGTTCTACTTGTTCTAATACCACTCAGCCATTTTATCCACATGATAATTGATTGATTATTCTTCAAAAATCTCATTGTGTTAATATTTTGTGAAAGTACCAACAGTCCCCTCAACAATATTGTTGCAGTACTGATATTGAGGTATTTGAGATATATATGTATTGTGATGTAGCCTAAAATATGACAATAGTATTTCTAAATCCATGTTGCCCCGCCCTTCTTTATGTTAACAATGTGTACTCAGTTTTGTCAATATTTAATTCCTCCAGTCCCTTCATCAGCACCTGCACTGATGTAAATGACCAAACTGGCACATCTCTTCTCTGTGAACTTTTCTGATCTGGTACACAAGGAAAAAATGCTGATTATACTGTGCTGAACTGCTTGGCCGTATGCCTCCTCAGCTGCTTCAGAGAATGTTGTGCTTTTTAAACTTTGGAAGTGACTGTGAGTTTTTCTCAGGGAGGAAAGAGACCGGCAGATAAACACGCATTAGGACAGACAGACAAACAGATAAGCAGACACATCAGGCAGAGAGGCACAGAGAAAATATATACAGGCCGATAGTGAGAGAATGGAGGAGGACAAAGAGCCAACCAGAGCTGGTGTTGTTCTGCCATCTGGTCTGTGTGTGTGTGTGTCTGTGTGTCTGTGTGTCTGTGTGTGTGTGTGTGTGTGTGTGCGTGTGCGTGCGGCTATTGTATCTGGATACAGCGGAGAGAATGACTTAGATTACCAAGACTGATATCAAAGTCACACTCGAGGACACGCTCCAAATGCCAGCCACACACACACACACACACACACACACACACACACACACACACACACACACACACACACACACTCCCCGTCTCTCTTCAGCTTTTTGGTTTTCATTGGGAAGCGTACAAAGCATTCAGCTGAAAGACAGGCGACCGTTGCATTGTGTGTGTGTGTGTGTGTGTGTGTGTGTGTTTGTGTGTGTGTGTATGTGCATACAAGTGTGTGTGGGTCGAGGTCCCTCCTCTAATTGAAGTGTACAGTGACTTGGCAGGCTGCCTGATGTCACAGAGTCATATGGAGGGACAATAGAAGAAGAGAAAGAGAGAGAGAGGGGAAAGAAAAGAGGGTGGAATGGATGAGTTGTAGAAAACCAATGATGGGAGAGGGATGGGGAGAAAAAAAGAGGATAAAGGATGGGGGTGGAGGGGGGTGGAGGAGAACGGGAGTGAGCCGATGATGGGGAGAATTAGACGGTTACAACAGAAATAATGCGGTTAGTCTCCTAAATGGATCATAATGCAACGATATTACATTTCACATATTGTTTCATATGTTTGGAGTCATTTTTCTAAATGGCTCAGAGATAGATTTGATGAGGACGTTCCTTTTAGCTTCTTTATTAAAGAAAGATGAAATCAGCGTGCATCATCTCCTCTGAGGGTTTTCAAAGCCTGAAAAAGACGAGTGTACCCTCCCTCAGACAGAATCAAGACGACTGCATCCCGTTCCAAGTATGCTGAATTAGCGATTAGCAGTTCCTGTTTGCAATGTACCCACTGATGAAGTGATAACTGCCACTGCTCCACTTTGATACTGAAGATAACTTAAAAACGTGATCTTTCTCAGGCAAGTTCTGACGTTATAAGGAGCATCTTTTGTCTATCATCTTTAATAGATACAAATATGCGTGTGTGTGTGTGTGTGTTGAGGGGAGTACAAATTATGACAGTCTGGTGCTAAGTGTTTTCAAGTGCCTTAATTGAGCAGTGAGCTTTGTGTCACATTCACTTCTGCAGCTCCAACTGTCGACCACGCTGATGAGCAGGCCAAACTCTCACCCCACCCCATATCTCTTCCCTATGTCTCTCCATCTCCACCCCGGGGTGATACATAGCAACATTTACATTGTGAGCTCCTAATATTGTAGTTTGTCTTTTACGCAATAGTTCATTTTATTGTATGTACAGTCAGTGTTGGTACAACATCGATGTGATTTGGCGCCTCTTTTGCGTCAGTTTCGCTTTCGTGAGGCATCTCAGATGTTAGCTGTCACACACGCACATCCACACAAACACTAATTAGCACTTCGTCTCCAAAATGAGAAGGCTTAATCCACTCAGGCTTGTTGCTCTGTGAAGTGTGTGCGCTCGTGTGTGTGTGCAGGATTTGGTCTTGTGCTCCTGATCACCCTCTGAGCCAGGCACGAGTAATTCAGCCCCTTCAAAGCACCCTACATTTAGCAAACTGTGGTATGTGTGTGTGTGTGTGTGTGTGTGTTGACCGCCCTGTGTTCCCTTCTTTCCTTTTGTCCATTTACACCCCAAACTAACTAAATTTAAATTTGTGAAACTCCTGAATCAGGTTGTTAGAGGTATTATATTCCCACCATATAATTACATGTTTTTCTTGTGCTTCACACTCAGTCTCAGATGAAAATAGAGCGGAGGCAGTAGTACAAAATGCAATTTTAACTTTTCCGCCTGCTTGCTTTAGTCTTTTACTGTATTTTTCTTACTTACTGTTTGTTTTGGCTGTTTTAATGTGACATATTTTCATATACCTCTTCTTTCATATGCCAGAAAAAAATGTCCTTTCCATGCATTGCTCATTATATTTTATCTTTTCCACATCTCTCTTTCTGGTAATTTATTTCCTGCTCTCTCTCTTTCATTTTGCCTCTAATTTTAAATAAACACAAATAAGAAATCTGTGCACACACGCACAGACGAGGTGCAAAAATGAGCAGCCGTGGTTGAAGCCACAGCACTGAACCAGAACCATCCGCTGATGAGAAAAGAGCAGTGAGGTTAATCCATCAGATTACAGCAGATTACAATGCACCGGGGATGGCTGAATGGGAGATTATAGCAGAGAGATGAGGGGGAGAATAATGGAAGGGTGGATGGTGGAGAGTGATAGAAGTTAAAGGATCACGGGTAGATAAAGGGCTGGATGTTCTGCTCATATAAACTTGTCGTGGAAACACTGGTTCGACTGTTTTCCCGTCAGAAAAAACAAAACGCATCGAGCAGGGCGGCCTCGTTCGACCAGTTGTTATTGTTTGTGACATGACTGAGGTCAGTCGGTAAAACTAAAATGCCTCAACAGCCATGTTTCTTTTCAACTGTCAAACAAAATATGAGCGAATGTTTGAAATGCCGCAGTCGGTACTACACATTTAGTCAGTACTGGACCAAATTGAAAATCCAGTGAAATAGGACAAGAGGCAGCAAAGGTGCATACAAAAGGTAATGCACAGAATGTACATTAGTTCACGTGGGTGGAGGAGGTGTGGGGTGGGTGTAGTGATAGAACAAATGTAACCGTGGTACATATTCAACATGAAATAAAACATTCAATGTTATGTCAGTAAGCAACTATGATAACTAGAAAGTAGTATGTCTGTCCAGTCTTTTGGCTTAAAGCACTGTGACCTGGGTTCAGATCCCAGCTTGGGCCTTTCTGTTCTGCTCACAGGGGTTTCCACTATCATAACATCTATATTAGGTTAATTCTCTCATCAGTGCCCTTGATCAAGGAACTGGCTAAGAGACTGGAGTTGGTCCCCTAGTGGCTGTTTGTTGCCTGCCCACTGGTTCTCTGGGATGGGTTAATGCATGTATTATGCTGTACATATGATTTAATATAAAAGAGTCTTCTTCTTCTAAATATTAAGAAAGCTTTTAATACGTACAGTGTAACACAATGGGTAGTACAAAGGGGATGGGTATCATCCTCTATTGATGGATGTTTTTGCTTAAGGAAACTACTGAGCAGTAATTGAAAGTTGAGGTTTCGCTTTAGTGTTAAAAGATTCATTCATACATCATAATTCATCTTCTGAAAGTACCAAAATGGAGTCTTCCAAAATCAACTAAAATAACTCAGTTAAACTGAGGGAGATATTATAGTGGAAAAAACAGCAACAAAACACTTGTTGATCTGTGTTAGTAAATGATTATGATTGTCAGGGTTTAAAGAAGGACGTCTCGGCCAGGCAGATGTAAATTGAACCGTAGGCAACTTTTTTGGCAAGAGACAAAACAACACTGTTGTTTTTCTCTTGAGGCCGGTCTCATTCAAAGTGAATGTGTGTGTTGACATTCTCCGCTCTGACCCAGTGTCGTGACATTTAATCCATGAGCCCAGTCACGCTGGTGGTTAATGGAACCATGGGACCTCTGACACCTTCTGACCAGGTCAGTGGGCCACACAGCCACCACAACATATAACTTCCTCACGCTGATAGAAAAGACATGGACATTGGTTAAAGTAGTGGAAGTGTATAATATGGTGATAACACATCAAACTGATTCCCATACAATCATGTCATTGTACACTTGAGCAGCCTGTACTAGTCCTCATTTGTGTTCGGTCCTCACTAGATGGTGTAGTCGAGCAGTCTGCACTTGGGGAACACTATTAGGACAATTAATGGACAATTCAAAAATAGTGCAATTACACTGTTCCACAGTTTCCTCAGGGGCCCACTGGTGCTCATGCAGGGACCTCATTGGCGTCCCTAGGGCCCAGTTGGAAGACCACTGGACAGGAGAGTGTATCAGTGTAATCAGATTAGCACAGTGTTCACAGCCTCCAAGGAAACACTGTCTCCAATATAATGAGCAAATTCATCCATAATGACCATAATCATTAGTTGCAGTCCCATATAGTCACCTCAACCAGCTTTTACGTTAATGCATGATTAACAATAACTTAAAGATATAATGCATAATAGTAGGGACAATTTCAGCAATGAGTACTTTTACTCTTAATGCTTAAGAAACATTTTCCTACATACTCTTACTTAAAGGAACATTTTCAACGCAGGACTGCAGAGTGTTTTTACAGTCTGGTATTAGTACTTCTATTTTAAGGTTGTTTGATTTTTGGGTCACATTCCCAATTCATCAAATGCTGATGCTTTGGGATTGTGGGTCGGGTCGGCCGCCTTCCCAAAGCACTGGTCTCTGAAGAGTTTAAATGACACTCAAAAGTCAACTTCCTTACAAATTGGACCTTTAAGTAAATCATCTGAATGCTTCTAAAGTGATGAACGTCAATCTTCATAATATATTGTGTCCAGTTGTATAACTCTATGAAAAAGCACTAACATGCAGTCACATGTCTGGTTGGTGCTGCTTGAGATCCGCATCGTTCACTCTGTGGTTGCATGAAGATGGCAGATCCTATAAACAGTGTTCCTCAGCGTGGAGAAAACAAGGAGCAGAACGAGCGACTTTGAGTCAGATGAACAGACTGATAGGCTGGACGAGTGAGGGAATGGAAACGGACAAGAGAAAGGGGACAGATTAGAGATGAGAGGGCTCTCCACATTCTCCTGTATCAGTCCAAACAGCCTGCACGCCGGCCAAGAGTCTCGCTGTGGCTCTCTCTTCTCTTTCTCTCTCTTTCTCTCTCTTCCTCTCTCTTTCTTTGTCCGTTCTTTTCTCTCTGCCAGACAGATGACAGAATGTGGAGAGAGGGATTAAGGAGAAGCGATGTGAGGGAAAACAGATTCTTGGACATGTGTGTTTGTAGACTTTTGTATATAGTTTCTGAGCTCGTGTGTGTGTGTTTGTACGAATGGATGTGCATACAATATGAGCTCGACGTGTACTTTATGACCAGAAAAATGTGGACAGCCAAGAGTTACAGCTACAGTGTGTGATGCCAAAAAACGAGAGGCATGGTCACACAGGGACAGTTTGGAAACTGGCTGCAGGAATTTGCTCCCATTAGCCACAAGATCATTAGTGAGGTCCGATACTGAGGATGGGTGATAAGGTCTGTGTCCCAGTTCAGACCAGAGTGTTGGATGGGCATGTTTCCCCACAACAAAAGCAGAAAACCATGTCTTACAGAGTTTATTTTGTGCTACTGCTCACACCACTGCCCAAGTGTGTCCAAGTCATTTTGACGCGAGGGTACACAAACTACACAACTGATTTCAGACCAGGTGAGCTGGTTACAGGACTACACCACCTGGAGGAATCTGAAACAAATTATCACAATATTGAAAGAAAATCCCAGATTGTGACAAGTTTTCAGGTGCAAATGTGATGCGTTCTTCCCCAGATGTGTGTGGCGTAATCCATCCATGACCCATGAAGAAGGTTATAGTTGAGAAAAGACAAGTAACTTGGAATATGATTGGAATATCAATGTCACCAGACGTTAAGTGAGTGCACCACACACTCAAGAGGAACATATTAACTAAACTGATGAAGAATACATGAAAGTCCTCGATTCTGAGGAGGAATTAGAGAAATCATTTCAAATGGTGATCATTTTTCTGTCGGAACCCAACCGAGTTTGAGAGAGTATCAACTGAGTCGACCCGCGCTCAGCAGATGTTTTTCGTATCCCAAACCCGACTTCAGCCCGACGCAGTTAATGTAAGATTGAAGCACTGAGTTTGTTTATTCTGTCATACAAACTTGTCTGTTTTACCTGATCACAGACATGCACGACGTAAAAAAATAGCCTCTGCCGTTGCGTTCAAAGCATTGTCATGTAAATAAACCCAGACAGACCGAACCTGACCTGAACTCAGACATCATTTCTAAATTTTCAACCGAACCTGGCCCGGCACATCGGGGTTCGGGTCGGGTTTTCATACTATAATTCCAATAATTGTAATATCACCACAGGCTGCGACTGAACTTACCCCTCTCTCTTGTGTATATTTCTCATGTCTTTGATGACATATTTAAAATGCAGATCACATTTACGATAGACTATGTAGTGGTGACTACAGCCCTTGTTTGAATTAATATTTTTCTATTTAATATACAACTTTGTTGTCATTCATACTTGTGTGATTGCTTTGGCTTGGGAATCATATTTTCCTGACCTAACTGTCAATTGCATGTTATATCAAGAACTGGGCCAGCTGATAACCAGTGTCAGACTAAGACGAACTTGCACCATGATGTAGTCCACTGCTATATCTGCAGTATGTGTGTTACACTGCAGTCCCATTATGATTCAAAATTGCTTAAGGATAACACATTTTATATTGAACGCCCCCTCCCCTCCTCTGTAAGTGTTTTATTATCTGAGACAGCTTAGCACAAGAACAGAGGAAATGTTGCTTCGACTACTGGGCATCAAGCGGGATTGGAGCCCATGGGGGACAGCAGCGTGTTTATATATATATTGTGTTTTTTTCCCTACCCTTTATTGTTTATTCGGTGTGAACCAGCAATCTGCAGTGTTGCTCCCAGGTCGGCCATTGTGCCTTGTTTACTTCTGCGAAGAGAGAGAGAGGGAAAAAAAAACAGAAGCACTGTGAAACATTTTTACATCGTCAGTCAGCCTCAGGGCGAAAGCCTGTAGACTGGGTTCAAAAGGCAAAAAGCTTCACTTTTGGAACTCGTGGGGAGCTGGGAACGACGAGGTCAGGGGTCAACACAGAGGAAGTTTAATAAAGAAAGAGGAGGGAGGGCGAGATGGGGTAGGGGCAGGGCGTTTGATTGATTGTTTCCTGTCTGTGCTCCAGTCTGCTCGCTCCATTCTCTCACCCTTTGCTACCGCACGGCTGCTCTGTCCACTTCACTGTCTCAAATGGTTGTTTATCAGAAGCTTCGTTGCCATTGCAGTGAATAAAATATAGAGGAAGAGACAAGAGTTTGAACAGTGAGTCCACACCTAACTGATAATTTATTTGGCTTTGAAACATTCACAGCACAGCAGTATATAATCACCAATATCTATAATAACCTACAAGAGTTGTAAAACTCCTAATATGTAGCAATAAAATCATTCAAAACACAGAAAGGGCAAATCGGACAATGCAGTTACTATTACCTGTGTGTGTGTGTGTGTGTGTGTGTGTGTGTGTGTGTGTGTGTGTGTGTGTGTTGGGTCCACCTGTGTCTCCCTCTCCTCTTTCTCTTTCCATCTCCTCCTGGGTAAAGCGGCTATTCAACACATTCCTTTGTTTAACCTTCTAATTGGAAGACGTCTAGAAGGAGCGCGCAAGTCTTTTAGAGCCTCGCAAGCCTGCTCTCTCTCTCACACACACACACACACACACACGCACACACACACACACTCCACAGTATAATCTCCCACAGCGGCTATGAGAAAGGGAACAAAAAGACAGAAGACAAAAAGATCAAATTATCAGCTACATTTAATTACCCACAACTCGACAGACACAATAACAGTGCTAAATCCAGATTTGTCTGCGCTCGGAAGAGAGAGAGAGAGCAGTTTAAAGCTCTCTCTCCCTCACTCCTCTCTCTCATTCCTTTGCAGCATGGAGTTTTTTTTTTTGTTTTTTTTTTGAAGGCATTGCTGCAGAGTGAAGTGATGACAGCTTATCGGATTAAGGATCGCTGGATAATAAATACCCTTGTTTGATTTCTCCACCCATACTCCTTAAACATGATTACTGCTTACTGTTACCGCCAACATCACATTATAGCGCGCTGCACGCCGGCACAGACATTTGCATAATGTTTATAGAGATGGTAAGAAGTGATGGCTGCAGAGCAGGAGGATGCTGAGCAACGCATTGAGCCATCACTCCCCCTCCATCTTTCTTTCCCTTTATCATTTTTGTTGCTCTTCTCTTTTGACCTTGTTAGCGCTCCCTATGAAAAACGCATGGAGCTGCTGTCTCTGCACAGGAGTTTGTAATGCATGCTGGCTGGCTGCCTGCTCCAACATATTTCCCTCACAGTAGTAATAATAAAAGGATGAATAGTACCTATATGCACTTTATTTTGCAATTCAAACCAAACTTTTGGATCCAGGTTGAGGTTGGACAAATGCCTGGATTTGCTAACGCTGACAAATCTCTTACTGAGTTCTTTAAATCTTCTTTTTCATTGGCAAAGAGAAATGTCACTTGTGGGCGGCTCTGACCCTCTCTTCCGCCAGTTGAAAAGACAAACGTCATCAGTGGCAAATTATTTATCAGCCGTGGCTAATAAACATTAATTCCATTAGAAAACTTGACAAAAGGCCAGAATGAAACTTGTCGCTGCTCTGCCAAAGATCATTCGTTACAGAAAAGACACATCGCTCTATAACACCACTGTGGGATTGCAAGTGAGTTGTGTTTTCGTGCTGTTCAACAAGACCAACAAGAGCGTTGAGTCTTCCTTAATGAAACTATAAAGCTGATTGTGTTACATCAATTTCAGGAGTCGGCCTCTAACACTTTTATCCTTGTCTTATTGATGATTTAAGCTTACCGACTTAATAGTTCAGACTCAGAACTTCAAGTTTTTGAACCAAGTAGTTCACAAAAAGTAAGATGTGTATAGGTGAGTGAGCTAAGATGCATATTTAATTTCACGGTTGCATTTACACGTCGGTGTAAAATAATTCGGTTTCTATGTGTTTCTAATCTCTCAGGAGACAAAAGGTGTTTACGCATATTAATTAAGTGTTGGTTATTTTTTGGTTTGGTTACTTTAACCTGTTTGTTAACCACTTGTGGGTTTTATCAAGTGTCTCTAGATAAAACCCAGATGTGATTTACTGCAGTTTCATTTCACTCAGCCACATATATGTCTCCTGTTGGACATACCCCAAATCTGATTGCAGCCTGTCTTAGTTTTCTCAGGCCGCATCAGCCCAGAGGGTTGTGGTAGTACAGTCTTTTAAATAGCAGAATAAGTGTAACGTTGTGCATTTCAGCAGTTTAGTTACAACAATTAACAGTTAGCTAACAACTATCCATAAACATGCATGAAGATGACTCGCTTTAATGGACCTCGAGTCAGACAATAGTTTTATAGTCTTTGCAGGCTCTTGTTAGCATCACTCCTTCACCGATCTAGATCATTCAGTGGTCAGACTGGATCAGAAAGACACTACAATGTGGTGTTGAAACGGTGTATTTATTGTGTGATTGTTAGGGCTGCAACTAAAGATCATTTTCATTGGTGATTAATCTGTCAGTTATTTTTCATTAATAATCGATTACCTATTGGATATAAAACGTCAGAGAATGGTGCAAATGTTCAATCAGTGTTTCCTTAAACCCAAGGTGACGTCGAAAAAATGTCTCGTCCTGTCCACAACCCAAAGATATTCAGTTTACTGTCATAGAGGAGTAAATCGAAAATCTTCACACTTGATAAGCTTTTGATAAGTTATAGTTGGAGATCAATTTAAATGTTGACAGCTAATCAATAATGGCTGTACTTGTTGAAATTGCCAGAGCTGCTTTTCCCCCTGTTGCTTCAGACAGGGAAACATCAGTTAACGGCTAAAGAAATTAGCCTGTCTTGAATGCTAGTTGATTTAATGTAGCTTGGCTCTTTCATATCAGCGATCTTAACTGGTTCCTAGATTTGATAAGGACTTGAAAAGGATTCAAATTCAATAAGTGGATACTGGATAGTAAATTTTAATAAAATGTAATTTAATAAATTAAAACCCAAATGTTCACAGAGAGGCAGTTTGTGAAACGGTGGCCTTTCACTGGACAGGGAGCTAACAGAGCTATCAGTGTCTCCACTCGACCAGTGACACTGACCAGACGACCTAAATATGTGTGTTACAGTACATGCATGTGTGTCACAGCAAATGTGTATTATCAGTGTGTGAATGTATAAGCTATCTGTGCACTGCCTGTGTGTGTGTGCATGTGTGTGCTGTAGCCAGTTTCTGAACTCGTGACCTTGCGGTGAACTTCACTCCATTCTCATTCAGTGAGCATCACAGCGAGCCTTGCTAGCAGCATTGGCTAATTACAGCTGGGACGCTTGTTGGCTTTGTGTCCCCGCAGCTCTTGTGCACATGGGCATAGGCGCGCACATGATGCCCCCAGCAGGGCTCTGAGGCAACTCTGTCTAGACAGACGTGGCCATGATCGCTCTTTCTCTGGAGAAACAGAAACTCATCTGTTGAAGACTCAGTCGGTTGCAGCGCTGTTGTCAAAAATGAGTTGGCTGCCAGTGAGAGTTTTTCAGCTACCCTAGTTTGTTGAAGTACTCATCCTTCAGCTAATGGTTTAGTTGTTTTTTTTATTCCGTTTCAAAAAACATTTGGAAGAACATCTTGAATAGGATGTCACATGCTGTTCAGTTTAGGCTGACAGAAAAGACGAGAAACTTCATTGACAGATAGATAGAAAGATGTAATACTATGCTTCTTTGCCAACGGTAGCTTCTTTCCTGTCATGCCAGTAATGCAGCTTTGATTTCAATTGAAGAGAACTGAAAGAAGAGAGAGGGAAGAGTACAAATGCATAAGATAGAGCGAGGTATAGAGAATGCAGGGAGAGAGAGCAGAACAGATGCAGCAGACAGAGAGAAAGTTTGAGCGAGAGGAGCTGTTGTCAACATCCTCTCCAGGGAGACAAAGGTCTCCATTGTAATTCAGTTGTTGTACTGTATTTTGTTTTGATGTCCAATATTTTGGGCTTTTTGCCGGTGCCATATGCCATAAAATGTCTGTGAGATTGTTTGTGTGTGTTTGTAACAGCCCCGACGCACCGAGCTGGCCGTCAGCTGCTGTCAGGCCGTCACCGTGGCCGGGCGTCACCTGTAGTTTCTGAGGTGCGTTTCCTGTTCGGCTGATTGTTGAATCGGCGATGGAGGCGGTCTGTGAGAGAGATCGGCGATCACAAAAACCCCCCGATTCCACCCATTTAGTTTTCTCCGATGTCTTTTCTCTTTTTCTACCACTGGCTGAACACCACAGGCTGACAACAGCAATGCAAATCCAAGCTAAACTTTACAGTGTCTGCTGCAACTTTGCTGGATATACTCTGTCTGTATTCCAAGCACATGAGGAGATAGATTTACAGTAGCATGAAACAGCCTTATTTGTTTTTAGTTGTTTTTCCAGGAAGTTTTTCATACAGACAGCTGGCTACTTATGATGTATGGCCAAAAGTATGTGGACAGCCTGCCATCCCGCTCATATATCTCATTCCAGAGCCATGTGCATTAATCTGCTGCTGTAACAGCCTCCACTCTTCTGCTTTCAGGCGTTCCACCAGATTTTGGAACGCGGCTGCAGGGATTCGCTCCCGTTCAGCCACAAGAGCATTAAGTGAGGTCGGACACTGATGTCGGGTGATAAGGCCCGGCTCGCTCGGCGTTTGAACTCATCCCAAAACTGTTGGATGGGCTTGAGATTGATCGCCCAGTCAAGTCCTTCCAGACCAGACTCAGAAAGTATCTTCTTATCTTGCTCAGTGCACGGGGGCGCTGTCATGTCGAAAAGCAGAAAAAAGGCCCTGTGACACACAGTTGGAAGCAAACCATTGGCTAAAATATCATTCTACTGTTGCAGAAATAAGGCTGTAAATTAAATGGAACTAAGGATGTTTTCACACTTTAGGTGTTTGGTTTGATTCAGATTGACTCGAGTGTGTGTAGCCTGTTTGTTTCGGTTCATCTGGGCTGGTGTGAAAGCTGTCAATTAAACTTGGGTGCGGATTAAACAAATAGAAAGTAACTGCCTGGAAAAGTGGGTCCAAGAAAACTCTATTGCTTGTGCATTAATTCCAAAACACCACTATTAAATCAATCTGCTGATTGTGAACTGTCAGATAAAAGGAGTGATCTGTATGACAGATGATTATTGTTATGTAAAATAGAGCCCGGCTGATATTGGCATTTCACAGATGTATCGGTATTGGCCTGCGCTTTGGCTAATTTTTGATTATTAAATTCCCAGTGAAGTATACTGCCTCGGTGAACTGTGCTCATTTAGGCCTCATTTACATGCGAACCTTTCACAAGAATTTAATACCCACATTTGACTGATCACTGCAAAAAACATTTGTTTATGTATATATTTTGTTATATATATATATATATATATATATATATATATATATATATATATATATATATATATATATATATATGTATATATATATATATATATATATATATATATATATATATATATATATGTATATATATTTTTTTTTAGAATATTGGCCGATATATCGATCTTGGAAAATCTTTCCACTCTAATATCGGTATCAATATCGGCCCCAAAGATCCAGTATCAGTCGGGCTTTAATGCAAAATCAGTAGGAACACAAACAGTCCAGAACTGAAAGGCAACATGTGACCATTTTTTCCTGGTCTTCACTACCTAACTACAGGTATGAAAGCACCCCAAGGAGCCTACCCCAAGCCGAGATGAAACAGCCCCAGAACAAAAATACAAAAGTACCACATAGTTTTGGCCATATTGTGTTTTTTTTTGTTGTTTTTTTTAATGTTCCTCCATATGTTGACGATCAATGTTTTCAAGTGTAACTTGGGGAGTAAGGAATTCTTTGAGGTGGGCTTGTTGTGTCGAGGCGGCTTAAACGTGAGCTGGAAGCAGTCATCACAGCTGGAGACACCTCTCAGCTTGAACAAGTAGTTCCACTGTCTCTTTTGGGAAAATGATAATTTCAGCTCTCTCACAACAAAAGACACAACGATTCTACTGCTCGCAAAATATGAGGAATGCAATTTTCTATGGATTTGACAGTTAGCAGAACAAAGCAGCACGTGTGACAGATTTTTTCCCTTGTGAAACGTGCTGTCGACTTATTGACTCTCCTGACGGCTCTCTCCTTTATTCACTCTGTATGCTTACTGCCTCCTGAAGCATGCGCATTGATGGATGTTTTCTAAGTCTTTGCATTGAGTTTGCTTGATGAATTAAAATTCGATATGCTTGACGTGCGCTGACGGCATTGTAAGTACTGTAAGAGTCAACAGCACCGATAACTGAGTGTACACTAAATAATGAAAAAGAAAACATGACGTTCGCTTCTTGCTGGAGGTTGAAAACGACACCACAGAGATTAACTTTTTTCTAAAATTATGAATTAGTGTTACATTTTTGGGCTCCTTCCAGACTAAAATAAAGAAGATATGTTCCCTTCATGATGATTTCATTGTAATAATCTGCGTACGGTCATAAAAGACCTAGAAGCTTTTACATTATTCCAATTTTTTGCGCCTTCCACGCAGAAAGTGTTATTTGTGTGTTTTTGTCATCGCGTATTCACAGCTTGTGTCTTACTCCACTGCAATCTAATTTGATTGAGCTTTTTACTTGCAGGCGATGCATAAATCTTTCTCCGAACATTTCCTATTAAATCCATTTAAGGAAGTTCAGATGAGTGAACAGTCAGGGAAAGAAGGCTATTTGGCCACAGCATTGTTTATGTGTGTTTGTGTGTGTGTGTTTGTGTTTGGCGGACGTGAACTTATCAACCCTGTCGCTAACATGATTACCCTCTAGCCATGTGGCCTAGGAGTTAACACAAACACACGCGCACACATACACACACGCACCAGGCCAGGCCACACTGTCTGTTACTGCGAGTGTCCTGGCTTGGAGACCCAACAGAAACAGACAGCACCAAAATATCACTGCAGGGTTCCCATGTCAACACGAGCAGATGCAACATTAATTCAATCAGCCATGGAAAGTCACCGAGCGGAATGGCTGCGAGAGGGCCAGCATCCGAGAGCTGCTGTGGCAGGGTTTGGGAGACACCAGGGACTTCAGCCGACATTTTTTTATTTTTTTTCATATTATGGGTAATTTTTGTTGAAAGCCACCGCAAATGTTATTTTGGCCAAAGACATCTCCATTGGATCGAAAGTAAAAGAGAGAATGGTTTCATGTTATTCCAACAGGGAGCATCTTCTTCTTCATCTACATGCATCTAGCTCCCAGAGATGTTTTCAGTTAGCATGCTTTGGCCTCAGCATGGTGACAATAGCGGGATCATTTTGTATTTATGCAGTGGGATACAGAGTAGATTGTGGTGATGTCACAGAGCTGCAATCATTTGCTGTCACACTGGTCTCCAAACTTGTATTTTTACTTATTTGAACTGGAGGTAGACAAGTTTTTATGCCTCTGCTTAAAAAGAGGACCACGATAGCCGTGGTCGGAAGGCATTATGTGTTCGGGTTGCCCATCCATCCAGTTCTCATAAACGCCATATCTCAAGAACGTCTTGAGGGAATTTTTTTAAATTTGGCACAAACTTCCATTTGTACTCAAGGATGAATTGATTAGAAATTGGTAGTCAAAGGTCAAGGTCACTGCAACCTCACAAAACACATTTTTGGCCATACTCAACAATTCATGTAATAATTATGACAACATTTTACATAATTGTCTAATAGGATAAAATGTTGAAGTGATTACGTTTTATATCCAAAAGGTCAAAGGTCAAATTCACTGTGATATCATGATATTCTGCAACAGCTTTTCTGGCCATTATTCAATTATAGCTCAGCTACAGCATCTTGACTGGTGTGAGAAGGCATCCAACTGTGACGTGGTAATTCTAGTTCGCTTTAATTTATCATTATGAAGTAAATGGTAATTGCATAATGTAATGGCTATAGAATAATGACATCAACTGTATTTAGATTGATTCTCTAAAAGCCTCACTATCCCAATGCAATTTTGTGTGCCACTGGGCACAAAATCTCCTGGGGAAAGAAGACCTGCCATCATTTCCATCTGCTTAAACATCTTCATCGTAGACTAAAATAATGCATAAACTTAAAAAAACAGGAAGCGATCCAGTTGTCGTTGCGAAAGCAGTGCCAACAACAACACCACTTGGTAACGCTAGGTGGAGATTGTCTGTTTCCACTTTAACTTTATTCAGTTTTCGTTATGTACTTCATGCCTGTTTTTCTCTTTGTAAATCCTCTCCAGTTAGGTTAACTGCTCTGCACTGGCATGGGTAAGACCTGCCTTGGATTGCCATTGAGTGTTTACAGCAGCAGCAGATGAATAAATCACAAAAAATACACATCAGCTACAATAACAAGTAATTGAGGTATAAATGAATGTGTTCTAAGCCTCAGTCTTGACACTAAAAAAGGAGAATCTCTGTCGTGTCTCAGCATCTGCGCCTCCGCCTCGCTGGCCACGGGTTCCCTACCTTTTTGGCAGCACAGACTGTTTAATGTTGACAGTTTGTATGTTATGCAGATGGAGTAGCTGTGGTGGGTGATGATGCACTGAATACCTCCCATATGGATGACCTACTTAAGTTCAAATTCAGTGTCCTGTTGTTGTGGGTGTGACAGGGACTTTGGTGAAGATGTAGCACATTTATTTCTGCTCAAATAGCAAACAAGTCTGTAAAGTAGTGCAGTTATTGTTCAGGCTTTTCTCTTATGAATCATATTGTTTCCTCAGCAAATGTTCTGGTTTGAAGCCTGAAGATTGGGAACCACTGCTCGGTTTTTGACTAGGGAGATATTCATAATTAAGTCGACATTGGCTCATCCGGATTATTTGGATCATCCAGATTCTGTTGTTGTATATTCTTTGACTCTTCCAGTCTCATTTTTGTCAGAAGAATAGCAACTGATATAACACCAAACTAACAAAGTCCTTACAGCACAATCTATATATAAAAAAAAAAATATATATATTTTTCTTTAAACGTCGAACCAGAAACTGATATCATTCGTAGGAGTATAATATCTGGTGAGGGATTTAGGATTGTACATGCTCCAGGAAAAATTATTAGTTAGCAAGAGCAGTGATTGAGCTGCTGGTGCTGGGCAAACTCAACTTAAATACAAAGACCAAGATGTCACAAGCACTGGATTCACTGTTTGTCTCTCTGCACAGCAATGAATGCTTATCATAGAAGCTATAGACAAAACAAACAGTGAAACACAGAAGCCCTCTCTGCTTTCCTGTTGTCACCTCTTTATCTCTTCCAGCTTTTCTCCCTGTCCCTCACTGTCTCTTTTCGACCCCCCTCTCTCTGTCTCATTGGAATCTAAACCAGATTTAATATTTGCAGAGGGAGTATTGGATGACCTGTGAAAGAGAAACACAGTTGGGTCTGTGTGTGTCCAGCTAATCTGTGAAACTGAGACAGAAGCAGAGGCAAACAAAACACAGCGCACAATGACGTGTGTGTCCATAACGAGTCACACTCGTAAAGAATGGATACGTTAAATGTCCGTGGACGTCTTCATGGATCAGCTGTTGTTTATCCTTTGACATTTTCAGGTAGCACATGCTTGACAAAAAGCACGATTTGTAGATGTGTTTAAAGGCTGCTGTGTATCCTTGCAGTAGATTTGTGACTTTCAGAAGACCGCTACGGCTAGCCTGTAACTCTTGCCGTGCATACAGCACGCTGTGTTCTCTAATCCCTCCTCATCCTTTTGGTGTCATTTGCAGTGAGAAGTGCTGCACTGTGCAATCTGGCTGACATTAAGCATATCCTGCCATTCAGCCCTCTTCTTTACCTCCTTGACTAGTAGCTTACGCTTACTGTGACACAATCTGTCGCCTGCATTCTTTTTTAAAGCTATTCATCCAGGAAGTGTTTGCTGAGCACACATGTTCTTTTCGACATCCTTCTGCTTCGCTTCCATGTTGTACTACACACATGAACCTGCTCAGCAATGACACAGTCACTAATGCGGGCCACAGAGCAGCAGTTAAGAGTTCAATGCCTGCTTAAAGGACAAGCCTTTAGTGGGTGTTAAATAATGTATTGGCATGATTTTAAGGATTTGTTCACAATGGACAAATAAGTAAAGATGTATAAGACATAAATATGGTGCCACCACTCAGCTGTGGTTCCCAAATTTCAATACCTAAGGAGTTCATCTCCATTGTTAAATACCAAAGTCAAATCCCCATTGATCCCTGAAGATAGAAAGAATCGGACCAATTAATAAATACTACTTGACTTTTGACTTAAACCCTTTCCGTAATATCGGAGTGGAGGCCATCAACAACTCTCCTCCATCGTGCCCGATCCTGGGCCACCCATCCTCAGCCCTGTTCAAGATCCTTTACTAGCGGTGAGCTTGGGTGTAAAGATGGGAGTCAGCTGGACAACTGACAGCTTTCATTGTGCAGCATCATGTTTGTCTTGTAAGGGGAAACCGATCAACTTGAGGCCCTGGCATCAGAGATTCAATGTGGTTGTCTTCATAATCACTGTTATCCCCTGGGCACAGGATTGGCCAACCCCAGCATCATCAGAGCCATGATAGCCAGCTTGTTGCCAGGTTGTTCTGTAACGGGCCTTCTTGGCAACGGAAGCGGCTGAAGCAGAAAACTGCCCACTGTACATAGCCCTGGTTGGCGATCACACAATCCAATGGTTTCCATCACCAATGGCGAGGATGAGGGGTTGGACTTTGGGAGAGTAGGAAGGGTAGGAAATTTCACATAAGAGAACAACTCAGCAGATGGAACTTGCTCGTCATAGAGCTCCGTTGTCATCACATGATCCAAGTACTGTATGGATCCTTGGTTACATAATTACGTGACGGTATCTACCCGCCGCTGTGCCACCACCTGCTATCCTGAAGGTCCATGCTTATATTATGTTAGAAGAACTGAGCCATCTCCATGACAACTGAGCAAACTCTTCTGATAAGGATGGCGAGATGCTCTTCGGAAAATCTCGGAAGGGGACCTTGAGTTAAGATTTTTAGTCAGAACATGATTTTTCTATGATGTGAAGACGAAAGATGCTTGGAAGTAAACATGAAACGCCATCAGAAATGCATCTGTAGCAAATGCACTGATGAGCAAAGGTGGAATAATTTGATGTGATGTGCCAAAAAAGTCTTGTTGGACTGATTGGAAGTTCAGTATGAGGTGAAGCGAGTCGTGTTGGAAGCACATCGTGACTTCGCCATCCCTCCCTGTCTTGGCTGTTATTTTGCCCAATCTGTGAGGGATTTGGATGTGGCTACGGGGTTCCAGAGAGAGGGGCAAATCAACATGTGCTGGGGCAACAGAAGGTGTGTCTCTCTCTCAATTTTTGTGTATTTGTGTGTGTGTATGTGTGTGTGTGTGCAGGCGCTAATCTGCTATGAGGGGGGTCCACCAGGATTAGTATAATCAGGGGCTTTTGAGGACCCCCTCCCAGCCCCCCACAGCGTCTCACCTCCTTATCCCATCATCCCTCTGCCGCTCTGCCCTCCATCCGCCTCCTCATCCTTCCTTCTCCGCAGCCTCCGTCACCCCCTTATCCCTCTATCCTTCCCTCAGTCTCTTTACCGCCGCTCAAGTCCTCATTCTCATCCTGCACTCCTGTTCACCCCACCCCCCTGACCTCATCCTCTTACACTTATCCTTATCATTACCTTCTACATTGTAGGCATTTAGCTCAGCAGCCTGGAATTACAAGCTCCCACCCGAGTGGAGTGCACTTCTGAGATACCGAGCATCAAAGTTTAGACGTCCCAGCTGTGTCGGAAAAGTCAGATATCCCTGTGAACACTGACCGACCACATGAGAGCGGTGCCTGGAAAAGTAATTTCGAGTGAGGGAGGTATCAGGGTGTCGAGCTGCACTACAGATTCAAGGTGTGGAGGTTGAAAAGAGCTGATATCCTGACAACAGCTACAATCAAAATAGAAGCGCAGACAAACACAGTGCTGCATACAAATTTCTGCTCACTGAGGCTTCATGTTATTAATTTACACTCCACAGCGGGGGAGATTAACCTTTTGAACCCTGGACTACTTTTCCTCACTGCCCTTTTGTTTTTTTTTACAACCTTATGTCACAGTCACCAAACTGTATGCCTGATTTAGACATGCCATATATTGTTATTTTCAGGTTGGCTACTTGAAAATGTCATCAGTTGGCATGTGAGTGGTGTTTTACCTGTTTGATAACACTTGCATTCTATGACTGTGAGGATGGCAATGTTGGTGTGTTGGTCAGGACTTCAATATCTCAATGACTATTTGATGGTTACCATGAAATATTGCACAGACATCCACGATGCCCAGAGGATGAACCCTACTGGCTTTGGTGATCCCATGAGGTTTTCCTCCAGACCTAATGTTCTTCAATCCTGGTGCTAGGCGACCCCTGCCCTGCATTTTTTAGCCGTCTGGTTGATGTCGATATTAAAGTGAAAGGAGAAATGTTATTGTCCCCTTCATGATGAATTGTAATAACTTTGGTAAACCTCTGAGGCCTCCTTGTCCATTTAGCAATTTATTTCCTGGCAGAAAAAGCCACGGCAGAGATTGGGCGCACTAGGATGAAGTGCTTGTGCAGTGAGGGAAAAATAATACCGCACATGGGATTGTATTGACATTAGCTAGGTAATTATTTTAATGCTATGTCAACAGAGGGTTGACTACACAGCTAACAACAAGCTAACAGCTTGTGCAGAGTGATAAAGGCACATTACTCAACACCAATGTTCAGTGCCTGGACAATTACCTCCAACAAATGGGCTTTTCTGTCTCTGTTGTGATAGTTTCTGTCTGACATAAAGCTCAGGACTGAGAGCCATGGCTAGAACAAACTCCTCCATTTTCTTGGTTATAAGGGTGATAGGTGATGAGTCGTCCTCACTGGGAACAATTCAGAAAGGATGCTGGCACACAGAATAACAAACACTTAAACAACGCAGGGCTTGACTCTAACGCCATCTTTATTCGTATTTTTCATTTGTCCATGACTTTGGTTCATTATCAAATAGGCTTACCTTTTTTTATTATTATTATTTTTGGCCTTTCTCATGGCTTTATTGGATAGAACAGTGAAGAGTGACAGGAAATGGAACGAGAGAGATGACATCCACAGGTTTGAATCAAACCCTGGACTGCTGTGGATAAGGCATCTGGGGTGCACACCCAAGCAACTGAGCTACTGTGGCACCACCAAGTAGGCCTACCTTTAAACCATCACTTTCCTCTTAGCTGATGACACTAAACTAAAATGGTAAACAAAATATAGTAGGTTGGCTCATGTACAGCTTTTTTGTCCAGGAAGATAGCAAACACTGTAAATGTCATACCTGCTAAATATGTTAGCATTGTCATTGTGCGCTTGTGATGTTAACCTGCTGGCAATGAGTCTCACAGAAGAGGGCTGTAGATTCAGGGTCTTGTTTTGAAAGTTACCATTTTACACATTTTGAAATTGATTACTCTCTGTTTTTATTTGTGTTTTTGCCTGTATGTCTAAGTCTGATATAAGAAGAACCATTCTGTGCCATATCACTGACGAAAAAAAAATATTATTGATGGTGTATATTGGGGAAAAAAGGAGAATTTTCCTGTAATGTTACCATGGAGACAGTGAGTTGGTTGTTTGCTACACCTGAGCCCCATTTTATAAACCGACAAAGGACGACAGTGTTCTGGATCTGCACTGTAAAGCCATGCTGCATTACCTACTCACAGTTTCATGTTTGTACTGTACCATAAATATGCATTAGGCAACCAGCTCGGTACCTTGATACTGAAGGTAAAGTCTGAACATGCATTTCTGAGTGTATTTGTGGACATTTATCCTCAACAGTGCTATTATTGGAAAAAGTTGGACTACCTCCAGCAGTGTGTCAATGACAAAGTGTAACTCTGAAATGATGTTTGACATTTGGCTTGGTTTGTCAGTCAGGTGCTTGGATTAATAATGGTTTTTGGTGGACCATGAGATGCCAGCACTGAGGTGTAAACACAGTGGATTGAGGGTTCGGATCCCTTTTGGTTTAAAATTCGGTGTCATCCTCCATGTTCCCTTCCCTCTGTCTGCATATATCTCCCTAAATGCTCCACTTTATCCCATCCCTTCATCCATTTATCTTCCTCCCTCTGTCATCCGCCCCCTTATTTCAGCACTGGCTCCTCTATACTGTAACTCAACGCTCCTCACAGTCAGCCTCATCTACTTATCTTCACCCTTTCTAAAGGTCATTACACGCACAGCCTGTTTTGCCAGATTAAAATAGAGGCCTACGGAAAGGAAGATGAGGTGTGTCATATGTGCCAGCCTCCCACCTTATCAAACAGACACACACATATGGATGCAGATGCACACACACACATACACACATGGATGTGGACGCAAATGCATGCTCTTCTAAGCTGCCAAAAAGTGTGAAGACGCACATATACACATTTTATACGTGCGCAGAAAGAAGTGCATGAACGTGTGTGAATGGGAACACACACACATACACACTCCCCCATGACGTGCATGCATTATGTGACACACTTCAGATGTGCAGGCTCATAATTCAGTACACACGTTCTCTCTCACACACACACGTGTACGCAAACACACACTTTTTTCTCCTTCTTCAACACACACAAACATACTAGCACACAAACACACACATACACACACTCAATAACGTGCACATTAGAGTGGTTGACGTGCAGTCCAGAGAATCTATAGATGCTGTAAGGGAAAGGCGTTGCTTGAAAATCAAAAAGGAATGAAGAGACGTCTTTGAGAGTGAAATAAGCAAGAAAGGAGGAGTTTATGAAAAGAAAGAAGAGGAGGCATGGAGAAAGGGATAGCAGGCCTTGAAATAAAACCGAGCCCAGCCTTTAGAACAGGAGTTAAAAAAGGAAGGGAGGTGTTTTGATTTTTGATTTTTTTTTTCTTTCTCTACATTCATTTTTGGGGGAAAAGAGCTGGAGGGCGTTAAAAGAAACGCCATAGTAGAAGGATTTGGCTGCGATTGATGGTGGAGCCTGGACGAATACAGATGAGTTTGAATTCACAGATGTAAAAAGGGACAGAAAAGGACCGTTGCGGCTCAATAATAGCAAAGGTAGTTTCTGTCAATGGCTCTCTGGCTGGTGCAACAACAAGGAACAAATTGGGATTCCACGGTCGCACAAGTCTCCCTCACGGTTTATTGTGCTCCTTGCTGGCGTTGGTTGGTCTGTCGGTTTGTTTGTTTTCTTTTAGCGCTCCTGCACTACAAAAAATATGTTCAGACTCACAATAAAATAAAGATTCAGGACATATTCACAGGATGAATTTATATTTTGCTTCAGCATAACAAGAATTTCACATTCCACAATCAAAACGATAAAGAACAGTGGTATTTAATGTTGCCAGATCCTGAAGAAATAAAATCTTCTGTCTTGTTTTATTTTTGCAGTGTGCAATCGGTCTCCGTCCCCCCGTCACATCCCTCTCCTTTTGTTTGTTGTTCGAGTGTGTGTGTGTGTGTGTGTGTGTGTGTGTGTGTGTGTATCCATTTCTTTGAGAGGGTCAAAGCCTTGTGTGAAGCCCCCGTGTTTTTCACATGCAGATCAGCCACGTAAGCCTCTCCACACAGGCTTTCACATGGACCTGCTATGGTCTTCAACTTCATGACAAAACCCACTTGTCCAGTGTAGTTGGCTGACTGGCCACCAGCTCCTTTCAGCGGACACAAAGCTCACTGGCTGCCGTGGCTGTTGACTCGGCTGAGGGCTTGAGGGTCCTGTTTATTCTGGTTGAGTCCGAGCTGTGACCAAACACCCGTCTGAAGTTTTTTTAATCAGGTTTTGAGATTTGACATTCTGCTTTTCTTGAAAGAAGTGCTCCTGTGTGTATTCTGTTGATTCTAGTGCAGAAATGTAAGACTTTAAGGATTTTTACAATTCAGTGGTTGCCTTCCTGAAACAAGCGGAGTGTATATTCTCTCTCACTGTTTTACCACAGTTGTTTATCACACCCAGCCAACATGTCCATGTGGGTCCCATATGGGTCCAATGTGGGCTGCAAATATGGGTACCAAGTGGGTTTTTTCACGGGTTCCATGGTGGCCCCACCTGTGTGATTTAAAAAAAAAAAAAAGATTTATGTTGGCTGGGACGTTGTTAAACGTTGTTATAACAATATATCTGCATTGTAGGGCGTTGGCTTTTAAAAAAATTTTTTTTTTTTTCCAAAACTGCCAACAGGTGATGACAGAGTTGCTGTTGTGCTAATTAAGGCTGCAACGATTCTGTTCATTGTTCATTGTGGATCTTTTGGTTGATTTTGTGATTAATCCCTTTGTAATGAAGTGTATAAAAAGAAGTGTATAACATGAGATGTATAATGATAAGATTAAAAAAAGCAGACAGTTTTCACATTTTTGTCTTGTCCTACTCCATATCTTACAGATACATGAGGTACCCTTTTGTGTTTGTATGAGACACAGGAGGCTTTAAACTAACTCCGACTTAAACCCGTCCATGGCAACATGAGAATATCAGAGCAAGTGTTCCACCTTACATAGTATAAGTAGTGTCAAGACCCAAGTAGAGCAGAGGTCGGGGTTGAGTGTTGGGTCACACACAGGACCTTTACCCAGGAGGCCGAGGTTTACGTTCTGTCTCCAGATCTTTTCCTCAACCTAACCAAGTCATTTTCTTGCCTAAACCTTGTTTGACTTTAACTACGTGGCTTTCCAGCAGGAACTTTACATGTTGCATACAGATGCCAAAGGATACTCTGAGCATCTGAATAAAACGCTGAGATGCGTGACAAAATGGCGTCTGTATTTGACAACCAGGAATGAAAACTTGTTGTTTCAGCTGTATCGGTGTTGTTACTTTAAGGCCATTTTTTAACGTTATCCACTCAGCAGAGCTTGCGAGTTTCCTCCATATCCTGTCAGTGAAGACAACAATGACCACATTTACTAAGGTAGCAGGGCTCGCATGAGATAGAAGTGATAAATGCATCTTAAAAATGCCCCCTGCGGCGTATGAGTCACAACCTTGTGCACAGTGCATTTTGAATTTCAGCATTGCGTTTGGTCATCACAGAGCAAATATTTCATTTGTTCCATCCAAACAGTTTTGAGGTATTTACAGATCCTCAGGGGAACTCATAAAATCCTGGCTGCAGAGGGAGTCAAGACTTACAGCGTTTAGATGTTTAAATATTGTATTATTGGCTTCCAGTATTTCAAATTTTACTTCTGAGGGGAAAAGGTTCTTTAGTAGCGCCAAAAGCCTGCATTTTACTGCCGTGAGTTGTATCTGTAGCCTAGCAACATGATCTCATTGACCATTAGCTCATCTCGTGTGTGCTTGTGTGTGTGTGTTCATGTCCTGCATTGTGTGAAGGCAGCCGTGATCTTATATAGCTCACTTTGTTAAATTGCACCGTATCCCTATAGGGGCACGTGATAACAGACATGAAAGGAGAACACATGGCTGATTACAGCAAAGACACACATAAAAAGACATGAATTATTAATCTAAATGTGTGTATAAACCATTCACTGTATTTTTTTATGAACACCATTCACTTGTGTGCCATTAGAGATCTTTTAACGGCAATTATGACAAAAACAAACCCAAGATTTTAAGAAAACTTCCCCATGAAAGCTGTGTTTATGCGCAACTTTGACACAAGACACATGCAACAATAAACCTTAATAGCGACTACAGTATATCGTGGAATTGAAGTTTGAATTTCCCAAACGTCTTACTAAGTTTCTTAATTTACAAAAGTCCAAAGTGCTACGATCTCCCCCTCTTACTTCTCCTCTCTCCTCATTAAGGCGCAGTGCCCGAGCTGTCCTTCCTGAAATATAATTGAAAGCCGGGAGAAAGGCAAATGTTGCTTTAATCTCATTTGCAGGCGAACAATGGGCCTGGGACTACGCTAAATTCATAAAAGTGGCTTTAATGCAATGAAATTTAATGAGGTAATTTGTGACGGAGTAAGATGGTGGAAGTGTCCTGCCGCGTGCAAGGGTATACACACACATACATGAGGGCAGACACACACGTGGAACGTAAATCTGTCATATTCTATGAATATTTATAATAGGGGTGAAAGAGTGAATATTCAGTCAGACAGGAGTTTTTTTTTTATCTAAGTGGACTTGAATGGAGCACTTGTTCGTGTGTGTGAGCTGAGTCATGCTCAAATCCACGGAGTTCCTGAAACCTGATCATCAAGGTCCACATACTGACACAATTCAGATTTTTGGCCTTCACTGTCAATGGATGTGATAGGAGACTCTTCACGCCCTGCATGCATACCCTTGTGCACACAAACACATTTTAATGTGTCTGTTGGGATGCTCCTTTTGATGAAGCACAGATGGGATTAGGTCCTTAAATTTGATGATCGGAAAAAAAATGACCGTGGTTTTACTGCTTCATCTGTCATAACCGCCCAGACTCGACCTCCCGTGCGTCTGAGGCGGTCAACGGCGCTTCCCGGTCCGACACAGACACCAGATGGCGCCGTCGACCTCACTCACTTGACAACCATCTGACAAGCATTTTTTGGAGCAGCCAGTACCGAGCCCAGTGCCGCTCCGCATATCATGTTTTATTTGGCGAAAAATAGCTCTGGTGTCTTCCTAATAGAACTGAGAGCTGGAAAAAAATGGCATCCAAACACCAGAAAGTGGCACAGTTAACCTATTCCACTGTCTTCACAAAATATTTAGCTCTAGAAACTTGGTAACGTAGGCTAGTCACTTGGATACTCACAAGGACAGTGCATGAGCTAACTGCTAACAATAGCTCCCCAAGCTTTTTTTCTATTTTCCCAGTATTTTTCTGGATTGTACATTAGTTAATATGATAAATAGTTTTATTAAAGAGGGTATAAAACAAGCTAACAAACTTCCTGACTCTTTTTCTTAGCATGCTTGGAGAAGGAGCTTAAATAATGAGCTATGACAGCTTCATTCTGAACTACCCTTCTCTCTCTTACCTCAAAGCTCAGCACGGTCAACACGGTTTGCTGTTGGTCAGAGGTGTAAATTTACGTTTTTTAAAATGACCCAGTGAGCAAAAAGTGGTCTAGATCACGTCTTTTAGACGTCATTTGAGGACATCCAAGACGTCTAAAAGACGTCCTCTGGGGAGCCAGAATGAAAGTTTTTTATACATATTTTCTGGACGTTATATAGACGTTTATATGTCGTTTATCGACTAATTCTGGCTGTCAGTGGACGTCCAGATCATAGCCAGTATGAACGTCTATTCTCAACAAATTCTGGATGTCAGTGGATGTCTAGATTATGGCCTGACTATTGACATGGCCAGGCCATGATCTGGACGTCCACTGACAGCCAGAATTAGTCGATAAATGACGTTGAGAAAAGACGTCCAGTCAGGCCATAATCTAGACATCCACTGACATCCAGAATTAGTTGAGAATAGACGTTCATACTGGCTATGATCTGGACGTCCACTGACAGCCAGAATTAGTCGATAAACGATATATAAACGTCTATACAACGTCAAGAAAAGATGTATAAAAAACTTTCATTCTGGCTCCCCAGAGGACGTCTTTTAGATATCTTGGATGTCCATAAATGACGTCTAGAAGACGTGATCTAGACCACTTTTTGCTCACTGGGGATTGATTGGTTCGGGCAAAACAACAGAAAACAGCTTAAATGAAACACTAAATAAGAAAGTGAAAAGAAAATGGCAATTCACTCATACCTAGCAAAAGAGGGGCCAGAGTTAGCACACTAGAAGCTAATAGAGCTAACAGAGAATTCAAAAGGGTCTGCAGGTTTTCGAGGAGTTTAAGAAATATTACAGTTTTGCATGTTCACAGAGTAAACAGAATCAGGGTTTGAGATCTCATCTTATTTTGTGACTTGAAGACATTGCTGGACTCAAAATGCTACAGCCAGATGGATTGATAGTGGCAACACGATGCCGTCTTCTTGTTGGCATTCTTACCAGCTGACTAAATGAGACGTTAAACTTGCTGTGAAATCATCTAATCATTGAAGATGATTTTTGATAGTAAGAAAAAGAGATGTTGAAAGAAAGTAAACTCCAGAATAATGTGTCTCTTTAACATATACCAGTTATATTTCTTTATATTGATCGCAATGTTTTGGAGGGTGAACAGGGAAGTATAACAGAGTTATATTATAAGGAGATGTAAAATAAATCAGTGATTATTTTCATTTAGCAGCAAATACAGTAGGCCTCGTGAATACAATCATCAGCAGTACTCATATATTGCAGTCGGGTAGCCTACATGAGGTACATTTCTCTCCTTGGCAGCAAGCCCACTGACTTTCATTTTATTATGAATGAATTGAAACTGAATGCTGAAATTAAAAGCTATGAATGATTCTCTTTACTCACATTTCATGACCTACATTCAGTAACCTAATGAGTGCTCCCAAAGCTGCAGTGCAGGGTTTTATACTGCGGAGTGCACATATACAGTATGTGTGTTCTCTCGGGTGCAAGTGAATGATGTTCGGCTCAGAGATAGCACCAAGTGAGGGGGTGCACTGTTTTCTTTGGATTGTCTTGAAATATTATCATATTTTTTTACTACACTCCCCGCCCCCCACTGTCCCTCCTTTCTCTACAGGAGTCGTGTAACTTTTTCAGTAGTTGCAACGATCCATTTGAATCATATACTTTTATATTTGACTTTGCAACAACACACACGCAAACACACACTCCTCTTTGTGTGCTGCCAAGCCAACGGTGCTGCTGCTTTGCTTCCTCTGCAGAAGCCAATAACAGTTTAACTGTACTGTCACTCAGCAGCACAGAGCGGGAGAGAGAGGGATGAAAGTGAAAAGGGAGGAGAGGGAGAGTGAGACAAGGAGAGAGGGAGAGATTAAAAGCAGAGAGATGGATGAGACAGAGAAAGGAAGTGAGGGCGGGGTGGAGGGGGAGAAAAAGAGTCGGTGGATGCTGGAGCAAGGAGCAGATGAGAAAATGTGACAGACGGAGACTGGCAAGAGGGAGAAAGAAAGGGAGATGGAAGTAAAGAAAGGAGGGAGAGAGGAAACCTCAAGTTAAGTACAAGTGCAGTGGAGAGGAGAGCAGAGTGGTGGTCGATGCTAGCAGCTTTATAACAGCAGCGTTAGCGGCTAAAACTCTGCCAGGTCTCCATCGATCACAGGTCACCGCAGGCTAAAAGGACCCAATGCTCACCCTGCTAGCAAACTCCAACTCCCACAATCCATTTAGAGCCTCACACAACGGCAGAGGCAACCCTGAGTCGTATAATGAACTTAATTATACGGTATATTCAAATATAGGTAACATATAAATTACATTAATGGAAATGAAGTGTTTTAAATGTTGTTATATCCGATCCAGAGACGCTCCAGCAGGGTTACATGCATCCTCTTTACTGGACTAAAGTGGACATGAAAAGTCTGTCTTGAACCAGCTTCTATTCTATTACGTCTAATGATTCAGAGTAATCTGTGTCCCAAGATTAAATATCCCCTCCACCCTACCTCAGCCAGCCCTCCAGGCTCCATTAGCCAAGAGATGAGGTGAGGACGGGCGACATTATCTTAACTGAGGTGAATCACCTTCCCACTGGCTCCATAGGAGTTAATAACACTCTCATCTAGGGAATGGGCTGGAGAGAGAAGAAGGAGAGGGACCTTCCCCGCTGTACCAATATGGGCTTCGGGTCAAGGTAAATGGGTGTGGTGGCAGTTTGTAATGAAGCGGGCAGACACACGGGAGTCACGGTCACCCTCTCTGGAGTGTATTTCGCGTCTGTGCATGCATCATTTCAGTGCACACATGTGGTATGTGCTGTTTGTGTGTGTTCATGCATGTTGTGGTGTTGGACGGAGTGACACTGAGGAGCAGCCGAGCAGTAAATGAAGTCCACCTATTGGATGTACATCCCTCTGTAGGGACACCAAAGATGTCAAGTGGGTTTTATGTATGTAGATGCCCAAAGTAAAGGCGTTCAAGGTTTTACAGTCTACAATTTGTTTATAGGGAGTACATGTCTTCCAGGTCCAGTGTGTAGGATTAAGGGGGGATCTTTTGGCAGAAGTGGAATATAACACACTGTACATACTTCTGTATCATGAGCGTAATCACCAGAAAGTAAGAATTCAATGAGTTTTATATCTACAGAGAGAACAGGTCCAATTCCTCTGAGGTCCTCATGTTGCATCACCATGTTTCTACAGTAGCCGAGTGGACATACCAAACACTGGCTCTAGAGACAGCCTTTAGGGTTAGGGTTTGGGTTTGTTGGAGGCAAGGGGTGTTCATGTTAGCAGTCTAGGGATGGCAATGTCAGTCAGTTATTTGGTCCACAACTTTGGTGCAGAATGAATTCATGGTTGCCAGATGATGATGTTACCCACTGACTTTCAAGCAAACACAACAGTGAGGTTGACATTGTTTTTCAGTGAGATGTCTTGACAACTATGAGACAGATTTTGATGCATTTTGCTGCAGATATTCATGATGTCCAGGGGATCAATCCAGATGACTGTGGTTAGTTTGTGTTCAGCACAGAATGGTGATCGCTTAACTTTACATCAACTTGCTTTCTTGACCCTCAGCACGACAATCTTTCGTGTCTGCGCCACAATTCCTTGACTGTATGTAGTGCTTCATTCATGAACTGTGTTGTCACGGTGGATGGCGTGCATAAAAGTCCCGGACTGTCACAACACAATCCAGGGTTTATCATCCAGTCTGTAGTTTAGGCAACGAAAACACTTTGGTTGAGGTTAGGAAAACATCTCTTCACTTTGTCTCAAAAGATAATCTATAGTATTCATTTTGTTTAAGTTAGGGAAAGATCGTCATTTTGTTATATGTTAATAAAGTCAGTTCATCAATTCCTGCCAAAATAAACAAATTCTATATTTTAAATTTCATGACTTTTTCATGAACTACCAGGATACTCTGCTGAATTATCAAGCGTTGGCGAGCTTACATTCTAGAGTAGTGAACGTGGTAAACATCATTAAAATTGTGATTGTGAGTATGTTAGCATGCTGACATTAGCAGCTCTGTCCAGCCAATCACAGCACACCCTGTAAGAAAAATGAAAAAATCTGCTGCTACACCCTTTACTGTGGTATTTCTCCATGATATCACCTGCACACTCTCAGTGTTCTTTGTTCTATACTGCTACATTTATATGCATATTTAATTTGATGGTGACAGACTCTCTCTGCAAGCTTTAATATAATAAGACATGCAACCATATGTTGCAACCAATTTGAGGTATGGTATGTCTGCATATTGCATGAAATATGCATGTCAAGATGTTGAGATTGTCTTTATACATTAACAATCAGACTCGATCCCCATTTTGATTGCTCTCCATCCAATAAATTCCACAGCAGATAACCTCTCAGTCCCACACTGACACCACTACAATCAGCGACGAGTGCCAGGTTGTTCCAGACACCTTTCCCCCTTCTCCTGTGCTACCGTCTCCGCTGCAGACGCACACACCTCGCCCACCTATATGAAGTGACACTAATGGAGCGTCCCATAATCTGCTCCATCCATCTATCAGTAATGGGCCGTGCTATCAATCCAGCTCAGGTGTGGGAGGAGGGGTGAGGGGGGGGGAGCTGGCTGAGGGGTGTATCCGTAGTCACCCTCATCGTAGCAATCCCTCATAAGATGTGTAATAACCATTCTCCGGGGTAATCTCCGTTGGGATGGGACGGGTTTCCAGCCAGCCTTGACCCCGATGACACCGCGGCTGATGATGATGTCATTTCCTCAAATAGGCTCCTTGTCTTCGAGTGTGTGTGTGTGTGTTTTTGTGAGACGACCGCTCATGAGTAGAGGTCAAAGCTCTGATCTCATCCGTCTCTCTCAGCACGCTGATTGAATCGAATGACCAGAGAGAGATACGGAGAGAGTGTTCAAAGTTGAGTGAGCTTGCGTGTGTGTGCATGTGTGTGTGTGTGTGTGTATGTGTGTGCATGCAGGTTTCTCATTACTCTGAGGAGAATATGAAGCAGGTGTTCAGTTGATTCTCCTGTTTGTGAGCAGGAAGTAGCAGGAGGTTTCAGCTCTTCCAAGCTTCCTGTATTAATGAGCGTGTTCCTGTGAGGAGTGCCAGCAGTGCCGGACAGCTCGCTCTCTGCTGCGGCTTTTTCATCTTCAGAATAATGGAAAATACAAAGACCGTCTCTCCCTTATCCCTCTGAGTTCGCATTAATTCACCGGGTGCTTTATTGGCATGACGCTGGGACTCCATACAGTGCTGACACGGACTGTGACAGAAACGAAATTGCATTCATTACAGAGCAACATATCAAAACCATAAGGAAGACTACTTCACTTTTCCCTCCCATTTCCCTTCACTCCTCACAAGAAGCGCATTCTGATTATTCTTATCACAGGTGCTTGTAACTTTTAAAGGACTGGGCTCTTTTTCGAGTTTATTTATATCAGCGGTAATTGCGAGGCAGCTTGTTTTCCTCAGGTTGCCTGTTGTTGGTCCAGTTTTCCGCTCTGTTGTCTCTGTTTGCCGTCTTAATGAGCGCGCTGTTGTGAGGAGCACCAGAGATCCACGACCTGTTTACACACCTTTCAGTTTACCCATCTTTTTAGGCCGACATCAATCTTTATAATAACTCTGCTGTACGTGTCAAGCTAAGTAGCATCTAATGGATGCTGGGCTCAGTTTTATTAAAATAGGTCTTTTCAGGGGGATGAAATGGCAACATTAACAGTTTTAATGAGAGGCAAATGTGATGCTAATTCAATGAAATTCTTCATTTTCCATCCGCAGCCAAAATAAAAAGCAGCTGCATGAGTTAACTACTTTGGAAAAAGACAAAGGAATCATTAACTGCTAAAAATGCGCATTTGTACAAACATTTGAGAAAGTACTCACTGACATTGCACATTAGAAAACGAGAACACGCTTTTTAACAAGACAGCAAATGTGATGCAAATGCGGTGCAGCTCCCTTCATTGCTTTTATTTAATTATTTGAGAATGAAGGCTTTTAACAAAATGTATTACGGTGCAGGTCTGTCTAGATGTGCTCTCATACTGATGTGGACAGCAGCAGACCCGCGTGGCTTTCAGTACGACAGAATGGACCCAGGAACTGAGAGTGCTGACCTAAGATTAGGCATTGTAAAAACTATCAATTGCGTCTTTGGTGATCCGATCATGAAGGCACGGCGGCGTCTCTACGTGAGGGGCCGCTTTTGTTCTGATCTCACTTCCCCACTCTTCCCCACAAAATGACGTTTTTTACACAATAAAAGAAAGAACTCGATGTATCACATACACTGAATTTTCAAGAAGGCCCAGAATTGGTTATAAACAGCTTTTCACAAAGTTTATAAAGTTTCTCCTGATTCAACAACTCACAAAATTAAGCAATTTTATAAGGGAGTCTGGGGAATTGCTATCCCTTTTTATCTCCTGGCTGTTGTTGACTGCAGTTGATGCGGCTGTTGATGTTGGCGTTGAAGTTTGCTGTAGTGCAACACATTCTCAAATGGTTGTAAATAACTATTAGATATAAGTTATCCTGGGCATTCAAATTAATATGAAAAACATGAACATCGTGCACCATTTACAATGACATCACTATATAGACTGACCTCTCAGCACCCCCAACTGTGACTGACTTCATACGTCCCTATACTACAGTGCTTTGGGTGTCGGCATACACAGACATTTTCCAAACATGTGCTTTGGGATGAAAAAAAAATATATATAGCATCATTCCTTTCAACAAATGCCCCCAAACAACATATGTTTACCCTCCAGGGACAACAACCCTATTTACTGTGTCACTTGTGTAAATACATCCGAGGAGCATTCAAGATGTTGAAGCCAGATGTCGGAAATCTGTGAATGCATCTATCTCTGCAGGACGCCTACGCAGTCGTTGCTACTGACATAGTGTAACACTACAGAAACCTTTATTTGCAGCCATTGTTGGTTTCTTTTTACCATGATCTTTCCCCATCTGTAACCAGTAGTTATTATTTTAACTTTGACAAGGCAGGTCACCTAAAATTACTTTTTGTCCTGGTTTTGAAAGGCACAGAAAATTAGATCCTCCTGCTGACAGGGATGCTACATCAGAAAACACTTTCATGTGACGTCCTGGAGGGCGATGACAAACAGCATAGTTTGTTGTGTTTTAATTTGAAAGGACTTGTTGCAAAATGGTGACCTTGACCACATGAAAAGAAAATGTCCACAGTCCACAGTCAAACTGATAGAAGTTGCATCGGGAAGTCAGCATCTTCAGCGTTCGCCTGTGTTTTTGCCAAAGCAGATTGCAGACTTCTTTCCATCAGTTTCTTTTCCTCCATCCCATCCAGGGGTGTCCCCCCTGCTGGTCTCCTCTGTTCTGTTTCCAGTGTAGACTGTTTGTTGACCCATTGCACTGAGATACATTTATGTTGGACACACAAACACATATAGAAGACAGGCTGTTTGCGTTCCGTCTGTATACTGTATCGCTCCGTCAGCTCTGTCGCTCCTTAATTGATCTTTAATAAGCTAACTTGTCTTCCTCCAGTTACAAGCATCAGCCTGTTAGCTCGAGTTTTAGTCTTCCCACCCAGTTAGCTTGTTTCCTCTTCTCTCAGGGATCCCACGAGGCTGAGAAACAACCTCATTCAGAGCTGCCAGTTTTGGTTTTAATCACCGAGTGTATGTGTGTATGTGTGTGAGTTTTCTATTAATAGAAAGAAAAGAAACAGAAACTTTACTCAGGCTTTTATTTAATCATTCACAGACACAGAGTCAGATCCAGGAGGATTTATTCATGCTGAGATGAGACAGTTAAGTATTTTGCTCTTAAATATGCAACACTTTCACTCGTTAGAGTTCATTCTCGATCACACAGTTCAACATTCAGCCAGTTCATGGCAGCATTATGTTCTGTTGCTGTTAGGGAAATGCATGATGTGATTGTGGATAAGCCCATATTATAGCCGAAGTGAAGGATTACTGGTGAAAATATAATGATGTGGATAAAATAAGATGTCTGCACTTTTCCAGAGATTTTTCCCTTACTGCAGCTTAAATGATTTTGTCAACTAAAGTCACACTTCAACAGGAATTGAAGCATCAGAATGTTTAAATACTGATCTGCTGTGCATATGGTCGTGTGTGTGTGTGTGTTTGCATGCACACGATGGAGGTTAAGAGCGACAATGGCCGCATTGTTTCTCGCAGCAGCTGTGATCGGTTAGAGTCAGACACAGAGAGATTGTGTGTGTGTGTGTGTGTGTGTGTGTGTGTGTGTGCTTTCCATGGCGTCCATGTGGTGCCAATGTGACTGCAGGATGGTCGCACCTCACTAATCATGACATCATGGTTTCCACTGGGCCGTTTCCATCTCTCCTCGCTCTGTCTTCTGCCCTCCCTCTGTCTCTCCATTCATCTCCTCTGACGCTGAACTTCCTGTCTCTGGAGGGCAAAGCGTCCCGCGTCTGCACACTCCGAATTTGCTGTATTTCTCTTTTCCCTTTTTTCCTTTTCCTTCTCTTTCTGTCTTTTTCTCTGTAGCCTTGTGGTCTGCCAAGGCAAAAGGGAAAAAAATCTTTCAAGCGAACAGACGAAACGAGAGTCAGAAAAATGAAAGACGTGCTGAAAAAGAAATGAAGGAAGGATGGTGGGATTAGGGCACTCAGAGCAGGATTGGTGTCTTTTACTGCCTGGCACAGCACTCACCGAGGCCCACCCACAGCAACAAGGGAATCAACACATGCCCACATTCCTCTCAAGCTTACTGCACACACACAATTTAGCTGAGACTGGCATATAATCACACTTACTCTCTGCAATCACACATACACGGTTTAACAAACACGTTATTTCCCCCAGTGACCCTTTGTGAAGACACTATGTGAAAAAAACAAAACACCCACATTTTGATTCAATGTTGGTGCTAGTCAATTGGATAGATTGTTACTGAAATCATCACAAGTCATGCTTTTGAACCATACAACATTTCATGGTAGGCTGACAAGAGGACGTCAAGATATGTTACTAAAGTTTTTGTGTGATTGGGAGGGTCTGCGAGGGTCCACATGACATCATCTTTGCTGGTTGGTTGGTTGATTGGTTGGTTGGTTGGTTTGTTTGTTGATTTGTTGGTTGGTTGATTTGTTGGTTGGTTGGTTGATTTGTTGGTTGGTTGGTTGATTTGTTGGTTGGTTGGTTGGTTGATTTGTTGGTTGGTTGGTTGATTTGTTGGTTGGTTGGTTGGTTGATTGGTTGGTTGGTTGGTTGATTGGTTGGTTGGTTGGTTGGTTGATTTGTTGGTTGGTTGGTTGATTTGTTGGTTGATTTGTTGATTTGTTGATTGGTTGGTTGGTTGATTTGTTGGTTGGTTGGTCGGTTGGTTGGTTGGTTGGTCAGCAGGAATACACAAAAACTACGGGACCCCATTACCTTTTGTGTGGATACGGATAAAAGGACGGATTCAGGAATTTTTTCTCACTTTCTGTAACTGGGGGCAAATTTCAAATGGGGCATTTTCCGACATTTCTCTAATTTCTCAGAGAATAATGCATGGATCTTAATGAAAAAAAATCTGCCGTATTAAGGCCGGTATCTATGTGTGAGTACAACTGATGCAGACCCTAGATCTGTTGAGCTCATATTATAGCTAAGCAGTTTATAGGTGTATAGGTTATCAAGTTTGATTTCGGACTAGGTTTGATTGAATTAAAGATGACTGTTTGGTCTTGGCGGAGGTATGCGCTCTACTGAGTGCCATTCTAGTTGTGTTAAAGTAATGCATGTAAAAAAATGATTTTTGACATCAAGGCTACCGTCACTCCCCACAACAAAGCACCAAGCTCAACACAGCAGAGTGGGGAGAGACCATAATAACATTGTCATGAGGGAACATAGGTGCCGAGCTTATACAGTAGGTTGATGATTGGGTGGAGATGGAGGTTTTTCAGGCAGCAAAGGAGAGAGCAGAGCTCTAAAGCCCACTGAGGTATGTGATTGTGATTTCGGGCAACATAAATAAAATTGATTTGATGGCTTAAGTACACCGCAGTGATTAAAAGGATGTGAAAGATATATGTTGCAGTGGGATGAGTATGCAAAAAGGCTTCCATTGATAAATGGATAGGACATGTTTTAAGTTTTCCTCCTGGTTCACGCTGAGGTTAAACCTGTCAAAATCACTGGAAAGGCGCTATATTTATGCCTGGCTACAGTTTACACGATGATAAGGGAACTTGTCATCCTGAACATGCACACGTACTCCCACAAACACAAAATGACTATTGACAAAATTCCACATTTTAAGCTGACAGTTTTCTCCCTGACACATTCAAGCTCACTCCTACAGCCTGCTGGGCCCCTGAGGTCACATTCAAATGATGACACTGTCACTTCTGCAACAGCCAACACTCGAGCTCCTGTCTTTTTATTCACAACCGCAGAGCTGCGAAGGAGCTGGGGATTTTTCGGGGGGGAAGTGACAGGAGATCAGCCCCGGGATAGTGCTCCGTCAACGGGCAGGACTCAGACAGAACCCTGGCTCTGTCAGGGTGGAGGTGGTGGAAGGTTCTGGAGCATCACCGAGCAGCCTGAGGAGAATATCAAAATCAGTGAAAAAACATTCTTCCCTGCATTTATTCTCTTTATCGCTCGCTCATCTTTCCTATAAAACCACTCATGCAGTTTCTTTTCCCTTCACCTAACCCCTGTCTTTCTTCTTATAGACAACACTATGTCTCTCTGCGCAATGCGACAATAAATTAGAATGAGAAAAATAAATAAAAACAAAATCACCTCGTTCCAGTGTTCCGTGCAGATGTTACTGTAAAATATTTTCATAGGGTTCAGCCATAATTTCTTTTTCAATGAAAACATCACTTTGGAGCTCGTTAACAGTTTGACTGTAGCTATTTATTGGGATTGTGGGGCTCATAAATGGAGTTACAGACGAGTTTAACTGCGCTGAAGCAGGTGACCATAACATACTGTAGAGCTGTATATAGTATGTGGAATGGGCAGTAGATAATACAAGCTGACAATGTCTGGTAGTCAATCACTCATGCTGTATGTAGACTGACCATGTGACCAAACGCTTATCGACTCATTGATTCAATTGTTCAATTATTTGTAGGAATGGCCCTTTAATCACTGCTCCCTACATCATTCCTTTGTTGCATCTGTCATCCAGTTATTCATCCAGATCTCATTAGTGCATAATGGAAGATCAAATGGGCGCTGTCACCACCTCTATGATTGGTGGATAGAAGTATACTCCACTGACTGAGTGATCGGCAGTGGATAGCACACACCCCACACTACCTCTTCTCTCCTCAGTGCCTCCTTCTGTCATAACCTCTTTTTCTACTTTTCCAGTTTTAAGTAGACACAGAAGTAAAGAGAGACAGGAGAATAAGACAGGTTGTCATCAGGGGAAAGAAAAGGAGGAAGAAAAAGTTATTACAGAAAGGAGAAATTTGCTGGAAAAGGGGCTGATTTAAAAAAAAAAAAAAAAAAAAAAATCCAAACCTGCATATGCTTATGTTTGGAATCCCATTCAAATCTGCGCCTAGGGATGTGTTTGGTTTTGTAACTGGTGTGCGCCGGCTGGGTGGGTGGCTGTTTATGGAATGCAAAGCTTTAGCTCAACCACCAGCTGTGAATTGAGCAGCGTACAGAAGCAAAACCCTATATCCATAAATACAGTTGCAGCAATAATGGGTAGGGTGAAGCCTCGTATAGTCTCCAGTCATGCGGTGTCTTCCTGCAGGAGCTCCAGTTTACAGCCAGGCATTATCTGCACTGATGCTGTGGTAAATAAAAAGGTGAGTAAAGTGTTGTGTGAGCCTCAGACATAAGGCAGCAGCATAAACAAAAATCAATTACATTTGCACAAAAGCGCTGATTTATATTCAGCCCTTAAACAAATCCATCCTCCAATAACTTGCTCCAGTTTGAAGCTATTCATTGTAATGTTCACAATGAATTCACATCATAAAGATTTTTATCATCTCAGAAAAGTTGTTAAAGGTTGGTAAACACCATTCTGCACTCGTAAAGAAGGGTGGTTTGGATTTAGTATGGTTTACACTCCTGATCCCTTTGTTGTGGCTGGAGTTCCATTTGTTGCCTGACACCATAAAACCTTTACAAGTTGTATCAGATAGAGTTGGAGACTGTATGAGCTGGTGGTGAATTTAATAGCACAAGTAGAACCCTTGAAATACGTGGGTGGGAGGTAAAAAAGGTCAGCGGGCTGTACTGCGTATGTGCATGTGTGAGTGGATGTCTCTGCCTGGCACGGTAACGAGATTACCAGTCATGGGAAAAGCTCTTCATGTGTATGGTGACGCCGGTTTGTGTTCTGGGAGCGAAAAAGTACCACATGTAAAGCCTGTAAAACCTGTGCGAGCAGCTGATTAAGATTTTGGTGGGTTGGATCTTTGGTTCTTAGGGTTCAATCTAGCTCAAATACATACTCAAATACATTTTGCAGACATTCATGGTCACTAGAGGAAATAGTCTTGTGGATTCGGTGATGACCTGATCTCCTGTAGTGCCACCGTGAAGTTGATAGTTAGGTTTGAATGAATATGTCTTGACACCTATCCGAGCTAATATCCATGCTATTGCTATCCATGCTAATGATAATGATCTTGCTAGAGCGGAAACCTGGTTGCCATGGTAATGGAATCAGTCAGACTAAAAAGAACGTTATATGATCACCAAATACTTGCAAAGGTAAAGGACACTGCCAAGAGCCTCACCTGTACTTTGTGTTTAGTGCTAATTTGCAAGTGTTAGCATGATGACATGCTAAACTAAGATCATGAACAAAGTAAAAATTACACTTGCTAAACATCAGCATGCTAGCATTACCATTGTGAGAACACTGGCATGATGATATTTGCATTTAGCTCTGTGACTAAGTGAAACCTCACATAGCTGCTGGCATCACTGTATTCTTTAATTGTAATATTTTTCTCATACTTTCCATTGCTGCAGCACCTCTATTCACCCTCTGTCTGACTGCTCATTTTTAGTGCCTGTCTCTTTAAAAAAAAAAACCTCTTGAAAAGCCCAGTGGGCTCCGATTGGTCAGCTCCCACAGACCTGAGCAGGCATTGCCCACCATGTTTCTGTATCAGCTCTGCCTGTGTTTACAAAGCACCTTGACCTGCTTTGTAACAAAAAAAACACAGAAATCACATTCTCTGCAACAAAGGACCTTAAATCTTGTTTTGTTTAGTTTGATTTTGTTTAGCTGGTGACGTTATTGTCCGTTTGACCATGGTGGTCTCTGCTCACTATGTCTCGTGTCCCTAACAAACTGGAAGCATTAGTGTACTAGCTCATGAACTGAAGAATAAAATAGCCGAGATATTAGACGACTGGTTTCCATCCACCAGTTTTATTTATATTTTCAGTTTGGGCATGAAAAGGCTGTGTGAATATGCCAAAAAATCTCTTCCAGTTCTCCGGAGCACATTTGCATAAAAAGTACCTCTCATCTTGTTGGAAATTGCTGAAAACTTGTGACACAATTTGGTGGAGGAAATATAATTCAGTGTATGATTTAGCAAGGGTTTCTATTGTAACAGACAGTACATGTAGTCTACCTTCACTGTGGATGCAGACCTAACACGATATCTGACTGTATCTAACCTGGTGTTAGTTACAGATAGGACCAGTGTCTGGTTACAGCTTCTCTTACACTCATTACACTGATGGACTGTAACTCAATCTCTCTCTCTCTCTCTCTCTCTCCCTCACACACACACACACACACACACACACACACACACACACACACACACACACACACACACACCCATGCTGGTAATTAATTGACACATGAGTTACGGCCCATGTAAACCCGAGGGAGTGTTATCAGGAAACACACCAATAAAGAGTGCGTGCACACACACATACAGTGCACACACATGTCTGCATTGAGCCGTGATCGCATGTACACACAGCTTCCACATCTCATCTCCCATTACACACACACACACACACACACACACACACACACACACACACACACACACACATACTTCTAAGAGTTTTCGTAATGAACATAAATTGAATGATGACTCATTAGTGTTGGTCCTCCTGAAGCTATTTTATCCATGTGTGCGCGTGGATGTGTGTGTGTGTGTGTGTGTGTGGGATCAAAGTTCAGCTTGTGCGTATGTCAAGACGCGCACGCAAGTCACACCATGTAACGCCACAGCTTATAAGGAATGTGTGTATTATTGCAAAGTCTCTTTATTTTTGTGTGGTTGCAGTGTGTGTGTGTGTGTGTGTGAGAGAGAGAGAGAGAGAGAGAGAGAAGAGAGAAATAGAGTGAGGTGGTGTTCCTGTGTGAGTTAAAGATGACCAGAGGCAGAGAAAGATTGTTTCGTTGGTGTGTGTGCGTGTGTGTGTGTCTGTGTGTGTGTGTGTGTGTGTTGGCAGCACTCGCTCTCCTCAAAGCACATTCCACCGCAGACCACAAAATCCCTCCTTGTCCTTTCTCTAGCCTTCCTCACTCTTTCATTCTGTTTATCCTCTCTTATCTCTCCCTCCATCTCTCCCTCTCATCCTACCTCCAACCCTCAGCATCTTTCTTCTCCCCCTTCCCTTCCCTTCCCTTCCCTCTCTTTTCTCTCCCTCTCTCTTTTCCATCGTGCCTAAAAGGTAGAAAATGTGTCTCTGCGGATTCAGCCTCTCTCTCTGCAGGGTGACTGAGAGTTGTCTTTTGGCAGAGTTCAGCTCGGTTAAGAGCAGGGATCGCTCTGCGTTTGGTTAGAGAGGAATCGGGGCTGTTCGCCGGTGTTAACCAACTATAGCTAAACAATGAGAAAGAACCTGACCTATTAAATGATTTGGATTCAAAGTCTCACTCCACCCGTTAACCTCGTCCCACCCCGAATCCTCTCCTGTAATCGGCCCCTACAGCTGTCTACACACTGTAAAATGCACAGACATTTTAGCGGCTAAAATACGGCTTCCTGTTCAGGGAATCGCTCATTCTTTGGCTAACAGGGCCGCAGGCTACTTCTTCTCCTTTTTGCCGCCTCTATTGTGTAGGAGATACACTAATGATAAATGTAATTTAAACACTCGTTAATGGGGCACCACCTCCGTTTTCGTCTATTTGAATAATCCGGAGGTAATTAATCAAATTCGACTGGACAAGTTTAACTTGTATCAATTCTAATCAATCTCATACATGAAGCAAGTGAATTCTACACATATCCATCGGTTCTCCACATTAAAAACAAACCTGCACAGACAACGACATACGGTTAATATGTTTATTGACTAAATAATTCAGGTTAAATAAATGAAATGGCAATTTAAATGAATAACAACAGGTAACAGAAAATATGGAATAACTAAGTAATGGGTTATTAGTGGAATATGGGCTGATGGTGAGATTATGAGTTAGGTTGAAGCATTTAAAGATTACGAGAGTAATTTTTAATACTAACGAGACCCTAACCGAATTTCTTTTAATCTAAAAGATATGAACCAGAGCCATACACCATCTCATGTATCATGTGTGGATCCAGCTGTTGTGAGTGATGGAGAGCCTACTTTCACCGCAGAGGTGCGGAGTCCGCCGCGGCGGATTTCCTCAGGTGTTTTGCAGCTCTAGCAGTCAGTCAGTCCCGGTCCGATGGCCGGGGTCAGCTCGTCCGGTATCAGTCGGTTGGGCACCTCGGTCCGTTGTCTTAGGAAGAGGGCAGCTGGTCCCGTACCGATCCGGTGCAGATCTTGGCTCAATGCCCAGCGGGATGATACCGCTAGCGAGCGCTGGGGGCTTGTCAAAGAGTCTGTCTTTCGTTGGAAACCGTTTGCACGGTCTCAGACACCGCAAGTTGCTGTAGTGTCTTGATGATAATTGTGATAAAGATGTTCTTCTTCGTTTCTTCGAATGGTTCTCAGGCTCTGACTTTGTAAACTAAATTTAACTTCTTGAATAAAATAACTGAGGTCGATACGTTGATCAAGCGGATCTTCCGTTGTTAGTTAATGCAAGATAATCTAAATTAAGTTCACTTCTTCAAAAGCGGGTTACGATACTTAACGGTATAAAACAAATTAAAACAGAACTTCGTTCTGGTACAAACTTAATAAAAGAAGCTAATCAATACTGCGAAAAATATCAAAGTGAGAAAAATCAACGCGTGAGCACTTCTGTTGAGATCGCTGTCTTGGAGCGTGTTTCAAAGTAAAGTAAAGAGCTTCAAAATAAGTTACAAAAGAAAACTTTAAAACTAAAACTAAAAACAACTGAAAACAAAACTTTAAAACTACAAAACTAAAAAACTGAACCGAGAGACGTGATCTCTCCGTTTTATTACTTGCAAATCGAGGCGTGTCTAGGCGGGGCTTACCGGCTTTTATCTCCAAGATTTAGTGGAGGTGTTAAGATTCACAGAAACTCACTGAACTAAACCGTGCTTCACCTTCTCAGTTTCTCACCATGGCTCAATAGATGTACTTTGTCTATCACGACAAGGATTATGACGTGATTAAACATTAATTATACATATTCAGCTTAATACTTGTTAAAACAAAGACATATCAGAGTCATTTACTGGTTATAACCATGACCATATTAAACAGAATATTTCTCGTCCAACTGTATCAGGACTCACCATCAGGAGGTGCTGTGGTTCCACCGAACACAGTACAGATTAAACATTAAAATTTGATCTCAGTCAATCTTAATCGTAGAGAAACGGGAGAAAGATCAGTTTTATGAGCTTCTCTTACTGTTTCTTAATATGTTAGAAATAAGATTGTGAGATACTGACTTAATGGTTAATTAGACATGGTCTGAAATCTGGAAGAATACAGAGGCCATTTGAATGGAATGTGAGCAGATAAGGTACCAGGCATAAGTCGTAAATTAAAAAAGACAGAGTAACAGCATGGAAAAACACGTCAGAAGGTGTCCGATGTCCACTCTGTGGGTGTTTGTGGATCAGAAGTCGTAGAGACAGAGAGAGAAATAGGTAGAAAGTGATCAGGCGTGTTACTTAATCTGCAAATGTAAAGACATTGTATTAACACATTCTGAAGACATTCGTTCGTCCCTCCTGGTGAACTGTCACAGGTAACTTCATGACCTGTGTGAGGAGGTTCTGTTCAAAGGGGAAAGAGAGTTCAGAAATGGGAGTTTAGTTGTAAATTAATTAAAACTGTCCTCATTTGAAGTCTTTATGGTCCAGAGAGGCACTGTCCTCTCTGCCAGGAGATAAGATGTGCCTGAAAGGCGCCTCCTTCATGTAAATCTTCTTCATCCAGATGAAAAGGGTTAACAAGAACAACAAAGCCTCAAGCTAATGCAGAGGCGATGGACATAAGTTCCTACAATTGCTTTCTCTTCGACTGTGATACCTCCGTGCAGACACACTCACTACACAGTGGTGACACCACCAGGGGAGTGTGTTATTGTCTCCCACCGTATGGCTGTTTTAAATGGCAATTTGAAGCTCCGCTGGCTCTATAATTAGCTGTGAGCTCCCACAGGAGAGGAAGAAAAAAAAAAGTGGCTTATCATCTCTCCTTTGTAATTACACATCCGAGTAGGGCGACAGACACACACACATAAGCAGACAGGAGTGCAGCCAGATGCACAGACATAGGAAAGGCGTGCATGTATCAGCATCTACATGCACGTTCATTGTTATTCACCACCTGTGCTAATCTAAGGCTTCTCCTCCCCGGTCCGACTTTTCTGCCTGTTTGCCGAAGGAAGCGACTTACTTTCTGTGTCAACATGCTGCGACAAATACGCAAACGTTGGGATGAATGACGGCGCGGCAGGAGAGCAGACGGTCCAAAAATATAAGTGCTGCTTTTCTTTGCCAGAGCTGTGCCGGCACGTCTCAGCATCCCTGCGAGGCTCTCATACAGGAGCAGGTAGACATGAAGAGGAAGACGGAGTGTGTTAGAGGCCACGCTCATTAATCTGACTGTCCGGCTGGAGCGAGGAGCACAGGAGGAACACACACAATGAAATTCATGTAGCAGCGGTCCCAGAGAGGAGCTTGCTTAAACATAGCATGTTAGCCGTGTTAGCCTTCAACTAATGACCTTCTCTTGAGTCCCTAAATTAATCTTCTGTTATCCTCATGTGAAACAAAGTTAGCCATGTGTTTGCTATTTGGTCAGAAGCCACCATAAATTGTTATTTTAGCTACTTACTAGCTTAGCTTTGTTAGCTAAGTAATCCAAACTGCAATCTTGTTACCTTTGTTTTAATCCTTTGAGACGACAAGGGAGAAAATGCAGAGAACGGGAGAAAGAGTGCAATAAATTCATGTAGGAGCTGTCCCAGAGAGTAGCTAGTGCAAACATAGCATGTTAGCTATTTTTAGCTATAGCTTTTTAAACCTCTTAATTAATGTTATGTTATTTGCATGTGCAGCAAAGTTAGCCATGTGTTTGCTAGTAGGTCAGAAGCCACACAAAATGTCATCATCGCTACTTGCTAGCTTAGGTTAGTAAACTGAGTAATCCACGCCAAACTACAGTCTTGTCATTTTTGTTTAAATCCTTTTTATGTGTTATTTTAAGCTGTGCTGCACAAAGCAAACTATTGTAACTATAATGCTATAATACTATAATATTAGCTGGCGGTTGATTGGTGGCTTAAAGTCCTTTTGATTTTACAACCTAGAGGTCCGTTTAGCCAACAAGAGGAACACTACGTAGCCTGGGAGAACAGTTGTATAATGTTTTGTGAACCTCTTGAGAATCTTTATGAAGTCTGGGAAAATGTGTTGGTTGCATTATGGGAAATGTAGGATCTAGTGTTTTTTTTTCGCTTGATGCATACTCGCGACTGGAAATCAGAATATCTCTGCCTCTGCTGCTGCAATTTTGATCATTCTTTTTTAAATCTCTTATTGGAAGCACACTGCTAAATTGCTGTCATACCCCTTTAAGTTATTGCTAGGCCATTAAAGTAGTCATAGGAGGCTGGAGATATTTTTAAAATACAATGTGCATCAGATCACTGCTATTTTCTATTGTGTAGTAGCTGTACACTGCTCTATAGTGAAATTAATTGTACATTTCTAGACAAAGAGAATATCCAACCTTTTCTATGTCCTCCCCAGGTGGCCTCTTCCATATGTTATTGGCTGAAGCAATGTTCCAAGTGTCTCATTTACACCAAGTGTTTAATAAATGGCAGATCTTCTACTGGAATGATTAAGGAGCCTTGATGTTTCCTGCAGGACCTGTGGAAAGAAAAAAATCTAGAATAAAGCAGAATGTCTGTGGATCTCTGTGTAGAATGGTTCTGTCTGTTGGTCACTAAAGCCTCATTAAGCCAATTCTCTCAATGACAGCACAAGTGATCACCGGTGATCTGTGTGTCACTGCTGGTTTTCACTAGCTTTTAATCTTATTCAAGGCCAGCTGAGGGGACTTTGATGAGTCAGTAACTCAACAAGGAGGGAAGAGGAGGACGAAGAGGAGGGGGGGTAGAAAGGGTTGTTGGAAGGAAAGCTTCAAGCTCCTGTGACAGATACTTTGCTTTTTTGTTATTATCTTTACCAGCACAAATTAATAATTCACGCCTCTTTTATCTTTTTAATTGCTTTTCCTTAATGTACAATCAGCTCTCAAACAAACCAGAGTACGACAAATACTAAACCGAAAGATAAACTGCTAACACAAACACACACAATCCTGAGGCCCACTTAAAACTTTGGGTGTGGCTGTGTCTGGATTCATATTTTATTTTGAGTGTGTGTTTGTGTGTAGAGCTGTGATAAGCTTGTGGCCTTTGAAGCAAGGCTGTCCAAACTGTGTCACTCTCATTGCTCTCTCTCTCTCTCTCTCTCTGCATCCCAGAATTAATCGCCGTGGCGACAGGCCAGCGGAGGACAGCGCGGAGAAAAAGAAAGAGAGGGACATTTATCATTCGTTTCGGTCGACGTTCGCCCCGTGACCGCGCCGCGACACTGTTTTCTTTATTTAGTTCGCTCGGGCCAGCGGCTGATAATTTATACGCACTACCCCTTTAATAATGAGTCGTCGCCTCCTCGAGGTGGGGCAGCGCTCTTGTTTGCGCCGGCGCACGCGGACACACGCATAAAATGCTCAGTCAACATCGAGGTCTTGACCGCTCTTTGTCAAAGTCAACACTCACACACACATACGCACTGAAGGAGTGGCAGTGATGAAGTATCCTTTCCTCCTGGTGTTTGCTCCACTCAGGCTGATCCAAGGGAACAGGACTCTGTGTGTGTGTGTGTGTGTGTGTGTGTACATAGGAAGTTTGTGTGTAGCATCTAGTGTAATTTTATCCTTGAAATTCTTTTTCTTTTCTTTTCTTTTAAATCCATACTCCTCTGTTTACCTCGAAGACAGCGGTACAACGGTCCTCGAGGCCCACACCTCTCTGCTCTTGACAAATTGAGCTAGTTTAGCAGTAGTTTCACTACTCACTGCAGGGCAACACACACACACACACACATACACTCACACCTACACACGCTGCTAGGCTGCGCTGTACAGGAGTGTGTTCTGCTTGGCTGCTCATGTGTGTCAGCTGAGCCGGTACATCAAGGGAGAAAAAAAAAAAAAAAATGCAAAAGAGAGCGAGTGTGACAAGTTGAAGAGAGAGCAGGGATGAGAGAGGGACAGATGGATAGAGAGAGGGAGAGGAAAACAAAAGAGAAATGCAATTGTTTTCCAAAGCTCTGAGGAGCGAGCGAGAGGTGGCGGCGCCAAATCAGATACAGCGAGGGAAGTGAAACGCTGCGCGGATGCAAATGCACACACGCACAGAAACAAGCGCACACGTATCACCGACAGGACTAGAGAGATGAAGATTTGTCCTCACTTTTCGTCATCTCAGAGCTGTCAAGATAAAGCTGTTATAGTGGGAGTGTGAAAACAATAGCTCAGGGCCAGTGGTTATATTTGGGCGCAGGAACGCATCCTCCGTCCTGATCCCTCTCTCAACATTGACCCGAGTTCTTCTCTTCACCTTGAAATCCTCCGCCTCACTTGTTAAACGGGGCATCCCCAAACATGCGGAAACGAAAGGATGTCGCTGATTTTTGCAGAGAATCTGTTCATGCACCCTCCACTAAACAGGGAATCTGACAGAGGCTATCAACATCTAGTATGACACTTACCCCATTAATACTCCTACTTCTACTGGTGGAGCGTTGCCTGTTTGTATCTGACAGAGCATTTCAAGCTTGACGGTTGTTGTCAAATGAGTTTTCTCCTACTGATTCAAACCAAGTGTAAAACCCACAGTGACATCACTCGTCGGATTAAGGACTACCGTTCGGAAGCCTCGAGCTGGCATTACAGCCGATGTCGTCATGAGTTTTTGTAGCCAGACGTGGCTGCGTTTGGACAAAAGGGTGGACCTGGAGAGGATCTGAAATAAAAACCATGTCTACCGAGGTAATAAATCAAGTGAGAAGTGGGGTCATTTTCTCATAAGCTTACATACAATCGGACCTCTTCTTGGAAACAGTCATTTCATTAGAAGGAATGCCGGTTTAATGCACTCCCCTATTGGCTTCACTCTTCAATCCTGGAAAAGTCCATATTTTAAAAAGTCAATGGTTCAAAGCAACATGAATACTTCTGAGCTACAAGAGCTCTTGTTCCACTGCAGCGGCAGTAATGACATTACTGCTACAGTACATTATTATTGCCTCTACACTATAGTTGCTCTACAGTAAAGTGGTTCCATAATAGAAGGAGCAGCACACGGAGTATATATCAACTGACAGCTTGACAAAACACTTCTCAAAACTAACTTTACTGGAGCTTCCAACCTGGATGTAGGCTGTCAGCTACTAAAGCCCCAGTGATGCTCTGTGTTTGTTTCCATCAGGTTGCTCCAGAGAGAACTAGAATGGTACACAGTAGAGCGCATACCTCCGCCAAGGCCCAACAGTCCCCTTTAATTCAATCAAGCCTAATCCAATATCAAACTATATAGTCCAGTATGACTAACTTTTAAACTACCCATAACTCCTTAATCATAATTTAAGATCATAAGATCTAGGATCTGGTTCAAATTGTAGTCACTCATAGATACCATCTACCACAGATGGGTCGAGACCCATCCTCTGTCCGAGTTTCATGGTAATCCATGCAGTAGTTTGGTATGTAAACCTGCTGACAAACCAACCAACCAACCTACGAATGGGCTCAGGTGAAAACATAACCTCCTTGGCAGAGGTAATTATGGGACAGACACGAAAAAAGAATGCAAGAAAATAAGCAAGAGTTGTCGATCACGTCATATTCATCAATGAAAAGTTGTAAGTGATCCACCATTTTGGGGCTTTTGGGTCAAAACCCCAATTAGTCATACACATCACTTTCTGTCAGTTACTTGGAAATAAACTTAGAGAAGTTGCGTTTTAAAGAGCAGCCAGCCCAACCACTGGAGCTTTCACTGCTCATCAACATCTCAGCTCGTACCATTAAAAGTCTGTCCTCAAAGTGAAGGACACCGACTTCACACAGCCTCCAAACTCGTTACTGAGTAACATGTTTACTTCCCGACAGCACTCCCTGGAGAAATTTTCTTATTTTCCTCGTCGTCTTCCATAGGAAGATCAGATGTTCTCTAATATATATATATATATATATGTATGTATATATATATATATATATATATATATATATATATATATATATATATATATATATGTATATATATGTATATGTATATGTATATATATATATATATATATATATATATATATGTATATGTATATGTGTATGTATATATATATATATATATATATATATATATGTATATGTATATATATATGTATATGTATATATATATATGTATATGTATATATATATATGTATATATATATATGTATATATATATATGTATATGTATATATATATATATGTATATGTATATATATATATATATATATATATATATATATATATATATATATATATATATATGTATATATAGAGAGAGAGTATATATATGGAGATAGCACATTTCCTGCTCATGACCACTTTAGCGGGAAGAATGTGAGGTTTGGAAGTGGCCAGAAAGCTGCAAGCTGTTGGTTACGGTGCAAAGTGGTTTGATTATTTCTCTGTTCATTGGTGCCATTTTGCCTTGGGGAAAAACAAAATTTAGATAAAAACACAGACACACAGACGTGCCTGGGACCTGCTTATAATATTATATATAGTATAACCTACCCAGATTCCCCCCAGTGCATCCTAGGTTTCAAACCAGTAACCACACCATTCTGTATAAGTTTGTGGATGTCATTAGCTTCCCGTTGGCCTCAGCCTGCAGGAGCAGCCTCGGGGAAAAATGTGGCGCTGCTGTTTTAGCACGCATCCAGACCTAGTTATGTCAGAAGCACTCCCAGGTGTCGCATGGCACAGTGGGAGCGAAGGAGAGGAGGGAAGAGGAGCCTCACAAAACCCACCTGAACAAGTCATTTAATCTAATCTTTAACTGCCAACGGGCAGAGACGATTCCACTCCATCTCAGCGCAAATCAACTCATTTCAAGATGGTGAATTAATGAGTTGTCATTTCTTGACACCAGTCGAGTGATCTGCCTTATTCCGCCTTGTTTCATGACAGTAACACTTGTTACTGAAATAAGTGAGACAGCAGTGAATTAAGGGCTCTTTTATGGACCCCCACTGGCTGAGTTTTTACTTGTTTTAAAGGAGATAAGACCCAGGCTAAATGACTTAAGAATGACAGAGACCTTTTTTTTGCAGTGCAAGGACGGGAGCAGGGAGATGGATGTGAGTGGATGAAAGAGGGAAGAAGGGCGGATGAGAAGGAGCAGAAGTGCAAGAAAATTATGAGAGAGATGTAGAGATGAAGTTAACAAGAGGGGCCGAAGAGAAGATGAGAGAGTTGAGAGCGGGATGAAAGAGATGGAGAGGGAAGAAGCAAAGACGACAAAGAGAATGAAGAACGAAGCAAGCTATCGTTCCAGGGACCGGTTACAACTTGCGGTTATGATAGCAGCAGGCAGGGCAGGCGAGCTGTGTGTGTGTGTGTGTGTGTGTGTGTGTGTGTGTGTGTGCCTGTGTACTGGAAGAAGGCTTGTGAGAGCGGTGCTGAGGGGAAACTCAAGTCCATCACGCTTGTGAAAGATTAAAGAGGCCTTGCACCCACAAACACACACACACACACACACATATGCAACCATGCCAGCCCAGCCTGGCTGACAGCAGAGAAAGTACTGTGCCATGTCTCACTATCTGACAAGAGGGGTGTACAGATGCAGCTCTGGTGAAGGGAGTTGTGCCCGCGCTTGTGCTTATCTGTGCGCTCCTGACTTGAATAGAAAGAGACGTCTTCTGTGAGTGTCTTCTGGTTATAGAGTGTCATTTTATAGCACATATTCCCCAGCAGGGATGTAAGTCAAAGGGATGCAGTGACACTTTGACGCTCCCAGCGCCCTGCTGTTTCAGTGAGAAGTCCTAACAGTGCTAATAGTGCTAATAAAGCAGGCCGAGGGTCTGGGGGGAAGAACAGTGACATCAGTGTAATTCAAGCTGTTGTCAATACTTCTGAGGCTTTTTTAATGTGAGAGTATCTAATTGTTCTTGCTGCTTTAGCCACTCTTGTCACATTCTGGCAAGAAGGGGCAGCGGGAGGTGAAAATGCTGCACTGCTGCTCAAAACAACAGCGACCAGAGACTAACATGTCAGCAGCTCCAAAACAGAGATAATGTACCACCATTTACTTATAGTGATATAGCTTGTTTTTTAAAACTTGGGTCTTACTTTATATTTTTTTATATTATTCCTTTGGTTTTTTATAACATTTTAATCCCCAAGTTAATATATGACATGATTATCATCCCAAACTGTTTGTTGTACTCATCCGTCACAATTTACAGACCAACTCTTGGTTCAGCTTTGAGCTGCTGCACTTAACGTAGTTATGCGTGCAATGTTGTATTGTAATGTAGACGTGGACTGGATAATCTGGTGAAGCTGTTGGCTTGTTCACAACTTGTCTGGTTGTCCGAACGCTCATTGTTCTTCCTGTTAGACTTTGTTGTAGCGATGTCATAGCAATCCAACTGTACAGCTGGCAGGGGACTGCAGATGGAATCTAGCCCCTTGGCTAATTCTGGCATATTTACAGTAATGTTCATTTATATGCACTGTCCATAAGAAATAAACTGAATAAAAAGATAAATTATTTAAATTAATGAAAAAACGAAGAAAATGTGCTGGATTAACTTTTTTTTCTATTTAGCTTTACAGACGATTGATAACCAAAAGGTCAAAAACTGGACAAAAAGTGCACAAACAATGGAAATGTCATCGAAAGATCATGAAAAAGCCAAAGACAAGCAGTGAGCTTATAATTCTTTTTGAAGATGTGCACTGATTTGGATTCTTTGAAACTCTACAGTGTGCTTTCCAAAAGCAACAACATCTTTCTGTGCCGCTATTGTTAATGCAGCAGCAACAAATGTTTCTTTGCGAGTGTTCCAGAAAGTCTAATCAGCCTCAAAGCATTCTTATCTGACCACAGCTGATAGCCATGTGGGATCAGTTTGAACTCTGAACAAAGCAGCTCCACTCTGCACTGGTGTTGGATTGATGATATCAAAAGAGCACTGGATATGGATTTTTGCACAAAACTCCAAAAAGTCTATCTGACCAAACAGTGACGGTGTGTACTGTACATTGACTTGACCACACCTTGGCAGTGTGTCTTCAGCAGAGCCAACTATTGTTAGCTGTTAGGAAAACAGCTTTATAGTGGCACGCTGTCACTGGCCAGCTGTCTGCCTGTCACTCTGTGTGTGTATGTGTATTTGTGTGTGTGCATATGTGTGTGTGTCACCTGGGGCCGGCCTCCTGTTGTGAGAGCAGCGGTGCGACAAAAGAACGATGATTAATTTCACTCGGAGTAACCTGTCTCGCTGATGTGGCTCCACCAAACCACGTGTGTGTCTGTGTGTGTGTGTGAGAGAGAGAGAGAGAGAGACAGTTGTAGACTGTGTAGTCAGCAGGTGTGCTGTGATACTTTGGATGCCCTCCAGTCAGGGTCAGACACACACACTCACATACACATTCACTGGTATGACTACCTTATAAATCCCACCTAGCCAACTCACATTGACACCGTTCAGTCTCCCTCTCTTCCTCTCTCACACACTAACACACAAAGGTTTGAGCCGCTATTCTTGTTAGGACTTTACATTGACTTCCATTCATTTGTACAGCCTCACCAAACCCTTGTACTAAAAGGTTTTTTACTTAAACCTATGGTCCTCCTGTGCCCACGTCCTCCAAAGGAGTGTTGTGTTTTAACTCCAACCTCATCAATTTATGCCTAACCCTAACCGGGCTCTCAGAAATCATGTTTTTACGCATTAGGACTGGTTTTTGGTCCACATGAGGACTATTGGTCCTGACATGGTCAGCGTTTATGCCAGAAAAAGGTCCCCGATAGGTAACAAAAGCACAAACAAACAAACATACACAGACACACAACCACACACCTTGAACCAAGTTACCTAACATTTAATGATTTACATAGGTATTTGTGTCCCCAAAAGGAAGGTGGGTCCCCACAATGTGCCGGTGTAAACAGTGTCCCCACACTGTAGCGTAAAACTGTTTATACATATACACACACTGTGCTAATAACTTTGACAGCAGGATTCTGTTTCCAAAAGCAAATTCAATTCAATGCCAATGGTTAGCTAAACTGGGTTTAATATTGAACAAGAAATAAGTCACATGTTCAAAAAGAGATGGTGTGTATGATGTGTGTGTGTGTGAGTGTGTGCGCGTGTGTGCGTGCGTGCACCCCCTCTCAACAGATGAGACCAAAATCAATTTCATTAGGGATCATGAATACAATGAGGAGCTGTTAACACACACACACACTCCTACACACACACACACACACACACCAGCATAGATTTCATTAAGGAGATGCCTTTTTCCCTCCCTCTGTTCCCTCTATCATCAAAGAGCTACTTGAACATTTAGGACCTGGGTTCATTACTCGTCCTCACTGCACATTTGTAACATTGGTTTCGGTGAGAAATGCTAACGGGGTTAACAAGCTGCTCCTCTCGTCCTCCCTTTCTTCCTCTCTGCACCCTTCCCTCCTTCTCTTCATCTCCCCTCCCTTTGTCCAGCCGTGTAATTAACTAGATGTTTAACAGCTGAGGTTGGACAGGGCACTGCTGTGTCTGGACACACATGCGCTCGCAGACGCACACACACAGTAGGAGAAAGAGGTCTGTGTCTGTGAGGGAAGAGAAAGGACAAGGGGGAGTCTTGAAGCAGAGCGAGGGGAGGGAAAGGAGGACGGAAGGGAGGGAAAGGAAAGGAAACGGGATCAAGAGCAGATTTAGGGGATAAAGTGAGGTGAAGACATTAAATATGACATAAGTAGAAAGTGGAAAGTCAGAAACGAAGGAGGAGGCAGGTGAGAAAAGGAGGTAAATGAGAGAAAATTCAATGCATCATGTGGCCTTCCATGCACAAATGCCAGAAGTAAAGATGGAAGAAAAGAAGTGAAGGAAGGAGGGAAAGGTAGACAAACAGAAGAATCAAGGCCAGTTCCAAAAACTAAAACATGTTTCAAAGAAAAGTATAGCACTTGGTTGTGTATCCTGGTTTACCTGACCCAAACCTGCGTGACCGCTGGTTGAACCCGGCGTGGTATTAATCACTGCAGCCCTCAAGCCAAACCTCATTACTCCCCTTTGTTCACTTTTATTACCTTGTCCTCCTCTACACACTCCCGACACACTCCTGTGCACACACACTAAGCATCCTTCTCTGTCTTCCACCACACCTCCCACCTTCATCCCACCTCATCTGTCTCCACCATCATTATCAACTTTCGCCTTCATCCCGACCCAACTTCAGTCCTGCTGCTGCAAAACAATCCTGCATGTTAGCTCGCTAGCTTGTACTTGTAATATGTCGATGTACTACAAGGAACTTATAACCGGTTATGAAATCAGTATAGTCTATGTAGTTGTTCTTAATGCCTGCCACTGGGTCACCTGTAGCTGGGTTTGCAATGTTAAGTCTTCAGACATAGCACCGTCTTCAGGGTCCAATTAACACTTGAATACTTTCTTTGGAGAGACTCAGCTCCTTTATTTTAAATACCTGTGGTTCTTCTGGTCTCACAATACCACGTCACCTGTGATAGAGAGGGATATACACTGATCAGCCACAAGTTTAAAACCACCTGCTTCACGTTGTGCAGCCAAAGCAGCTTTGACTCTGACCTCTGGGGGGGTCTTGTGGACGTTTGCAGTGGATCCTTTGGGTGCTGTATGTTGGGGGGGGTGTGCCATACGTGCCAACCCTCCCGATTTTCCCTGGAGATTCCCCGTTTTTCATTGCCCTCTCCTGGTTTCCACCCTGGGTTACAATTCTCTGGTATTTCTCAGTTTTTTAACACTCTTTCCCTGTTTAGTCATTGTCACATTTCTGGTGCTACTCAGCGTGTAGTCCGCTGTGCCTCGTTTTTTTGGCGTACAGAGAAATGAGGAGGAGACTGAACATTTAAACAGATTTCAGATGCTTTTCTTATGTGAAGTCTTAAAGGAAAGGGGCTGTTAAATCTGCCACGTCGATTTTTCTTTCAGTCACAGGGGTCACACCATTGAGGGGCTGACAAACAGGGTGGTGAGAGGATAAATGAATGAATGAAAAGTGCAAATTATTACTTCATGCCACAGATTTACGCCGGAAGGGGGGAATTATTCTGTGGTGTTTTCTGATAATTCAACGTAAAGTTGAAATGATTTGATGTAAAAAATGCTGTATCATTTTGCTTATTTCGTTATTTTCATTCTTTAAATGTCACCAGAATCCATGAAACACAAATGAAACCCCCAAAAATCTCACATTTTTGGGGTTTATGAGCCCCGCAACCCCGCTTTGGTCGTAATCCTGCCTATTTTTGACTATGCAGTGAGCACATTAAAGGCGTCCTCACAAGAAAATTGATACATCGTTTGTTTAAAAAGGACTTCTTGGCGCATTTTTTTGTGCACATGTATCACTTCATGTGTGAGTGTGTGCATTTTTGTTTAAAACTTGTAGAGCTCAGCGTGTGTGTGAGGGTTATAGTGTCCTTGGTGATATCAGCGTTGGTTTGGTAATGAGCCTAATCCCAGGAGGACTGAGGAGACAGAGAGGTCCGAGGGAGGGACACACAGGATGGTGAAGAACAGAGAAAAAGAGGAGCCCGGGCTGCAAACTCATTAGGAAAAGTCACCTTTAACTTTCCTCCTGCTCCCAACTTTCTCTCCTGCGTTGTCATCGTAGAGTTGCGTAACTCAAGGTGGCCGAGAGAACGGCGCTTCAACTGAAAGGTCAAAGACATGATGCATGTCTTATTGCGCCTGTCCTTAAGCAAGACACGCAACCTGTTCCTGCTTCCTCAATGTACATCACCCCGGAAAAGAGCAGCGGCTTCAATGCCTGGAATATAAATGGAGGGTTTAGTAATCGCACGCAGCTCAGCAGCCTCACCGCTCTGCGTGATACCTCGTCTCCCGTTGAAGCGACTGGATTGATATGTCACTTAACCTGCATATATCCCAAATAAACATTGTGTTCTGAAACTAATTGATTGGTGGATAATTTGAATGCAAATGGCAGCAATTAATGTTCAGCAAACTCATTGGAGAGCAGCACTGCTGAGCACGATAAAAACACATATGATTGTCTCGCTTCAAAGAGGTAAACTAATCAGTAAAAAAAACCAGAATACTTTAATGAGACCTAAGCTGTCAGTAACATCAAAGTAAAAACATTAATAGCTTTTTTTTTTCTTTTCCAATCATCCTGGGAGCAGCTATAAAAGCACATTTAATAAGCGCCTTTTAAAACAGGTAGACAGTGCTTTTGTAGCGCAGTTTCTTTCATCTTATAGCCCGGGCTCTCCGCTAATAAGTTCCAGAGAGTGAGAAACTGGACAAACACAAAGATAAAAAAGTTCCAGATGCCCCGCTGTCGCCTTTTTATGGCTGTGAATTTAGTGAGCGTCGACAACACAGAGAGAAGTGGAGTCTATGAAGTTGGTTCTTGCGTGTACTTCATCTGGGTACACATGTGACATTTATTTAAAATTCTTAATGTAATGCAGTACTTGTTGCACAACGGCCATGGTGGTTATTTTGACCATTTTCAACTGTGTCAATATCAAACATAGGCGCTATAACTTTGTTGAATTAAAAATTGCAATGCTGCTGGTACCTGACTCTCCTATAGAATGTTTCTTTTTATATAAAGTACACAAAAGGCAAAGAGAATGTGATCATTCTTACCTATCTCGGCCACAGGCAGCCATATTGACGGCACAGATTTTTGCCACGGTTGAATTGATAATGTTTTGTGTGGTAGGAGATGCATCTTGGCAGCTATCATCGTCTATTATCAGAGAACCTTTGTCTAGAACAGAAAAACTGATTCAGGTGAGCTCCGCTCTGCTCTGCTTCTTTGAGAAGCATAAAGTAGGTGACCTGGTAATGGTTGTAACACTTCAGCAGCCATAACTAGCAGAAATGTTATGTTATAGCTTTGACACCAATTAATTTGACTTAGGCTTCGATGAATAGATCCAACTTTTTTGTTTTTATTTTTTGCGCAATTTAAAAAAAATACGCAAGTAACACAAAGATACACAGTTTACAGAGAGGCAGAAAACCCAGTAAATAATGTAAACATTTCACAAGGTTATATAGAACATACAGAAAATCATGTGACTGCATAGTACTGATGGTATATACATAGTATGCAATGTTGGGGGTGGGGGGGTGTATGTGCCTGAGTGCCTGTGTGTGTGTTTGTGAAGGGGATATTGACTTTTTAAAACATATCCCAACACAATAAATGCATCACTCTCTATATCGGGTGTTCATGAGAGATCATAGAGTTCGGACCACTCACACTAGTTGTAGTCGTTTGATCGCACAGTCTGCACCATCACAGTGCAGCTTCCAAGAAAAACAAATGGAACAGAGTGGATGATGCGAGGGTTAATCAAAGTTTCTCGACCTTAAGTGCTCCCACCTCCTCAGTGAGAAGTCTGTTTGGACACACTAACTTGCAGAGTGCAGAGGTCGCAGAAGGAGAGCAGAAAGCTGCGGGCGACTGGACTCGATGAGAATCTACGGTCACCTGCACCAGTCTGCAGTCCCCTCTGTGCCAGCTGACCTGAATCCCACTCCAACTGCCCTCTGCCCCGAGCTGTAGGGCAGTGCACGCTCCGTGCAGCCGTTCCCCCCTCGCTCCGCCGCAGTCCTTCACTCATCTGAAGTGATACGGTGGCTCAGGGCATGTAGTTGTTTTAGAATAAAGAGGAGCTTTTTTTTTGCTTTGCGTCTGATCGTGGGGGTGAAGCTCGCCTGTGCCGTCATCGAGAGAGAGAGAAATCATCGGAACACAAAAATACATGGTGACAAAAGGTCACAATCGCATCAATAAAAGGTTCTGTGTGTGTGTTCATGTGGGAGCAACAGAAGGGACTGCTCAAACAAATGACCTTTGGACAGTAACGACTGGGATGCACTTACTTCACAAACACACACACACAAAAACACACTTTTCAAAAGTTCTGCAATTTGAAACTTTCCCGACACAAACAGAATTGTCCAGATGCGGTAAACGGTACATGAATACAAAATCGGATGTAAGCAGCATTTGCCCTATATTTGGTTTCTAACTAATCTTGTTCCTCTCTGCTGTAAACATAACTAACATTTGACCTTATAGTGTAAACTTCAGAGATTTCAGACTCTCACCTCCCCGCTGAGTAACTCCTCAAAGCTGATTTGTCAAAGCACTTGACTTGGATTTAACCAAAGCTGCTTCCTCCTCTTAAGCAACAAAAGCACATACAGCGATGACAGCCTGTCTGTTAATGAACCTTCTGTTCAAGAAAAAAAAAGATTAAGGAAACTGATTTGGCAGATAATAACAGCAGAGAGTGTTGAGACTGAGGAGAAAACACAGAGAGAGATGACCGAGTGAGTCCAGGCGACAGAAAAGTTGTAGGAGACTAAACTGCTGTCAGGTGATGGATGAGCAGATGGAGGTTGGGAAATTAGACAGAGAAGTATCCAGACAAAAAGTAGAGAGGGAAGGAGAAAAACCATTTACTTGTTGGTACACAGGGAGTTATCCTCATACCTCTGTAATCTTGTCAGTAGACTCAACACTGCGAGTGCCAACAAAAGAGCCGTCATTTAGCCGTGTGCTGTAGTTACACCCTCAACAGTGTGGACCCAGAACCAACCGGTATGATTTTTTACGAGTTTTAGCATAAATTGAGAAGCAGATGAAAGTGCTGAAATTGTCATCTGCCGCTTCAGTAGCTGTTTTTCAGCTGACGTTAACATTTAAAGTAAATTTTAAGTGCTGCTTTTACAAGAGGTGGAGAGGATCACATCATTTTCTTGAACGTAACTGCTGTCCATTAGAGGAGACCTTTGCAGTGAAGATGGGATGAGTCTTGCAAAGTATTCGGCAATAATGTGTCATCGTTCTTCTGGGAACGCCGTGTTCAGTGCGCTGACCAATTGATGTCTGAGGATAATAAAGAATCATCATGGGAATGTTAGAATAAACTCAATAATGGTGCATGTGGAGCAGCAGATCTGATGAAATGTAGAAAAAGGTTATCTCACAACTCCAAAACAGATAAAAATAATATTGTTAGTCAACTAATTAATAAACTAATTAAAATGGCCTGTATAATAACTGTATGGCTTGATTGTTTGAGGGTTTTTTCTGGGCAAAAGCTAGCTTGCTTCACCAAAAACACTTAAACAGGCAGAGTACCAGCTTTCAGCTAAACTACAAAGCTAAAGCTAATGATTTGAATGTAAAACAATTACACTTTATAAAAACAATTCATAAATGGTAAATTTATAGTTAATTAAGTTTTAGTTAATAGTTACTTCATTATTAACAAACACGAAATGCTTCATAACCCATTTTTTAAGATTTGAAAGGTTTATAAACATTATTAGCAACTTTATAGTGGTCATCCAAATTAAGTTTATAGATGAACTACACAGTATTTATGAAACAGTTTTTTCAAGGTGTTATAAAAATTGCAATTTTGCAAAAAACTATAATAATGATTTATAAAGCATTTCATTGTTAATAGTGAAAAAAAAAACAATTAACTGAACTATGATTTACCATTTATTAATGATGGTTAATATAAAATGTAACCTGTAAAAATACACCAGTCAAGTTGGCTAACACTACTTGGTAGTTTCTATCTTCATAACTTTATCCTCATCCTCAGATGTTTGACTCTTATTTTTATTAAGCACCACAAAGGAACGTTTATGCTGTTTCCACAGGGACTATTTCTTTGTTAGAAAGTAGTTCCAAAGAAAAATGTTCACCATGAGCTCTATGGATTATCCAGCGTAATCTTCTTCTGTCCTTCATATAATTGTTGAACAAACATTGAAGAAATGTTGGATTTGTAATCACGCCTTTGCCTTTTTCCTCTGTCCTCTTCCAGATCCTGGTGAACTCCATCATCCAGCCTGCCTTGCTGTATGAGAATGTGGTGGTGAGCAACGGGAGCCCCCTCCTGAGAGACATGCTCTTCAGCCCAGATCATCAGTACTTATACGCCCTCACGGATAAACAGGTATGAGAAGCAAGCATGAACGCTCAAAACACAATGATCTACGGCCAGGCAGGGTTAAAAGTGCAGCCCATAATGCAGCCTGCAGTTGCCGTTGACAACCCTGAGGAAATGATGACTAAATATCAATAGTCATTTATCCGTCTGGTGGGTTTAGGGATGGATCCAGCGATACGTGACAGCCTATGGTGGAAAAATACACACCTTGCTCAGTGTTTGTATCTTTGCAATGATACACTCACACACTGCTTCCACACTCAGGTGCGTTCACCTGCTGCACACTTTCATAAATATACATTACTTGCTGAGTGTTCACAAAAACCCACACACACCTCCTCATTTCTGACAATGGATGGAGTGTTTCAGTGCAACAGCTCTGTAAAGACTTGATGAGGAAATATGTCTGAAAAACACGCACACGGGGAGAGAGCCATCAAGCTAATTACATGCATATGGTACACCATACAGCACGTGACACATATGCAGTTCAAGCAATATTACACACACACACACACACACACACACGGAGTCATAAGTGCTAATTAATGTCATGAATATTAAAATATGTCATATATAGGATGAAGCCCCTTACCACCATTCCACCGGGGATACAGTATGCTGTACACGCAACCTTTGCATATTAATTGGGAGAAAGATTTATATATTTGTTTATTTATTTTTTATTCATTTAGTTTAGCAAGAAATACAAAATTAGACTATTTTTGAAGATCTGAATTGGAACTAATATTTTTGTTTTTTAATGTATAAAAACTTTCACTTTAAAGACCCGGTCCAGTTTGAAACAGCACAATTCTGAAGCAAAATCAGTGGACATTGCTGACCTTTGATGGTACGGAGAGCCGCAGAGTCCAAAATAGAGGAAGCTAATTAGCTGTGTGCCATCATCCACTTTTTATTTTAAAATTATCTGTCATAGAATAACCTGCTTGGCAAAAAAGGCATGGCTTGTAGAGAGTTATGAGACAGGAGTCAATGGTACAACATTGTTTTGAATAAACTCACTGTGGTTTGTTAACCTGCGAATTGTCAATTAGCATTTGGATTTTTGTCCGTCCTCAATAAGTCTTTATTGAATGAAATTATGTTTGATCTCCAGAGAAAATTACCACATTATAGTACAGAATAAATAGAAAGAAGCTCAGGGAGCTATTGGGACTAAGGAGTGCTGGCATGGCACCATCTGGCCATGTCGTTAGCTGTTAGCTTTCCAGCTACAGGAGTTCAACTAGCCCTGCGAGTAGTTCATACATCACCGTCACAGCTTCTAGAGTCAAATAGTTATTTATTTATTCCATTTATTAGTTTATTTGATTGGGACGATACATGTAGGCATTGTTACATAAAATTAAAGTGCAACTGATACAATATACATGGGACTTCTAGCCATGGCTAATTTGCAGACCTCGTCCCTGATTAGGCTTTTGGGGAAATTAACATGATACAACACTCTAAAATAGAACAATCAAGCAGACACATAGATACATAGTTTGTGTAGACATACAGTAGATAGTATTTTATTTCATAAAATAATCAATTTGAGCTAAAATACCTTCCTCAGAAAGCATGATCAAACAACAAGGGAATCGGATACTTTGCTTGTTAAAACAATTACATTTGTAGAACGTCACTACAAGTCGATAAGGGACTGATGCATAGTTTCATGTTCTTCTCATTCCCAATACTAATCTCATCTTCAATATATACAATATAATCCTGCAGCTGTGGCGTGTAGTTGTTATCTTGGAGTGACGTCATACGTAATCAGAATCAGAATCAGAAATCCTTTATTTGTCCCGCAAATGGGGAAATTCCTTAGTCACAGCAGCCAAAGGACAGTATCACACTTAAACAATAATAAAAAGTAAAAAATAAACAATATAATAGAGATAAGAAATAGAATTAACTCGTATATACATAGTATTTACAATATGAACTTGGTATTTACAATATGACATAGTATTTATAATATGAACAGTGTAAGTATAAGCAGTTTTGTATTTTATTTACAAACATTAAATAATAAATATGGGTATTAAAAAATTGTCCAATTAGTGCAAACCAGAGAGTGTGTGGATATGTGTAGAGTTTAGTATTGCACAGTGCACATGTGAGGTCTACTGGGAGCAGTGCTGGTTGTATAGTCTGACAGCAGCAGGAAGGAAGGACCTGCGATACCTCTCCGTCACACACTTGGGATGTATCAACCTGTCGCTGAAGGAGCTGACCAGTGCAGTGATAGTGACCTGCAGGGGGTGGGACTCCTTCACCAGCAGCGATGACAGCTTGTCCATCATCCTGCTCTCTCCCACCACCTGCACTGGGTCAAGAGGGCATCCCAGGATGGAGCTGGCCTTCTTGATAAGTTTATCAAGTCTCTTCCTATCTGCTGCCGAGATGCTGCTGCACCAGCAGACTACTCCATAGAAAATGGCTGATGCCACCACAGAGTCATAGAAAGTAGTCAGGAGTGCCCCCTGCACCCCAAAGGACCTGAGCTTCCTCAGCAGATGGAGTCTGCTCTGACCTTTCTTGTATGTTGCTGCAGTGTGATCAGTCCAGTCCAGTTTATTGTTCAGGTGAACTCCCAGGTACTTGTAAGACGTCACCATCTCAATGTCTGTTCCCAGGATGTCCACTTGTGTGCAGGGTTGTTTGCGCCTGCGGAAATCCACCACCAGCTCTTTGGTCTTCCCGGCGTTGAGCTGGAGGTGGTTCCGCTGGCACCAGTCCACAAAGTCCTGAATAAGTTCTCTGTAGGCTCTGTCGTCCCCGTCCCTGATGAGGCCGACGATAGCAGAGTCGTCAGAGAACTTTTGTAGATGGCTGTGGGGTGTTTGGTGGGAGAAATCAGCAGTGTAAAGGGTGAACAGGAAAGGGGCCAGGACTGTTCCCTGTGGGGCCCCCGTACTGCAGACGACTGTGTCCGACACACAGTCCCGAGTCCTCACATACTGTGGCCGGTTGGTGAGGTAATCGAGGATCCAGTTCGTGAGGTGTTGGTCCACCCCCGTGAGCTCCAGCTTGTCCCCCAAAAGCGCAGGCTGTATGGTGTTGAAAGCACTGGAGAAATCAAAGAACATGATCCTCACAGTGCTTCCAGGCTTTTCCAGGTGAGACAGTGATCTGTCCAGGAGGAAGATGATGGCGTCGTCCACTCCGATGCCAGGCTGGTAGGCAAACTGGAGTGGGTCCATAAAAGGACCCACCAGAGGGCGGAGATGGACAAGGACCAGCCGCTCCAGGGTCTTCATCAGGTGTGAAGTGAGAGCAACTGGTCTGTAGCTGTTGAAGTCCTTAGGGTGAGGGATCTTTGGTACTGGTACCACGCAGGAGGTTTTCCACAGCAGTGGCACTTTTCCCAGCTTCAGGCTCATGTTGAAGATATACTCCACAATCCTGCACAGCTGGTCTGCACAGGACTTGAGGAGCCTGGAGCTGATCCCGTCTGGACCCGTGGCCTTCTTCACCTTCATCTTCCTCAGTTCGTTCCTCACCTGGATAGTGGAGAGGGACAGATTGGAGCAGGGGGGCTGAGTGTCGGGTGGGGGAGGTGGGTGAATGTCAGGGGGGGCAGTGGGGGGTGTCTGCAGGCTGAAAGCAGTGGAAAGGGAGGTAGAGGTGAGAATGGGGCAGGAAACAGGGGGGATGGAAGAGGTGGTGGGGGGCAGCAGAGATGACTGGGCCGGGGGAGGGGTGGGTGTCTGGTCAAACCTATTGAAGAATAGGTTCAGGTCGTTCACCCACGTCTGATCCCCAGCAGCCTGAGAGTCTGGTTTCCTCAGCCCTGAGATTGTTTTAAGGCTTTTCCAGACTCCACTGATGTTAGTCTGCTGCAGCTGGTCCTCCATCTTCCTCCTGTAGCTGTTCTTCCCCTCTCTGATCTTCTTCCTCAGCTCCCTCTGCACAGCCTTCAGCTCCTCCTTGTTTCCTGACCTAAAGGCCCTCTTTTTCTCCTTAAGGAGAGCCTTTATTTCAGGATTAATCCAGGGTTTGCTGTTAGAAAAGCACCGCACAGTCCTGGTGGGTACAGTGTTTTCAACACAGAAGTTTATGTAGTCCGTTATGCATCCTGTTAAACTGTCGATGTCCTCCCCATGAGAAACACACAGTTCTTCCCACACAGTTGAGTCGAAGCAGTCCCTCAGAGCCTCTTCAGACTCCTCAGTCCATGTCTTAACTGTGCGGGTCTCCACTGGTTGCCTGTTTACGAGGGGCATGTACACAGGCAGGAGATGAACCAGGTTGTGGTCAGATCTTCCCAGGGGAGGGAGGGGGGCTGAGTTGTATGCCTCCTTGCTGTTGGCATAAAATAAGTCCAGTGTTTTATTGTCTCTGGTGTGGCAGGTGACATACTGTGTGAATGTGGGCAGCGTGGAGGACAGAGAGGCATGATTGAAGTCCCCAGAGATGAGGAAGAGGGCCTGTGGGTGCTGTGTCTGCAGTGAGCTTGTGACTGAGTGGAGAAGGTCACAAGCTGCATCAGCGTTAGCAGAGGGGGGGATATACACAGCGATCACGATCACCTGTGTGAACTCCCTCGGGAGGTAGTACGGCCTCATGCTAACCGCTAAAAGTTCGATGTCCTTACTGCAGACCTGTTCTTTAACAGTGATGTGCCCAGAGTTACACCATCTGTCATTAACAAACACAGCCAGCCCTCCTCCTTTCCTCTTACCGCTCTCTGCCGTCCTGTCCGCCCGCCGCGTTTGAAATCCGTCCAGGTTAGCGTCCGTGTCCGGGGTCTGCGCCGTTAGCCACGTCTCAGTGAACACCATGATGCTGCTCTCACGGTAGTCCCTCTGATGCCGGGTCAGCGCCGTCAGCTCGTCCATCTTGTTGGGGAGAGATCTCACATTCCCCATGATGACAGACGGGAGGACGGGTCTGTAGCGTCTCCTCCTGCTACGGCGAACAGCTCCGGCCCGGCACCCGCGTCTCCTCCTCTTCAGCTGGCGGGGGACATCGGGCCGCTCGAGCGGCGGCACCGCGGCGCTACTGAGGGCCAACAGCTGATCCCTACTGTAAACAATAGGGCCGCGTACAGGCTCCCCGGACACGGCCGAAAACAGCGAAAAAAGCAGAATTAAGACCAGAGCGATAAAAACAACTCTGGTCTCCATACTGCCCGGAGAAAGAGCTCCAAAAAGAAGTAAATTAGAAAAGTTAAAAAGTACTAAAAGTTATATAAAAAGAAGAAAAAGCTCAAAGGTGAGCGAGAGCTGCTGTAACAGGCTGCCACTCACGCGGCGCCATTCACTCACCACTACTAAGAGTTAGAGTTCAGTCATGTCCTCTTCTCCTTCTCTTACCTCGACTCGCACGACTCTCTCTTATCTCGTAACGGTTAATGACTGCGATGTGATAACCTTCAACAAGACTTCCCTGGTACGTAGACAGTAACTGCCATGCGAGCGCTGTGTAATTTACCAGCAATTAGACATAATTGACTTCCTTGTGTCTGCATAAGCGCAGAGAGGAAGTGGAGTGTAATTGATACCAATGGACGGCGACAGTGTTGATGTGACAGGGGAAATAAGGCCCTCGGATCATAGCAGCCCAGGAAGCTGAAATGTACCATACAGAGGGTCCAAATATCCTAAGATACACACATTGATTTTGGAGAAACAGACTGAAACACATGCAAAGAAAGAAATAATTGATTCACAATGTTATTTAGCTCTCTAATTTATTAATGTTTACTTCAACTGCAACATTTACAAGATAGAAGTTGTGTGTTCCTAGTTTTTCAACACAAGAGAATACAGCACAAGAGAATACTGTACATCACCAACATGACAGATATAATAAGACTGCCAGTATTACAAAAAACAGTGACAGAAAGGGAAATCTAGCCAAAGTACTCAACAAGAAATTAGAGCTTTGGGAAAGCTTGACAATAAAACATGTATCCCACAAAAATGACTTTCTTTTAACAGAGACTAAGATTTCCAATTTAAACACATCAATTAGAATGATAATCACAGCGTGGTGTTCAACAAGTGTCTTTGTTTTAGCCACCAGTGCTCAGCAGAGTGAAGCAAGCTTAACTCCATGCTGGGAGTGTTGTCGGATATTTTCCCTTTTAACTCCTGTCATCTGCATTAAAGATGACAGCTATCGCCACCAGAAAGTCTTATTCAATTATTAAAGCCAGTGTTTTATTTTTGATGAGCGCCGATATGTCCACTACATGTCTGTGCATGTCAGTGCAGTGACGGCAGGGAGCTCTCGTGACAGGAGAGAGGCCTGGTAGAAGCCACAATGCTGCTCTTTGAGACGATCCAAGGTGATACTTTTATATTTTACACATGTAGACGGTTAATGTGTGCGTCCATCCTGTACATGTCTGTTTTTGCTCCAACTTGAGAGGAATTGTCTCTAGAAACCTGGTGTGTAGACAGATTCAGATCCAGTTTCATGTCTTACCATTAAACATGACAATACTAGCTAACAACCTGTATACATCTCCAATTGCTATTAGAGATATTAGGTTATTCATTTGTATTAATTAATTTACATGACACGATTGATACTGTTCTCATATCTGCCAGCTAGAAGAACAAGCAATTAGCCTAGCTTAGCATAAAAACCGGAAGTGTGATGAAACAGCTAGCTTAAAAAAGTCTGTCTACCAGCACTCCGTTATAGCATCTCACACATTCAATTTATATAATCCATACACCCACAGAAATATCAAATCCACAAGTTTTGTGTGCTGTATTTTTTGGCCGGTCGCAGGGACCTCCTGGAGATCTTGTTGGTTGCCATGGCAGCCTCAACAAGACTCAACAAGAACGTGTTTCTGGCTGTCGAGGTGCTTTCAGGCAGATTTTTTAGTTTACTTTGGACAGAGGCGGGCTAGTTGTTTCCATGTGCTTCCAGTCTTTATGCTAAGCTAAGCTAACTGTTAGCCAAGCCAAGATATAAGAGCAGAATCAATCTTGTCATGTTAATCATGAAGAAAGGGAATGAACTTACAGTAGTTCCCAAAATGTCTTTCCAATATCCATTAACCATTCCTCTAAAAATCTCTATCAGCAGTTGGATGTGTTTCAAGTTCTGTCTTTTCTGTCCGTCTAATTTTGTTTCTGACAAAATCAGAATGACACTAAATGATGGAGTCGATGAGATGAAATGGCCATCAGTAATGGTCAAAGCAGCAGCGTGTTCCTTCACTTCCAGAGCCTCAGCCTCGACCAAATTCACAGTCCAGTCAGAGAATAAAATGGCAAGGGAGAGAGAGCTGGTGAGAGCTGAGGAGGTGGGAAAATATAATTGGTTTGCAGGATATGGTCCGTTCCTTTCCGCGACTCTTCCCGCCTCATCTGTTCAGTATTCTTAGGGGTCCTCACTTCTGTCTCTCTCAGATGGAGTGAGTTTGTGGACTAACTGCTCTCCCAGCAGTGGCTTCAGACAGCATAGAATAGAATAAGGATCTCCCCTCTGCTGCAGAATGTGAACTTGTGTACCAGACTGTACAGGACCAGAGTGTGTGCAGAGTCTCCCCGGCCTACTGATGAGCAGCGTCTTCATAGCCAGAGGCTGTCTGGACCAGAGATAATGTTTTGTGGTTTAAGGTCGCTGGCCAGGCCCAGGGGTGTATAAACTTCTGCTGTTTTCAAGCCAAAAAAAAGTATCCGAAAGAAAAACTGTTGCTGGTTCTTCTGGACTTGTTTAGTTACATTGACGGACCCGGTCTGATAAGAAAATACAAGTAATGATCAGAAATGGCACAGTTGAACCACATTTGATCAGCTGTCTCGAGACAGAAGACATTGAGACATTCAGACATGTAGCCTTGTTTCCCTCCAAAATGGCCAGAGGGTCTAACTGTAAACTCAACCCCCGTTGGTCCAGGATAAGAAGGTGATAGTTAATGTTGAAGCTGTTAGCCTGTAGCCTTCACTCCATCCTCAGTCTTTTATAGAAGATGTTTGTAACAAACATTAGTATTAGCAAGGTATGAATAAAAATGTAGTCCAATGTCATGCTAAATGGATTACCAACGTTTGCGGGTTGCTAATAATGATTAGCTTGTTTTATGTGGCACACGTGGGGAAAAAAACAAAACACTAATACAGTACTGCACTGACAAACCAAAGTATCTGTAAAACATGTTAACCCATTATAAGACTGTTAACAAACATGCTAACATTTAGCCTTCTCTTTATTTAGATAATTTAGTTGATTATCACTTTCACACTAAACACAATCCAAAACACAATATTTAGCTAGCCACAGCAATTTACAGATTTAGCTAGAATTGGTTGTTGTTGGTGAACATGTTAGCAAATGTTAGCATTCATTTAAGGTAATTCTTTGTAGCACACAGTATATCAGGCTCTTTAGCTGCTATGCTTCACCATGTTTAGCTTGTTGCTAACACTGTCAGACTGCTGTAATAGCAGTTTTGACATAATGGCATCTAAGTAGCTACTGTGTTGCAGATTCGTCTACATAAATTAGCGTACCTGTCCTGGTCCAAAGCCCCTCTGCTTGCGGTGTAAACACAAACCCTTCCCTGGAGCTCCGAGCTCATAGTCTGGACTGCTAGCTGCACAGCTAACTGAGCTAACTAGCAGCAGCCCCTTTTTTTTTTGGATGAATTTGGCAGGACTCCATGTTTTACATATTGCACCTTTAAAGCTGTGTAGGTACACAGTGTACAGTGGGTTTAACGTGCCTTTTGTCCTTGTTTGAACCAAAACAGTAAAGTTCTGGGCCATAAAACTAAAAGCTGGAGGAAGTGATGCATGGACCTCTGGGTCCTCGGAGAAGTCTGCACCGGGACTCTCCTCACCACGCCGCTCAAAAGCCTGTTATATACATACTCTCTTTGATGATCACTCTCAGAAGTGAGGTATACCTTCACCCTGTTTGTCCTCTCCTTCTCCTCTCCTCCTCCTCCTCCTCCTCCTCCTCTTCATCCCTCCAGTCCTCTCTCCTTGTTGAATAATAGAAATGCCAAGTGATGAGACCTCAAACATCAAAAAGCCCATTTCGCAGCTTGACAGAGCAATTTACCTTTTCCCATATTCACTCACACACATAATTAAAAGTGGTGGATTGGACTGCAGCATATAGACTGCGTATCTGTACAGCAGCGCTGACTCACATAGAGGCATCCACACACACACGCACACACACACACACACAGTGCGAAAACATAAAACTGTCCGATTCACCGAGAGAGGAGAGTTTTCGATTAGCGAGCGATGGATTTATACATGGCTCTCTTTGTGTCTCTTCTCCATACACACACACACACACACACACACACACACACACACACACACACACACACACACACACAGAGCCTCTCCATGTCCTTTCGCTCTACGTATCTTTGCCTGCCTGTAGCTTTTGGTCTCTCTTTGTGTTCGGCCACATCACATCATATCTGTGCTCATAAAAACGAGCAACGGCACTAAATCAATTTTATCATTGCCGTTGTTTCCTCGTTACGTGGTCAAATCGTCCCGATCTAATAAAAACAGCCGAGTAAGAGAGATTTTTCATCCTGTCATCAGCCTCTGGTGTGGACGTCACTGAGACAGAAATATTTCTTGTCTCAGTGTGCATGTCCCCATGGATGACATCACCTAATTGCTTTAAAGTAAATGACTAAGTGGATTACATCTCATAATCTATTGATTTCTACTCTACCTTTGTACAGAATTACTCTCTTATCATATAATTACCAGTCTTGCTTCTACTATGCAGCTATGAGCTTTCTATTCACCTGTTTCCTATTACGACGAATGACTCTTTTATTTCAATACATTTAATGGAGCCCTTGTTTATTTTCTGCATTTCTAATCCACGTATTGTATCGATGTACAGCGTGCCTGCGAGGCCAAGCCCCGTCTCTGATCTTCTGTCTGCCGTAACATCACCACCGCATTTCCACTACTGAACTCGCAGGGCAAGGTCGAGCCTGCACGCTTGTAAAACAGCTTCGTAAGGTGACCTGTCGGCAGCAAATGCCTTCGCCCCTGCCTCGCGAGGCCGCCCAGACAGTGGCATAATGGTCTGATGATGTACCTCCGTGTATCGATTTAGCTACAGTACAGAAATGTACTCAGCCGTACTGTACCGCACAGTGGAGAAACCCTACCCCTGGCACCACATCAGACAGGGTTCATATTCAATTCACTCAGCATTTACTGCACTTGGAGGTCAGGGAGAGAGAAGACTGCCACGCGCTCCTTTTATAAGCAGTTCCTTTGGTGTTTGTCCAACTTTTAAGTTACTAAAAAATGATAGTGAAGACAGGGACGGAGAATAATGAGGAGAGGATACAGAAATCTAGTGGAAGTGCCCTTGGCCCTGTCAGCTAATTGGTGATTTGAGTCTTGGAACGGCTTGTCTTAGCAATTGTTTTTGCGTGGGCAAGCTGAAATTAGTGACGGGGTGGTTAAGACACTGTCATTTCAAGCAGAAGACAACTGTGGATATCTTCTCTGAAGTCTCCGAGCAAGAACATTGACATCTATCAGTGCCGCTGCTGTCTGAGGGCTCAGGTTTACGACTGTACTTTCACTGACCACAGAACCCATTGTGGTTTTATCCACAAGGGTTGCGAGAGGCATTAATAGAGAGCATTTAAATATTTTTCTTTTTTTGCATAATCAATAATGAGTGGTGGCTCGAAGGCGGATGTGAACAGCCACTCTGTATTTTCCCGAGGCAGAGAAAATCTGTTGGAGTTGACAACAGTTGGGGAAGTGCTGCTAGAAGTGTTGATGGCAGTTGCTCCTGTGCTCATTAACAGTCTGTGTGGAGCCCGTGCAATGTGTTTTTATGAACTGGACAGAAGTCTCGTTTCTTCATGATGATAGCAGTTCAGGTAATTGGCATGGAATTTCCAAACCATTAGGTATGTATATTTAATTGTTATATCAAATATATATAGTACATTGTATTACATATCCTAGCATGGCAACGTTAAGATGGCATATTTGCTGTGTGCAGTCAAAAACTCAAGAAATTGAAATGGTGTAATGTACTTTACTAAATTTAGCCCTGCACTAGCACAATTTTTGGATGGCATGATATCTTCTAGAAACATTTCCTTACTGACACACCAATACACACTAATATATATACACACACACACACACACACACACACCAGCTGTCAGCTGTCTGTCAAGGCAGAAAGATGAGTGATCGGCTGATCAGAATGTGATTTGTGAGGCCGGTCAAAAAGACAGCGAGAGTGAAGGAGTGAGAGATGTCTTAATGTGGTCGATGGGATCAGCGTGACTTGTGTCTGAATAAGGAAATTGGCTAAAGTTGATTAGTGAGAGAACTAAACTGTGAGCGACTGTGAGAATGTGCGTGTGCCAACAAGTCGAGGTCTTGGTGTGTGTCAGATCTTTTAACTTTCATGTGTGGAAGTTTTTATGTTGGAGTGCATGTGCAGATTTTTGGACAAGGACGTAAACAAGGACGATTTTATATGTAGCTTTAATAGTTTGGGATATAATTAGGCAAAAATGTTTATTTCTTGCCAAGACTCAAATGATAATTAGGTCTATACCGCTCTTATTGCTTTCATTTGAATATGTGGCTACAGCCAGCTAGCGGTAAGCTTAGCACACAGTAGCAGGGACAAACGGCTAGCCTGACATTGTTCAGAATTAATCCTTAAGTCCACCTACCAGCATCTGTGAAACTCTCTAATTATCTCTTTGTGTCTTGTCATCAAAGGTGCACTATGTAAAAGTCGTCCACCTGATGAATTTACACTCCCCAAAAATAGTGTCAGCATGTCACCGGAGTAACGGCTAACTGCTGCTTACTGTATTTTGTTAATAAATACATAACTGTAGCTACTGTTAACTAGGCTAGCCAGACTACAAGGGTAGGGTTGGTGTTTACACACAGGAGCTTTTGACCACTGGAAAAAAAAAAGGCCAGGGGCTAGGTAGTTAGCACGCTAACTTCAGTAGATATCTCTGCAACACAATAAGTAGCCGTCTTTGACAGGACATGATTTCTTGACAAGTTAATTTATTACATATTGCACCTTTAAATGAATTAAAAAATGGTCTTGTTGGAACCATGAGGATGTTACGCAACCGCTGGAAACTTCAGGCCCAGGGGTTCATAATCCCAAGAAACATTGCAACTGTTCACAAGAAAGCACATGTCCAGATTAAACCAAAACTATTCCTTTAATGTCACTTCAGGTGAGAATAAAGGTAATACTACTTTGGATAGTGTGACTTGACGGCTTCTTCTTTCGTGTAAAGGAAGCACTCCCTTTTGTTGTCACTAATATGGAGGGTGTATCTTTACATCGAGCCACACCTAATGCGGTTTTTCAACTGTAATCTTAGCCTGACTCAGAGAATACAGCACATTAATGTCACACAAAGCAATTTACCTCCTCTTTACTATCCGTCTTGTGCAGGAGTGACACAAAAGGAAAAGATGACAAAGAGAAACATGTTGAGGAGGATTACTTTACAGGTTTCGCTCTTCATATGCACTGACAAAGGCATTTTAGCTCTCCACACAGCCTCTGGATATGACGCTGCTAAAGTTTCCCATTGTGCCCTTATTGTTGGGATGTGGCTAACACCTGCTTGTAATTAGAGAATTTATGAAAACCAGAAGAGAACATACTTTAAAAAGGATAATGACGGAGAGATCCTCTCTTCACCAGACTCTATATGTTTCATCTTTTTCTTTTCTCTCTGTCCGTCTTTTTTCCTCCCAAGGTTGTGTCTGTCGGTGTCTACTTGTGATCTATGGCCTCATTTGCCGTGTTTTTTCGGTGTGTCCAGCCGAATTCATGACAGATGAGAGCATAACAGAGAGACAAAGGGGCAGGGAGAGAAGCAAAGGGGAAGGAAATTGGAGAGACAAATAAATAAATAGATAAAAGAAAAAAAAAATGTCAGGAAAGGCCTCTGAAGGAAAATAAAATGCTTATTTTAGATCCTGGTGTCATTTATTATATACATGTGTGTTTGTGTGTATATTCATGCTGCAAGTCTTGTATCCATACATGTCGTGTACGTGGCAGCACCCTTGTTTTAATTGAATAATAAATCACATCCACATGTGAGAGTTTATATAGTTTATTAAGTCACATGTGCCGACCACATACGACTATGTCAGAGCGTGCGTACCACAAATTGCACATCTACGTGCACTTTATTGCTGGTTACACGCATGTTTGTGCAGCAGTCTTAAAATCTGTCTGCCTTGCAGAGTAAGCCATCCATCAGCCTATTGTGGCATGATAGCGTCTTATATTCTCCCCCATATTATACAGATGGGACAATTACAGCTGGGCCTATAGCTGCAGCTAGCTGGGACGGCATGGGCCCCATATGTGAAATGAAACATCAGTCGCAATTACATTTGTATGTCTTTCTCATCCATCCTTCTCGGCATCCCTCATCCCCGACCCCCTCCTTCCATCCTCTGCCCACCTCCTCTTATCTGCCACGAGGCAAATTAAGAGCCTCTCTTTCATGACCCAATCGAGAGAGGCTCATTTGTGGCTGTTATTTATTTGTAATAACCCCCATCATCTACTCTGCCCTCCCTTTTCCTTCACTCGCAAAAAAAGAGAGAGAAAAGCATCTGAATCCCATTGAACATTTCCTTTTGGTCACAAACTCTGCCCATGATGAGTTTGAAGACTAAAATGAATGGTTGAAATGGACATTTTTTCCCATCGTGATCTCATTCTTTCTATCTTCCTCCACCTTGTCTCCTAATTCTCCTGTCCTTCCCCCCGCCCGCCTCCCTCCACCGTCCATAGATGAATGTGTTTCCCTCGGCAGCAGCAAATAGGCCAGGGATGAAAATGCCATATTTAATATGAATAGGTGGTTCTCACTTACTTACTGTCACGCACACACACATGCTCCCCAGCCACCTCGGTAAGACAAAGAGTCTTTGGCCGAGCATCCTCCGTTTCCCATCCCATTATCTGTTTTCTAAAACTCAATAATTGAACTGTTCCATTGGAATACATCATCCGCCCCACTACCACAAGGCCCCATTGAATAAACTTCTCTCCCTGGCTGTTGTGCTCCAGCGCGACATGTTTTTTTTTTTTTTTCCTTCTCCCTCTATCAGATAGGCTGTATTACTATTTGTCCAGGCGCAAGTATTGACTGCAATTTGCTGCTATTTGGTGTCCTGTGAGAGGCCTGCGCCTTGGTAATGGTAGCATTATAATAGTTATCAGACACAGGTTACTATTATCATGCTATGAATCTGCCATAAGCTATTGTGTCCGACTGTACATCAGAATGAAGAGATGTATAATCTGAGGATGAAATGGAGGAATAACTAGCATCCAGTTCAGAGATGTTTTGTTATGGAAGCTTTCCAGGGATGCAACTTTATAAATAACCACATAATATGAACATGTATGTCCCTGCCACAAAGACGTAAGGAATTTTATCATCACTCAATTTGTACTGGAATGACTCAGCTCCCAGACTAGCTAAAGGTTTTTGCTGTTATACTGTTGTCTTTAACAAGCCCAAGAAGCATCTTTAATGATCCCACTGCTTTTCTTTCTAAGATCTGCCCTACTCTGCTTCTGATCCACTCATTTCTTTCGCCTTACTGTACCTCTAATTAGCTTACCATGATATTCTTATCCTAAATCTAACCAATCACACTAACAAAAGCAACCAATCAGTGGCAGAGAAGGGCGGGTCTAAGCACAAAAAGCACTGGGATCTATAGTAACTCCCCTGCTGCTGGTCCGCTCACTAGCTCAGAGACACTGCGGCTGAAACAGCCGAAGAGGTCGGTGTGTTTATTGGGGAAACTACAGCTCACAATCTGCTGTATCAGCTCTGCAGCTGACAAAAAAGCTTTGGAAAACTTTACAAAACACCGACACAAACCATTAACACCAGACTACTGAACCTACGCTGATCTCCCTGATCTCTGTCAGATTTATTCCGTTCTTTCGACGGGAAGACGGGACCACATAGCTAGCGAGGCTTTCGTCATATGAAAACGATAGACTCAAGCCAAACAGAGGCAAAGTAGGACGGTTCTTAGCAAGAAAAGCAGTGGGATCCATATTAAAGCATCAACAAGTCAGTCAAGTCAACAGTCATGCAAGTGGCTGTACACTGTTTGGCATCATTATTCTTTGAGATAAATGCTAATGCCAGCATGCTAGCATGCTTAGACTGACTGACAAAATTATGTTTAGCAGGTTACTTGCCACAATCACCATGTGAATGAACCTTTACCTTTTTTATTTAATTTTCCTTTTTTATTTATTATTTTTACCTTTTTGAGTTTTCTTGTTAGCATGCTAACATTTGCAAATCAGCACTAAACTCATTGCACCTCTGGGGACAATGAATATGTGTACCAAATTTGTACCATAGCAATACATCCAAACCTCATGGCTGGACCAGAGAAAAAAAAATCATTATCTGGGGAACATTAATGTTTTTTTTTCTTTTTACCCAATTTCATGCCAGTCTGTTGAACAGTTGTTGAGATATTTCAGTCTGAGTAAAAACATTGATTTTAATTAGTTTTTTTTCTTGCTTTATACTTTGAAGATGTTAACTGCATCATGTACTGATACGTTCACACGACAGTTAATTACACGTCAATACACTTTTTTTTAAAAAATATATAAATATTGTGCACTGTCTGTTATTTATAAGACATTGTGATAATGCCGCCTGCAGAAATTGATGCTGAATTTCCAATCTTGTGTATCCTAAAACTACTAAATCTTAGATGTCAGAAGAGAAACTTGACAGGCACCAGCAACTGTCTCAGCACACCACAAATTGACTGAAAAATGCTGTCTTGAATGTCAAGTTTCGCTGCAGACTCAGAGAATATTTTACTTACACCGGTCACGACTGGAGCAGGTTCTAGCGGAGCGACAGAGAGAATGAGGAAGATGAATGTTTTTATTCAAAAAGCTGTGATGTTCAGTTCAAAACTAATGCGCTGATTGGATGAACGTGAAATAAAAGATAGGATAGGAGAATGAACATATTTGAAGTACAGTGACATGAAAACCCGACATATGCATCCGCGTCTGATTAATCATGCAGCAGTTGTTCAGGCAAAGGACATGAAAAGAGCCTGATTTACTGTTTGAAGGTAGAGAAGTTAAAAAAAATCGCCGCATAAAGGCAGAGCTTCCTCTTTGAAGGTTCCTCCACTGCTGTGCCTGCAGCTGCCATTAGAATTCACCCTCACCACCTTCCAGCTCACCTGGCGTGCCCCCTGCCTTTGCAGCGTTATTGATGTCGTACTTCACCTGACTGAGGCAGCTGGAGTTGTGCGTGCGTGCATGTGCTCATGTGTGTGAGCGTGTCTTGGGTGGTCAGTGATCTATTTAAGTATTTAACAAGTGCCCCAGAAAACTTGTCTCAAACTCTCAGTTTGGTCCAAATAGTAACTTTCTCACTGGTGTGTGTGCCTGTGTGGTGCCTGAGGCAGTTTTCTGTCTGCCAATCTGTCTGTCAGCGGCAAACGGCATCCAGCAGGTTGGGATACAACGCACGGAAGCGGATACGCCGGTGATTTTGGAGATTTAAGAGAGACGGGGTAGACCTGAGTGTGCACAGGTATGATTAAAGCATTTCAAAATACCTTCTTAAAGGATAATTCCCCGACTACAGAGTGTTCTACAACCTGGGTGAGATTCAAGGTAACTCTTCCCGACGATTGTGCAGACAGATGGTGGATGTTGGAAATGCAGACAGCAGCAGAAAACATGTCTGTTTTATGATAACGGCGAAGACAACTATGTGTGGAAATGGACTTCTTAAATGATGATTTGTCTCCATCTCACTGTCTCCCCTGATGTTCAGATACATCTTTGGATGCAGTGTGAGAGACAGGTGAATTTGGGCAGCATTGTTTGATGTCCTTGTTAATACCCAAGTTCTCCGATTTCCCCCAAAGAGATCATTAAAGTTTCCTCTTATCTTCGCCATGCAGACACACAGATGGCAGCCGGTAGAGATTTAGCGGACAAAAGGAGTAATCCTTGATGTTTATCTCAATGGTGTTAAGTACAATAGCATATTCTTTGCAAGGAATTCACAGGCATTTAGCAAACTCGGTCCTCTTACGAGAGCTCATGCAGAAATCTGTCTTCCAATGTGTAAGATTCAGTGTACAAAAACAAAACAAAAGCAGAGAACGAAGGTCAAGTATTTCATTTTGGAATAGCATTTCATTTGAGTGCTGCAGCTCTAGTTTTAAAGGACAATTGTTGAAAAGTGTTGTAGTTCTTGACAACATGAAGGTTTTATAAAGAACATATGTTCTTATTTATTTATAAGTACAACTGAAGTGTGATGATTTATTATGCGTTGGAATGTGTTGTAGTGAAATTAAGGCCAAACAGCCTGAAGAAATGGGTTCATTGCTGCATTAAAGGGGCACTCAAGCATTTTTTTAGTCACACGTCCATAGATTTGGCGGACTATCAAGGGGCAGCAGAGGCCGAGATGTCCTTACTTTTAATCCTGTATACGGGTTAGACTTCAAAATGCTGGATCCTACTGAATCCTACATCTCCCATAATGCAGCTCATCCTCTCTGCCTGCCATGCTTTCAGACACCATGCCCCCGATTTGTAAAATGTTTTCATTTACAAGTCTACAGCCATGCTCCCGGCTCTGTGAGGGTGTGCTTGAGTACAGCTCATTAGTTTTGCTGATATGTATTTAATGAACCAAAGTGTTGGACACATACAGAGCGTTGACCTGATAAAGGTGCCAGATGAAAAAAAGGTTAACATAAACATTTGTACCAAATGTCATGGCAACCCATCCAATAGTCCAAATGAACTTCTTATAAAACACTTCTTTAAACCTTTTAATGTAAAGTCTTCATCTTTTTTCCTTTTACTCTCTTACTCTCTCTGTGATGTCATCTTTTTATTGTCTTTATAGAGCTTTTATTGTTTTTATTTGTTTTTAACTGCTTTTATGTGATGTTGCCTTTTTAATAGCTTCTATTCCTTTTTTTTGTATTTACTCATATTGAAATTCTGTGTTTTGCCTTCTTGTTTTAATTGTTCCCTAGTCTGAGCTTGTCTCTGTTTGGCTTGGCTGTCTGGCCTTTACCCTTTATTACATTGTCCTTTGTTTGCCAGAGCACAATGTAAAGTCTGTTGATAAAATGTGTTATATAAATAAAATAGTTATGTTATTAGTACTATATCATAACATTTCACTCAAAACCACAAATATCAACCTCATGGACGTGCGAGAGAAATATTCAGAGGATAACTAACTGAAATCATCTGGCTGCATCCTCTAAACCATCCACCATACACTGCATGGTTATCAACAGTGTTGGGCGGGTTACTTTCAAAATGCAATATATTACATATAACTACTTACCTTCATTTTAAAGTAATATATTATGTTAGAATATAACTGTCTGCATAGAGTAATATATTACTTATTACACTACTTTTTAGTTACTTTCAACAAAATGCCCAAATAACCTATATAGGACAATTAAATAGCCGAGATCATTTTAAATAAACGAAGGGTCATGGACACAATGATGAGCAGGCAGACAAACTCCATAACTGCTATAAGAAATAAATTCCTGTCACGTGTTGCTTTTGTAAGGCATGCCCCAGACACTGGTTATCAACCCAATCACTGTTGAGATATTTCAGTTTGGACCAAAGTGGAAGCATGCTGAGTCAGAATAACTCTGATGACATCACAAGAGAAGTAGTTCTCCTCATGAATAGTAAACTGATCTTAAAGTGAACATTTAACAGTTTATTTCAGTTTTAATGCATTTGTAATCCATTCTTCATGCTAACAGTAACATGAGGTGGTTAAAAATCCTTCTACTTACAATGGAAAATTATCAACACACATATAATATACAGCAGGACTGTGTACAGCTGTTAATTTGGAGTCCTGTCATAACAGTTTATAGATGATTGGAAGTAAAGCAGTGACCAGGAGGCTCAGTATGTTCCAGTCTGAAAGGACTTTTGAGGATTGTTTTTAGTTTCTAGCTCCAGTGGACAGTTGTGATCTACTTTTGGAGATCTAGAAGTAAACTGCATGTTTTCTGATCCCCAGGAGGACTGTGGGCGGTACACAGTATATTACAGAGATGTTTGTCAGAGGGTGTAATCTTAACCTCATCTGTGTGTTTACATGTGTTTAAATGTGTACCTCTCCCCCTCTAGCTAGCCTTGTGTGCAGCGGCGTGGAGTTGTAAGCAGCACCTCCAGAGCTGTTTATCTCTGATAGTCACAGTGGGCTTGTTCCTTTAATCTCATGTTCCAGGCGCAGGACACCTCCGGTAGATCCCGCGTTCATCCGGCCTATACGGTATAAGCTGTTTGAAGGTGGCGTACGCAGGGTTGGTGCGCAACATTAACCAGGTGTGTGTTTTATTTCCAGGTCACCCGCGTACCAGTGGAGAGCTGTGAGCAGTACAACTCCTGTGGAGCCTGTCTGGGATCAGGAGACCCTCACTGTGGCTGGTGTGTGCTGCATAATGTGTAAGTGCCGATCCTGCTCATTATGTGTCTAAGCGGTAATTTCAGTGCTTGCATTACAGTGAGTGGGTGATCTACAGGTAATCACACTCTGCTACTCTGGCGGAGGGAATCGTGGAAATTCTATCAATTCCATTTTTACGAGTCAAGTCAAATTTATTTATAGCTACAAAAAAAAAATCGATCTGACTGAAGTGTTTCACAAAAACAAAAGGAAATAAGGTTAACGGAGCATACGATAAGAGATCACGCATATACTCGGAGTTCGAAACTAACATCCCTAAGCAATGTAAAAACTAGTAAAACAACCCCTATGAGAGCCCATTTACTGTAGTAGTAACAGAATGAGTATCAAAAGACAAAGAAAAAAGAAAATTCAGCATTTTCTGAATTGTCCAGTTAAATAAACAGATTGCCGATAAAATAAACTGATTTTAAAAATGTGCTTCTTTGGCTCTGATGCAGCATCCTCTCACACAAGGTCCGCCTACAACAATATCTGATCGGTAACACGTCACAATTATGAGCCTATAAACACTGAATAATGTGACTCTTCAAAGTAACTAGTAACTACGTGTATCAGATAAATGTAGTTGAGAGGAAGTAGCAGAAAATGGAAATACTCATGTGAAGTTCTTTAAAATTTTAAGTACGGTACTTGAGTAAATTACACTTTGGTTTATTTCATCACTGGTTGTTTTCGACTCCCTTGTGTTAAGTCATGTTTATATTCATGGTCACCAGTATTAAAGAGCTGTTTGGCATTGCATTTCTGTGTTCTAACATGACAAATGCTACAAGTTGCTGCCTTATAAGAGTTGCGTTCAACAAAAACAGTCACAAGAAGATGAAAATGCATGTTTATTAATGCTACAAACACATACATTTAGTCACGTGTCAAAATGAGATTGTTGAATGACAAAATAAAGAGTTGTCCCCTCAGAAGCTCCTCTGTGATCATAGTTTTACAAATACATGATTTGTGATCATTAATCTATGAGTCATAGTTTCCCTACAGCCACAGTTTCACTTTGTCAGTGTGCTCGTCCACATGTCTGATCGAACCTTTCCCCAGCAGGCATTTTGACTTGTCTCTCGAAAAGAGCCGGTGGAATTTATAACATTAATGATGGCTGCATTCTATTTAGGTGAGCTATTTCCAGGGCTCTGGCGTTGTGCATGCTCACTCACTGACATGGCTAACTGGGACACAAGTAGAATGGAGCCATCGTTAGCGTTACTGGTCACACCTGTGCACATCCCGCTCCGACAAGTCAAAATGTCTGCCGTGAAAAGGGCCTGTTGGCTCCAGCCTGTGACTTGTTGCTCAAACTGAAGGCAAACTTAGTCTAGTCCAGACATACACAGGGGTTTCATTTTAACCCACATGAAAACACATATCAGGTGGCCCTTCACATACATCGGGCTTGCGTGTGCCAGTGAAAACGGAAAGTACCAGGCGTGGAAAGGGGACGGCTCTTCACAGAATCCTTCTTGATATCGCTATTTTGATTAAAACTTTGCCAGCAGCCATTTTGTCTCTTTTTCATCATTGTATTATCATTATCCGTTTATGTCTCTTTAAATCTAAACAGCGTGACATCCATCCCATCAATGTGCAAACTAAAATACTCCAATATTATACGACATAACCCCACACTCAGAGTTGACATTTGCAAAGGCCCAATTAGGAAGTGACATATCTTCACCCTGGAAGGAAAAGCCATCTACCTGCGAACAAAAGGAGAAGCATTGTTTTATGAAAATACCCATGTGAGCGGACAGAGCCTTAAGATATGCCCGAAATTAAGTAGTCCGCAGGTATCGTCTAACAACATCCGACGACTAAAGTATTTTTAGCTGTTCAGAGCGGAGTGAGCAGTCATAGCGAGAGGGCCTGATGCAATAATTGCTCAAATGGGGCAAACACCTCACAGTCTTTACTCAGACGGATTGATGGTGTTGCACTCGTTTGTACACATGAAAAACAAATTGTTCTGTGAAGATCAGAATGAGAGCTTGAGAGAGAAATTTCAAACCTTCCCCGCCTTCTTACCTCCGCATGTGGCCGATCACTGCGTGACGTGGCCGTGCCGGTTAGGTTGCCAGTTTTTGTAAAGTGCAAAAAATTTGGGCAAGGCCTCAGATGTTTAACGGTCTGTTAAGTGCACAGTTTTACTCGCTGACCTCTTCGCAGTCCAATCAGCATGAAGTCAATTTTTAAAAAAATTATGTATTGGGTGCTCGGGGGGGAATTGCTTCTTTCTGTTCAGTAAACTGCGTTCGATAATCCTGCTCTGCTAATCCAGTCAGAGACACTTGTGTCAAGGAATTTAGCATTTGCAGCAAATTAGTCAGCCACATTTGTTGGAGAAAAGGTTCTGCTCTGTGAGAGGGCTCTCGCAGAATCAGAGGTGAACGTGTGAGCTGAGTAATAGTGAGAAGTGTCGGGCTGTAAAGGCCACCGTGTACACCTGTGCTGGGGCAGCTGATGAACGAGCCTCTGACGGTGAGGCATGAATGAGCAGCTGGTGCCAATCAGCTAATGCAAGTGTGACTTCAGAGCTCTGCCTGGGCTAACGCTACGCCCCATTTGTTCTTCACTCTGCCTGTGTGTTTGGCTCTATGTTTGATTGCCGTGCTATACTTTGATTCACGTCTCATAATAATAGACAGCTGCAGCATCATCCAGAAGTGCTCTTAAGCCTTTGGATATGTACATTGTTCATAATCTACTCCCATGCACCTTCTAATAAACAGACGCTCTGACTGAAACGCAGCAAACAAAACGTATTTTACATAAACAAGGACAACAGTAAACAGGATTAAACTGGGCTTAATATACTGAAATGTGAATTCAAGCTTTTGAATGGAGATTTGACCGAAGTGTATCCTCCCGCTCCAGATGTTCGAGGAAGGATCGCTGTGAGCGAGCGGAGGAGCCTCAGCGCTTCACCACCAGAGTGGAGCAGTGCGTCCGACTCTCGGTCCAACCCACCACCATCTCTGTCACCATGTCAGAAGTACAGGTACAGTGTGTTCATGTGTCAGAGTGTTTGTGACGGGAAGGGCTGGAAGACGACGGACAGAAAAAAATGATGTGGAATGATGATGATGTCAGAATGGGTCCATCAGTTTGAGTCGGAGCTGAACAGGGAGTTTGGAGCCGCGTGTCCTGGCAGCATTTTCTGCAGTGGAGCGGTAGAAATCTTTATCACTAATGAATCGATTATAAATGTATGTGTCCCTCATGGTGCTGCTTTCCTCTCCTTCTCCCAGTTGGTACTTCAGACGCAGAACGTCCCCAGTCTGTCTGCTGGAGTGAACTGCTCCTTTGAGGACTATGTAGAGACAGAAGGACGCATCTACGGTGGACGGATCTTCTGCCTGTCCCCCTCTACTAAAGAAGTGGCCCCCATCACACGAGATCAGGGTAAATACAAATATCCAAGCAATACAGAAATACATGGTGTCCAAAAGGTGTGGAATCGTAGATTTTTCCAGACCTCTGACTTGGATTCTTTTAATTTTGCTTTTGGCGGTTGAAGGAAAAAGTTTATTTTGTCGAACGAACAAATAAATAATTAAATAAATAAATAAATAAAAGGACGTAGGACTTGATTTTGTGACATATATGAATGAACCAGACTAACTCAACAACTGCTAGCCTTCTGTAAATTTAGCTCCTGCCAGTTAGCTCCTGTTAGCGGGAGCAACAACAATGCTGAAGTGATTCTAAAGGGAACAACTAAGGCTAACTCTGTAAGTACACAAAGTAGCCAGACCTAGCCGGCTAGCTGGGTAGCATATACTGCCAAGCTAAGCTATAAATAAAAGCGAGTGAGGAGATGTTGATTCTGTGTCGGTGCTAATTTACAGTGGCAGCAACATAATTGATTCAGAATTGCTTTTGACGCAAGCTAGCAGGAGCTAACTGGTTAAATCTGTTAGCAGCAGTTGTGCATTATCTAATATTGAACACTTTGGGATCGTTACAGTTTATCTACTGCAGTAAATCTGTTTCTGATTCACCTTGTGTTCTGGAGGTTCAGCTGCAGTTTTACTTTACTGACATTTCAAACAATTAGCCAGCTTCTGTTTTGTGGAGAAGATGACTCCACTTAATTCTGGGCTTTTTTTTTGGTTGAGCAGTTTTGTTTGATGCTGCATAAACATCTTTTTTTTTTTTTTTTTGCACCGTTCAGCTTGTTCATTCAACCGTGTGAAATACGAGTCACGCTGCTCTTTAAATGCACACATTTCTTCGTGATAATCAAAATAAGAAAGTGCTGATTCACAAACTTACTGCACCGAGCCCATAAATGTATATGGACAGCTGAACTGCTTCCTTCACAGAGTAACTTCTCCACCAGCTCTATTGATTCTGCCCCGGGCTCTGCTTACTTTCTAGCAGAAACACTGTGGCTCCAAAATGTCAGCTATACAGGAATCGACAAGTAATACCTAAAAAGGGGCTGTTAACATTTCCAAATACATTGCAAGGGCTCGGTCATGATCCTAGGTTCATGAAACATTTTCCATACACTCACTGTACATTATAGTAGCAGGTGTACACTAAAGAGATATGAGAAGATTTCTGAAAGAGAAAAAGCTCTGGTAATGTGGTGTTTTGTGACTCCTTGTAGGTGACCAACGTGTTATAAAGTTGTATCTGAAGTCAAAGGAGACGGGGAAGAAGTTTGCCAGCGTGGACTTGGTCTTCTACAACTGCAGCGTCCACCAATCGTAAGTTTTTAATCGAATCTCAAAATCAACAGTCTGTTGCTAAGTATGCGTGGAGTGGAATGAAGAAACAAATGAGAAAAAATCTCTTTGCATATGGAATTTTTTTTCCAAGATAAAGGTTGTTTACCAAAGTGCAATAATGCAAAAATATTGGCCTGCAAATAACTCTTATATTGGTGAATGGAGAGAACAGCGTGTGACCTCTGCTAATTCATTATTCAATGTATTCAAGCTTTTTACAAATCAATTAGTTAATTAAATCTCGAGCAATGAAGGGACTACTGGTGAGTGAAATAATAAATCGATTCCTAACCATGCAAGACCGAGAAGGGCGGCCAAGCTTGGGTGGCTAAAACACGTCAGTCGTGTTTCTTGGAAATTAATTATCCCTAATTTAAGTATAGGAATACTGATTGGCTTCTCAGTGCTGGTGTGAGAGCAGGTTCTGTGTTTATATACATGGCTGACTCTGGTATTTGAGAAAGAAGAACCGGAAAGGAGAGAAGGATTGAAGAGACTACAGTATCTGCATCTTTATATATACTGAACAGAGCAGGTTGTTTAAATTGTTAGGAATTTTACTTACTCATAGTCCATAGTCTATCATCTACAGTGTTAGAGCTGAACTATACATGGTTTTCTATCAAAATTGCAGTTGAACAATGGATGTAGCAGTATTTCAGGGCCTAAACATGTTATGTCTATGCAAAAGATTGGAATGTGATTGGTTCTCCACTTGGTAGATTCGTATTTCCATTTCCTGTCACAAACTCGGGATTATAAAAAGAGCTTGGCTCCACATGGGACTCAAACCCCGGCCTCCATCCTGTGTATGACCCACCAATCAAGCAACCTGACAAGCCCAGGATACTTCCATTAACCTAACCCAGTCATTTTGGTGCCTAAACCTAACATAACTGCAGCCGTGTCACAATTAGTATTTAACTTCACATACATAAGCTCCATTCTGAACATGTTTAATGAAACGTACACTATTATATCTTAAGGAGCTGTGAAGGTGAAAGTTGTTTTAGTTGTTTTGACCTTCAGTGTTGTTGGCTGTCAGGGCAGCTCTCAGCTGGAGCTAATGAACCTTAATTATTTGAGTTTACCGAACTATAAAGTCAACCTGCTGTTGTCTGTTTAAGGTTATCTACTTTTTGCACACTGGTCCTGGACAATCTCTGCTTTTTATTTTATTTTTTTTGGAAGAAGTAACATTGCTCTGTCTTATTAGGATTTCTGAAAAGTTGAAGAGTAAATTGTGGTGAGAAATGTTAGCAGCTAGCAGTGCAATTGACCAACAGCTGGTGGGAGCAGACAGCAGTCAAAATATTACCATTTTTTAAGCATGTAACATCATTATTGTAGCTTATCATATACAAATGTTGAAACTTCACCTGTAGATTTCAGGGTTATAAAGCTATCTTTTCTTTGAAGCATCATTGCCATTTTTGTGAAGCTAACTTTAGCTTCAAAGTCTGACATAGTCTTGAATAGAAAGACCTATCTCCACATCTGTCTGTATCGATTTTCATGTCTTTAAACCAATCCCAATCGTCTTTAACCCAGGCAACATTGCCCCTGCAAAATAATGTTGGCGGGGAACTTGGTTTGCACATGGGGAGGCACCAAATGACTTTATACCAACCGTCTACATCCAATAAGTCACACTCAGACTGACTTCAAGAATTGCTGAAGCTAATTTGCATTATTTGCAATATGCAGGTATGAAATCATAATGCAACAATTTGCATAATCAATTTTCAAAGGATTAAAATCATTTCAATCATCAATCATCAGTTAAGTGACTCTAGCTAACTAGCTTTTATTATTAGCTTGAATTACCATTCAAGTTCCTATCACCTTCATGTGCATCCAAACTAAACCTGTAATTACACAAATGTCTTATGTAGCTATACGCTGATGACATAATCTCTTAAATCCTTATAATGCAAGAGTAAATGAAGCAGATTAAATTGTCAAGTCACTCATTAATTGAAAAATATTGAAGCTCCTCTTTAAAAAAAGAGGAGCTTGGGTCTACCTATAAAAGTGGTTCATTTGTGCTGCGAGGCTCTTGAAAAGAAAACAAGTCACCAAAAGGGTCTTAAAAATTGCCAAATCCAGCAAGAAAATAAGCTGATAACACTGCAGACATTAGCTCGAGCAGCTCAAGGGCAGAGCTGCAGACATTAGTGTGCAGCAAGGTGTTCACTGTTAACAACCACAACATATACACATTTTCTACAGCGCACTACTTTAATTAGAAGATTAGATTATTTAGAAGTCAGCGTCTCTCCCAAATGACTCGTTTTAATTGGAGAACCCTGGCAGGACCTCAACAACAAGTAATAGTTTCTATTTTATCTGATTCTTCTGTTAATGTCGTAACAATATACATTTGTGATTATGTTTTATTAAAACCTATCTTGTTTTTCTTGCCGTGGAGACCACAAAACACAGAACCAGAGTTTAATCCCAAACAGTCAGAGGAATTATTAGTCAGATACAAATGAAATCAGCAATTTTCCTCAAATCGTTCAGCTTTAGTTGGTGTTTGTCTTTGAATGCCGATGAAGGTTTTCAGCTGAGCTACACAAAGAGAGGAGGGGGAGCGAGGAGAGAGGAGCAGTGAGATCGGCCTGATAATGAATGAAGAATGTGTTCTTAATTGACCTGCCTTGTTAAATAAAGGTTAAATGAAAATAAATAAAATGTCATTCCCTAAATGACTCTTGGCTGCTCCTCTGAAAGTCGCTGAGTGGGATTCGCCCCCCACCCCCTCGCTCGCTCTAGTCTCGTCCACCTGGCACAGGCTCACATCTCACATTTAGGTATCTGCACTTTCTGTCAATACACCTGAAATGAAAATGCATCTGTGGCATGCTCAAAGTGGATTCCTCTTTCTCTTGCCAAGACTAGATTGATGACAGCATTACTTCCTCCACTAATGTTTACATCATTTAAAATGTCCTCTCGCTCTATCCATTTTCAGCTTTTATTTAAAATTCCGACTGCCTTTTTCTGCTTGCAAAAGAGAAAAATAGTAAAAGAGGAAAAGAGATGAAGAATATCAGGACATGAAGAAAAACAAAGAGGAGACAAAGGGAAAAGCACAACGAGCGGTAGAAGCTACGGTATTTCCGATTATTACCCCGACACCTGGTTTTCAAGTGCCCCCTCGCCCCTCAGAACAGAGTTACAAGAGGTAGCGGTTGAACTCCCCCCACCATGAAATGGGGCAACGCTTCATACACGACGACCCTCATACATCATCAGTTGTCGTCCATGGCATGATGTAAACAGGCGTGACCGGACGTTTCTAATATGCCGTCTCCAGCTTTGGTGATTTCTCTTGTGTTACTGAGGCAACCCTGGTATTACCACAAGGCCATCCTCACAACTTCATGCTGTCAGTCAAGTCCTCAAATATTAAAAGAGCACTGATTCATTACCTGGCCACTTGTGGTGCTCTACAGGTTAACATTAGCAACTGGAAGTGCAGCAACTTTGCTGCTGGGGGGGGGTTGCTAACTGTAAAACGGACAGGAAGTTAGCTAAAACGACGACAACGCTTACAACAGCTTTAAATTTCCGTTGTCACGTGCCGTCAAAGAGCAGGAACGCAACATTGAAATACATCAAAACACAGGACTGTCATGCACAAATTAGCAGTTACAATGTAAGCCTCTGAAACACCTCTATTTGGTGGGGCCATGTCACCCTAACGTTTCAGGCTCAGTGGTCGGGCCAATGGATGTACAGGGATTGGGCCGAAGTCTCTCGTCTGCACTGCTTTTTGGGTTCATGCAGATGAATAGACCAACACTAATTTAGACTTCAAAAAGTTCCCCGGCCAAAACGCTGCAAAAAGTTCTAAACTCAAAAGTACATATTGTGACAGTAACCTTTAGTTTCTGAGTCAGACCTTACAAGCGACTAGTAATGAGGAGTTAAAGTCCACCATCCTCCCCTGACTCCCTCCTTCCAGCCCCCTGGCACTCGTCTCCTCTCCCGCCCTGCCACCTTCCTCTTGTCCACCCATTACTCTCCCTTCTCCCGTCCCTCTCTTTTACCCGTCTCGCCCTCCCCCGGCCCCGACCCCTCTTAGCCCTCTCCACCACCACCACCCCCATCTCTCTTTCCTTGCCCCTCTCTTGTTCATCAGGCCCATTTATTGCCTGCGCTCTGCTCTCGGCCCCGCATATATCTGCATAGTAATAGGCCGTTAATTAGCTGGAGCCGGGGTGCCTGTGTGGAGATGGTCATAATGGAGTGGGCTCGGAGAGAGAGCTCACCTGGGCCACTTCTCAGGGCCTCTAGGCCTGGTTCAATGGCTTTGATTCATTTTGTGCGTGCGTGTGTGTTAGTGGAGTTTTCTGTTTGTTCTTTGTGAGTTAAAGAGCGTACGGGATGTGTCAAAGTGACTGCACTGGAGTGTTTATTCATGCGTATTTGTGTGCATGCTGAAAGTGCGTGTCAGTGTGTGTGTGTTTTTGCTCCGTGCTCCTGATTAAGCAGCCCACCTAGCCCTCCTCTCTTTGCTGCACAAACAGGCGTGCTGCTGTTTAAGCCTTTGATGTTGGCTTCGCCGGCCCCCTCAGGACTCCGCAGGCCTGTAAAACCACAGTGCAGTTATTACCGCAGCAGCTGTAACATAAACCCACATATTATACACCACTCCTCCTCCTACCGCCGTCACCTTTCACCTCCGAACCTTTGATCCCGCCTGTCGGAAAGTGCTGGAGTCGGGGCGTTCAGCTGCAGATAATGGGGTTCCTCCTCGTGGGCGGTGGGCGGGTGAAAGTGTAGCACAGACTCGCAGCGGCAGACGCGCAGACGTACAGTATCGGCACAGATGCACAGGCAGAGCGGCCCGCGGGCGAGCGCCCAGACGGGCTCGTGTGCTAACTTCACACAGCCTCGCTCAACACGCTCAAAGGTGGATGCACCAGCCTCACACATCCTCGTGCGAACACACACAAACAGGTGCACGCACAGTCGGAAAGGAGCGCACGGAGACAGACGGCGCAGACTTGGAACGGCAAATTGCGCTGCGAGCTATTTGCATACACTGTTACAATATTAGAAATTTGCATTAAAAAAGAGCTTTGGAATAGTTTAATTGAGCATGCGGGAGGAGGAATAATGCATCTTTAAAGAGAGGAAGAGAAACAAATGGGAGGGAGAGTGCTGGAGGGAAGAGTGGGACAAGGAAGAGAACTCGCGCTCCCCGAGAGCTGCTGAGGGAGAAGACGACAGAGAGGGAGGCATGGAGAGGGAAAGAGAGATATAAAGCGGAGCGTTAGCGAACGAGACGGAGATTGTGCCCATTGTGTCAGGAATAATGCGTCCCACACAGCTAAAAGGTTAGCGCCGCAGCCTCAGGCCACCATGACCATTACAATATGAAAGGGGCTGGAAATCTATGCAGTGAAAAGAAGCACTCGAGGGAGGGGACCGGCCCACGCTCCGGCCCCGAGGAAGGGCTCTCATGTAGGCAGACCGTCAGCTTCGCCACCCGCCCGGAGACCGGCCGCACTCACTCACAGCCACGTTATCGACTTCCAGAGTCATCTTGTTGGGAAGAGTTTAGAGTTCAACTTTCCTGTAATGACATCACAATTAGGTGATTTTTGTGGCAATAGTCGGTGGTCCAATTTCCAATGAGTGTGACCCGTTTTAATTAAACTGCGGGTTGAGACTCGCAGACTTAGTGCTTTTGGACATCGCCGTGACAAGATGCAATAATATCTTATAATGAGTCTGAGTCCCCTGTCGAGAATCTAAACTTCTCATTCAGTTGCTGTACTTTGTAACTTAATGATGTATGCATTGTTTTATTGCTGCACACTTTGGAGCTTTATGGCATTAAACATAAAGAAGCCTATTTATAGATCACACAGCACAGCCAGACCGATCCTCTTCTAAACACTATCCACATTAAAAAGAAATCTGGCAGATGTGTTTTCAAACCAATCAGAGGTCTGAATCAGAAACATGCCTATAGTCGCTTCAAGCACTGATTAAGCTATTAAAGCTTTATGCTTTGTGCCTCAAAATGGGTCACTGGCCTACTTCATCGGGGTCGGCACATGTTGACATGGTGTGGCGAGCTTTAGATAACAGACTAACCCCCTAATTAGAAAAGAATCGCAACTTTATCTGCGACTTTCTTGACCAGAATTAAATGATCGTTCGCTCCTTTCATATACGTTCGTTCGGGGCCGTTGCTCGCATATCAACAGCTTTGTTCCATCGATCCGGCCTCGCTTAGAACAAAAGCTCGAAGAAGATGAAAAGGCGTTTGACCCGGCTCTGCTGCGAGGCCTTGTTAAATAGCGGGGGATTTTATTGACTACATTGCAGCAGCGCAGCCACTTACCCAAGCCAGTTGTCCAGGCATTGACAGCTCTACTGTAGGACAAGTCTCCACTGCCCAGGTGACCCAGAGAAAGGCTACGATGTCAACATGGGCGACGGCTTCGTGAGAAGAAGTGTGTCTCAGCCTGTCAGTGTGTGTTATTGCAGTCTCGGGCGCTCATACGCACACACAAATGTTTGAATGTGTGTGCACACATCCCTGCAACAAGAAATCGATGAACCCTGGGGTTAATAGTGAGGAGGAACTGGCTCACCAGCTCTGCTAACAAACATCAGACTGTTAGCATAACCTCAGTCCACCCTTCTCCCCATGGAAATCCACTGGCATTGATTATAAACCTCACACTGCAGCTCGGTCTAGTCTCACTAGCTTATCGCCGGCTGTATGAAGCCCCTATCACTCTGTCACTCCAATACAGGCGATTTAGGAGTTAACCCTCGGAAATCTGAATAAACCAAGGACAGAGGGACAAAGACAGAGCAAGGATTAGACTGAAATCCAATTTAAAGTCAGTCTTTCCGGCAGCAGGGTGGCATTGTGAGCTCAGCGATTGTCCTTCAGTTTGGAGGACCTGGTTTTAAACTCCCGTGGTGGCTCATTACTGTGGTGTTTTTGCACCAAACTTGTTGGAGATCGCTTGTCAGTCAAACAGTGAAGGTGGTGTTGTGATTTATTTTACCTTTGACTTTGGTGTTTGAAGTTTGCATTTCTTTAGGCGGAGCTTGTTCCATGAGAGAACCACTCCTTTATTCTCCAAGCGAAGGCCGGATAGTAGCTTGTTAGAACAGGGCAGTGTTCATGAAGTAGCCATAGACTGATTTATAGATATGTTTGATACTGATGAGGTAGCAACATGATTGCATTAGCTTGATTTACCTGTAATATGTGGTGCTAACTTTCAATTTCTTGTAATAAAATCTAGTGTAATAGTAATAGAGAAATACCATGCAGCTTTAAAGGTGTAAAATGTTAGAATTTTAGTTTAAAACATTCAAAATTTAACTCAAATTACTAAAAGAATGTGAAGAAATAACAGTTTTAAAATGATGTCTAAGTTGTCTATTTTTTTGTGTTGCAGAGATATCTATTGAAGTTAGCATGCTAACAAGCTAGCCACTTCACAGGTGACAGTTCAATAGTAAGTCAGCTAGTCAAGCCGTTATAATATAATCAGCTAATATAACCGCTAGCTGCACAGTTAACTGCGATAATTAGCTAGCTACAGCCGCAGTTAGTGGTTACGTTGGTGATATGAAGCCCTCTATTTGTTTGGAGTATGAGTTCGACATCAGTTTTCACAGGTTCCCAGTCAGCTCTTCGGGTGGATGTGAGTCGGCGAGCAGACGCGGTGGGTGCGTGGGGGTTGAGTACTTGGAGGCCTGATTGAGTACAGTGACAGCATGTGAGAGAGAGGACTGGCGTAACATGTAATTACAGCTCGCTTTTCTTCAGCCAGTTAAGTGAAATGTAGTTCAGAAGTGATGTAAAGAGTACAAAGGAAGGACTCGTTGTAGTTGAAAGAGAATATCGGGGCTTTTTAGAGTTACTAAGCATCAACTTCTGTCAGGGTCTGTAATTATTGTTTGTTTAACTTCCTTTTGAAGCACTTTTCACAGCTTACAATGGAGCATTTTCTAGGCTAGCAAAGACCTCGTGCATTAAGATTGTGACGGTAAAGATCGGGAAGTGTTATAAAATACAGCACTGACATGGTAGAATGTAGAAACTTGGACAAAACGAGTAAAGTTACACTTTTTCTGAACATGTTGAAGAATGTATGCTTGCTTTATTCGTCCTTTATCATCCTGGAAACGAGGCTTTGCTCAATTAAAAAACCACTGAACGACTTTTAATTTAACTTCTATATATATTAAATGTAAAGTAAATACCTAAACTAACCTTTTGTTCTCGTACAACCTCCACTTCCGTCGTTTTTTTTCTGCTCGCCATGATAGTCTTGTTTTTAATCCATGTTTGAATGTGCATATATTCATTTTGCTTCCTCAACTCTGAAGAAGAAGGGGGAAAAAAACAAGTGTTATATAAAAACAGGCTTATCTTGGTCTGCCAGCTTAGTTCACTGTAAGCCTCCAAGCATGGAGAATAAGGAAGGAGGAGTGGATCGCCAAGGATTCTCTCCTGCTCTCTCTCCGCTGTTTTCCAGCGTCCGCCCCGGCCTCGCTGACAGCTGGAGTAAAGTCTTAATGCACGAGGCCACAGCTACACTTGTCATTCGGACGCGATTTCTGGAGATTTGGCCATAAACATTTGATGTCATTCGACCGTGTTGACATGCGCGCTCAGGCAGTCGGCGTGTGACAGGCACGCCCCGTTGAAGGTTTTCCTTTTGATCTGCGTTTCCACTCTTCCTGTATTTCACCCGGCAACAGTTCTGCCGCAGCATATTGTACATAATCTACGATTATGAATTCAGGTCATAGTAGCTGGATTTTCATCAATGTGTTTTTATGCTAATCATGAAGAGCAATTTAGTAGTTATGAATGAAAAATAACAAAGTTTAACAAATAATGTTTTTCTTGATGATGTCCTTGTTTGTCTTCAGCATGTTGCTGCAAATTAGGGCAATCAGAATTTCATTACATGATTCTCGTGGCGAAAAGAATTCACAATAAAAATGTTATTGCAATATCTATAGAAAATAGAAATAAAAAATGCTGTCTGAACTACTAGTGCAGGTAGGCGGAGAGAGAAAGTAAAGAAGTCAATTTCCATTTTATGGTGCGTTTGAAAACCAATGTGAAGATGCATTACTGCCACCCACCATGACGAAGCAGAGAAAAGATGCTCAGGGTATTTTATAATTATTAACTACGACTGATGACTTTATTAGATGGATAGCTGCAGAATGACAGGAAACAGGATGAGAGTGAGAGGGGCGACGACATGCAGCGAAGGGCCAAAGGTCAGAAACGAACCCGAGGACACACCTCTGTACACGCTCTACCAACTGGCAACCAGAGTGCCTTGAGTTAATTGTTAAACTGTTACACATCTCTGTCACAAGTGTTTGATAACCACATTTCAGGAATAATCCAAAAATGTATGTATCTTGGTCGATATATTGATCCTGGAATCAGAATATTTTAATCCCTAATATCAGTGTCTGCCCCGACCTGTGTGACATTTCTACTGTGATTATTTCATGTACCATATTGCTTCGCTAGCATCTTTGGTATCTACACAACAGCAACATAACTGCTAGTTTGGGGTAAATTCAAGCTGTCATTTTCTTCAGACTGCAGCGCAACAGGTTAATAAGGGCTCCAAGCGAACGTTAGCAAAAGTGTTGTTTTTAATGAGATATGAAAACATCATCAGGTTTGCATTTTGGATGAATGAGATGTATACATTTTGAAATAACATCATGAAAAAAGACAATTCAACTATTTGTAACCAGTGTGTGATGCAGTGGTTTCAACCCGGAGGTTATTGTTAACAAAATTGTGATTGGTTCTACGTAGATGGTGGTTTTGGACACTTTTCTTAGAGTTTAAAAAAATCTGATAGCAATATGACGATCGGCCAATAGAAGAAGAATATTTTTTTAAACATAAAAACACAACTAACCAGTCTCGTCCCAGATAAGATTATAATATGTGATCAGATAAGCTTGTTAGTGCTCTCCTGCGGAAAAACTTGACGACACTGTTTCTAAATTACCTTCAACTTCTAGTTTGGCATTTCTCTACAGCACTTTCTTGCTAATTAGTGGTTGGCTTATACACGGATACAGCTACATCTGCAATAAGCTGATACTGATTCATCTGTCTAGCTCTTGTTCTCTGGAATAAAAAGAAATTGCTGTGTAACTTTAACCTCTCTTCTCTGACATTCTCACCTGCTCCAGGTGTCTATCCTGCGTGAACGGAAACTTCCCCTGTCACTGGTGCAAATATCGCCACATGTGCACGCAGGATGCCAGCGACTGCTCCTTCCAGGAGGGACGAGTCAACACCTCGGAGGTGAGGCTTCGAGCGTGCACCCACACAGAACATACAAAAGCACACGCAAGCGTCGATGAGCACATGTATTTCAACATTCACACACAAAAGAGACGCAGATTCGGAAGCATACAACAGGAATACATTCACAAGTATCAATTCATGTGCGCACACTCACACACAAGTATGTATTACTGGCATAGTAATGCCAAGGGTGCAGCTGGGACCTGTACACCATTTGAGTGTGGGTATGTGCTTGTATGAATGAATGGTGCTCTGAGTGGCCCAGCAGCAGCTGTTGTACTCCAAGCAGCGCTGGATTTATTCACTTATAAACAAGTCGGGGTGAATGAGTATGCAAATGGAGGCGCACGCTACCGTCCCAAATGTTATATTTGCATGAAAACCCTCATCTATCCATGAGCTGACTCACTTCCACAGTCCCTCTGTCTTAATCTCTAATTCTCACTGTCTCTCGCACAAACATGGAAATTCACAGTGACAAACACAAATAAACTTTTGTGCTTTCAGAAAGTTGCGCCTGACACCCAGCCACCTCAACATCATCTCTGTCTCTATTTCAGGCAGGAGTTCGAAATCATTTGTATGCATGGCTAGAGTGAAGGCTATTTCAGATATTCTCCTTTAATTTTTTCTCTACTTTCGGTCGTCTTTCCTTTTTTTCTTTCTGTCCTCTGACAGCACATGTAAAAAAATATTAGTTATATTAATATTAGTATTTTATCCTATCAGATTAAAGGTGCAATGAGGTAGAAATGGCCACCTGTCGAATTCATATTCTAAACAAATAGGGGGCAGCATATCACCAGCGTAACCGCTAACTGCTGCTAACTGTAGCTACCATTAGCTCAGTTAATCTTGCAGATAGCGGGCGTATTAGCCGTCTCTGCTTGAACTGGTCGCTCATAGCACCAGGTTAGCGTTGGTGTTGTTTACTATCGGACTGTCACCTGTTGAGGTACATGGTGGCTAAGGGCTAGCTTGTTAGCATGCTAACTTCAACACAACATATAGACATCTTTAAAGGTGCAATGTGTAAGAATTGCCCACCTGTTGAATTCAGTTATTAAAGATAAATAGGGATCAACAATTCACCAGAGTAACCACCGCTAGCACAGGAGCCTTGGATCAGGATGAGGCAGGGTTAGTTGGTTAGCAAGCTGACTTCAGTAGCTATCTCTGCAATACAATATACCAACATCATAACATAAAACTATTATTTCTTCACATTCCGTTGATGATTTTAGATCATTTTTGAATATTTGAAACTAAAATTCTTACATATTTAAGGTTTTGCACACAAAGCAAGGTGCCCCTCTTCTCCTCTCTCCTCCAGGCCTTTTGTTGCCTGTACTTCTGTGTTATTTCCTAATTCTTGCACTCACTCCATCTTTCTTTGCGGGAAGCCATCCACATATGTCTCTCTGTCTCTGTGTTATTTTATGTATGCATGGCCACTCGCTTCACTCAAGACATTCAGTGTGTCCACGCGTACGGGTGGCTATCAAAGCGAAAGCAGTGAGGTCTGTGTGTTTTATAATGTCTGTTAAAGTGGTAAATCAGACAGCAATTACAGGGCATTTTGTGCAAGTGTGTGTGTTTGTGTGTGTGGACGGAGCGAAAGAAGGGAGCGAGGGGGGATAACACTTGACTCCACACACCCTGTCATCACATGTTACACCCTCCTGTAAACACACCGGGCTGACATCCATCCTCATCTCGTTCAGAGAGCCACACCAATCTGCCCTTTTATTTTGTGTTATTTCCTGTTTTTTTTTGTTTTTTTTTCTATCTCTCTGATGCACTCTGTCTTTTTGGTGCAGGCGTTGCCATGGTTACCAAGACACTTTGAATGTCAGGGGGGTTTTGCTGAATTTTGATAGACTCGCACACACACACACACACACAAACACCAGTGGCATCACCGCATCTTTACACGGATTATTGTTATTAACACGGTAGACAGTGGAGTGACAGCTGTGGGCTTTTTTTGACAGATGTTTTGATGCATCCTCGTGCACAATCCCCGTCAATGAATAGGTTAATGTTTTGAAGCGATGCATATGCGTACTTGAGCCAACAGCAGCGGTTTTGTCGTCACACATTTATCTCCTCTAGCCTTGATTTTGTTCCAATTTGCCAGTTCGTAGCCCCTGCTGAAAGCAATATTGCCCATCTCCACTGCCTGAAAAAGTTTCCCCCTGTCATTAGCAGTAGGTTGCCAAAGTGATTGAATTCACACAACACTGGTTATCTTCCCAAAGGCATTTGTCATATTTCGTGAAGCTGACTTCACTTCATATCTGATCAAATTCATAGCATCTGTGAATCTGTTCCACAGGTACATCACAGAAAAACAAACAGCCTCTAATGCGTAATGTTTGCCCTCTTAAAGTAAATATAATCCTCTGTTGTCACTTCCTGGAGATGTAAACGTATATAAATCAGCTGTGTTCTGACAGCAGATATGCAGAGAGGCATATTAGGGGCGACCAGGCAGAAAATTGCCAGAGTCGGAGAAAACACTTGAGAAGGCCACGGACAGAAATGTGTATAAACACAAACAATGAGAGAAACAAACACCAGGACAAACAAATTTGCCGTGCTCCAATGAATCCCTGCGTTGGGCGGCTGGAGCCGAGCGGGCCTGCACTGGGCCCGGGGTTCGGTTCAAATGACTTCAAATAGGAAAAATAAGACAATAATAAAAACCAACAGAAAACATTTTAGAAAAAAAACACTTTTGTTTGCATTTATTTTCCTGTCGACACGCTCGCCTGCTGCAATCCGCTCGCTTGTTAATTAAGTCGTTCATTCATTTTGCACGGGGTTGCTTTTTTCTTCTCCGGATATTTCATGTCCCACGAATGAATTAATGCAGTGCATGATTGACGGCAGAAACAAAATGGCTGCCAAGTAACAGCCCCAGATGGGAGCTTTGACAGGAGGTGACTTATTTGTCTATATTTTTTGTCTGCTTGTAAAATGCTACAACTCCATACAACAACAGTTTGGTCATCAGTCATGACCCGAGCTTCCTGTTATTGATGATATCTTTCTCATATTGTAGAAAGTATCGCATACTGATGCTGCAAACAACTGAACATGTCCTGGAGAGGAGAATCAAAGCCATGTAAATTACATGAACAGTAGTTACTAGATGTAGTAACACTTTCTGTTAAGGCACACATAAACCGAGAACAAGTCACAACCAAGACCAGAGAGTATCGAGAGCAGGCAGGACCAAGACTCTGAGGGGTTGAGACCAAGTCGAGACAAAGACCAAGAGCAGTGTGAGTCCCTCATGACACACAATGAAATGTGGAACCTGCAAACCATAGGTACTCCTAGAATTGATCTGAAATATTCACAGTCATGTAAAACCCCCCCACAGAAGACAAGAGGTGAATTTTATGCACTCTTCCATGTTTTACCATCGACTGAACACAACATCATCAGGTCTTCTGGGTGACGTCTTCCCATAGAAACCATCATTAAGTACAGGGTGTATGAGACAGTTCAGTGATGTCCCTGCAGTTGTGGTCTTGACTGGCCTCGAAATAAATTCCAGAGTTGTCTTTGTGTGAGACGAGACTAGCGCAAGTTAAAATGCAGTCGATTCTGAGATTAGAGCGGGACCTTCAAGAAGCGGTCTTAAAACCAAGACCAATCCAGGGTACTACAACACTACCAGTAAGTAAGGCAGTTGTTGTACATTAATTATGATCTTACTCTGCATTATTTAGTATGAGCCTTACAAGGTGGTAGTAACACAAGAGTAGTCATTCTTCCTTAATAAGCCTTAGTAAATATGGCAAACAAAACACAAAACTACAAATGTTAACAGTGTCTCCACTTTAGAATGTGGAACTTATTCAGAGTTAGAAAGCTCTAATGAAGCGTTACTTGGACACTATCAGTGTTTTGTTATATACGAATAAACCATATTGATGAAGTTGAATTAAGGGGAATGTCAGGCCAAAGTGAGCAGCAAAGAATATCATTAGGAGGTTCTTGAGGGAAAACTTGTTAGTTATGCAGGAAAAGGCATTAATAATTGCTTTATATTGACTAATGAAGATCCAATTAAACGCAACTAGTTAATGGTTAACACATGTGCCCTAATATAAAGTGTTAGCTTATGGGAATATTTTTTTTAACTTCTAATTGTTTCAAAAGTTTTATGTGAAACTTCTGACTCAGTGTATGAGGAGAACCTGCAGGCAGCACAGCCGTATTGAGCTCAGTCATACAGCATATGTTGTATGTGTTTTGGAGCAGCCTAATCAACTGCATTGGAGTTGTGTTAAAAAAAATAACACACCTCTTAATCACCGAGCTAGAGATAGCACTGAGCTTGCACTGTGGAGGTGCTGGTGGCTCTGGCACAAATATCACAACGTTGTTTGGCACAATTTTTGCCACAACGCGGAAATTTCATCCAGCACACAAGCACACACCCCTGGTAGATCACTTTGTTACATAAATGACAGATCTTTACGGTTTACCCGACCCTATCATCCCAGATTACCTCCAATGGTGATGTGTTTTCTAAGCTGATTGTCACATTTTTTAAAATTAAAAATTTCTCCAATATGTATGTGCATGGCAACCATAGGAAAGCTTGTAATTATGGAAAACAGACTATTAGGCCGTGGTTAGGGTTAGGAAACACCCTGATACAGAACAGGAAACCACTTCCAGCATTAGCACCTGATCACTTTGTTCTTCTAATATCAATCACAAAGACTGTTGAGGTCTCAGAGTGTTGATTTTAGACCCATTTTGTATTTGTTTATTCATGTTTTCGGAAAGTGTGGCTTCTAGTGAGTATTTATTTCAGGCTGATGTATTCATTAAGACACCGCCTGAGTGAAGTCATCTGAATCTGTCAGGAGGAGTGCTCATTATGAGCCGGTTCTTGTTCTGCATCAGCTCTTCTGAAACCGTTTATTTAACTATCAAAGCACTGACCTTTTCAATATGTGAAACTGCAGCTCACAAGCTCTGAATGTTTTCAGTGCGATCTTTCTTTCTTTCTTTCTTTCTTTCTTTCTTTCTTTCTTGTTTTCCTTTCTTTCTTTAACCTCCTTTTCTTCCTTCCTGGATTCCATATTTCATCCCCTTATCTTTTGTTTTCTTCCCTTCCTCCTCTCTTCCCCCTCTTCCTAGAGGCCTGACCTCCTTACACTCTGTGAAATACAGTAGGTCCATGATGCATCGCTGCTGCACGGGGGATTGAACCGGTGGCTTTGTAGCCTAGCCTCATTGATAATCATTAGCAGGCTGTGTTAGGCTCCAGAAGAACAGAAGGTGAATATAGATATGTGGATCAGCGTTAGCCTTCGTGCTGCTAATTAGAGGATGAATCACCATGATGGGTGAGTTGGTTAGATGCTCATCTGTGTCTGTCAAGTCACCTCGCTGCTGCTGCGGGAAATGCAAACGCATCCATGCAGGAATACATGAGTGCTTGTGTGCACATTGCATGAGCCACAAGCCAGCCTTTCTGCACACGCTCTGCGACTGTATCACTACTCAGAGCAGCCGTCTCCATTCGGGTTTCCCTTTTTTTGATCTCTAACCCTGTGAGCTCCATCCTCTTGTTCACCCACTCCCTCGTTCCTTCAACAAGTCAATTAGCAGGAGCCAGACACCATCTCTTTTTGTCTCTCAGCTAAGGGTGTCAGAGTTACAGCTGTGTTTCCATTGTTGCCGGTTGCTGGAGCTCAGGCTGGTACACGGCTCCGAGCTGCCCAGCTCGGAGGCTCTGGGGCTGGCACAGACCAAGCTTCCCCTCTCCCTCCGGGTCCCTCTGGCTGAGGGGAGCTGCCTGCCACTGACAGACTCAGCTGTGTGCGAGTGCGCGCATGTGTGTTAATTATTCAAAGTGTATTAAAGCTTAAAGATGCATCTCCAGATGCCTCTCTGATCGTTGGCGTGTTTAATGGAGAGAGACAGATGAGATGAGAAGCGAAAGGTGGAGTATCCACAGTGAAAAAGTAAGGGGAGGAGTGTGGCAGTGGCCTAGTTGTTAGAGAAGGAGCAAGCTTGCTAAAACAACCAGGGGCTTCATTTATGAAACTGTGTGCACACTGCACATAAATAATTAGGAGAAAATTCCCTCTGCAAAAAAAAACAAACAATTCATAAAATTATGAGAACAGTATCATTCATGCAGGTTTCTTCTTTAACAAATTTGAATCGGCCTCTAATTTTGTGCACAAGACTCACATCTGGCCCCTTCCATTTCACAAGCACGTCTGTTTAAACACATACAAATCAAGAATCAATCCCATTTCCAATTTTTTTCAAGTGCCCCCTTGCCCCTCAGAACAGAGTCACAAGGGCTGGTGCTCAAAATCTCCTCCTGTGAAATGGGCATCACTTCAAGACGCTCATACGTCATCACTTGTTGTCGATGGCATTCATGTAAACAGACACTACCAGACATTTCCAATATGTCCTCAGTTGTAGTGGTTTCTCTTGCGTCGCTGTGGCAATCCTGGTATTATCACAATGCCATTCATCTGATGGAGACAGAAAAGCATGGACGGTCGTAGTTCATTCACAATACACACTATCAACCCAGTCATCAAATAATAAAGAACACTGCTTCATTAGCCGGACAACATTAGCAACCGGAAGTGCAGCAACTTTGCTGATGGACTGTTTGGTGAAATTGTGGTCATATGTCATCAAAGAGTGGGAACACAACATTGAGATCTGTCAAAATGCTAACATTAGCAACTCGTGCTGCTAGTCTACCCTGCCAGTCTGAACTGGTATTAGAGGAGCTAAACTTGAGTTAAATTTTGGGCGTCATATGCCATGCATGCAATGTTGAAATACACTGAAATATTGGACTGTTATGCACAAATCAGCAATAACAATGTAACTTTACATAGATAGCTGGTTAGCTGGAGACATCAGCCAACTAGTAGTTTGTGTTTTGTGATTGTTTTAACGAAAAGGACCATAATGCATTGAAATGACTTCACCCTACCCCTCTTTCCCAACATGAATCAGTACACCCTAACCCTGAGGAAGGTCAGAGGTCATGATAAGATGCGTCTTAATTTAATTGCGATGGCAGACCGGACTGGTGCTCATGGCCAATTTTGTCAACAAGCTTTGTGCAATTAGGACTGATTAAATGTGTTGTTTTGAGTTGGCTTACTTTATTAAGGGAAAAAGAAAACTGGGACAGTAGAGAAAATACAAGATGGGGAAGGGAAGATATGGTATAGGAGGAGAGAGAGAGAGCAAGGGGAGAAAGAACCAGGCTGGTAAAGCAAGAAGAGTTAAGCAGAAGAGAAAGACATCAGAGCTGGAGGGAGCGACAGCAGACTGAACAGAAGGAGAGGAAGGAGCGAGCAAGTTGATGAAAGGAGGAGAAGGATGGAGGCGTGGGAGGAGGATGTGAGAGATGTTTAACCATTCAGGAGATGAAAGGATACTTGAGGGTCGTGACACCACCCGTGCCTCGTGTCTCCTTAGCACCTGCTTAATAATTCCATGTCATTTAGTTAATGCTATCTGCCCTACTTTTTATTTTTTTTATTTCCTGGAAGCTCGGCTGCTGGAAACCATTTAATTGCATCGCATGTTTGTCTTTAGGATTACAGAAGTTACTCTTACTGCGGAACATAAATAGGAAATATTAAATGTCACTGATGATTAAGTCATGGAGTATTCAAAGCTACTCTCACATCATTGTTCATTACCTTGTTCCTGGCTTCTATTCGTGGCTCCTCTCATATACACAGCACCGCAGAGTTAATATTTATTTTTTTTGTAATAAACTCTTCCTGATGAGGTTTGACCAGTGAATAATGACTTGTATCACTCATGTGATTTTCAGTCCAAATGACAATTTCCCGTGTTGTTTCCCGTCTGACCCCGCTTCTCCTTCCCGTTAAAGGCTTAATAAACGTCACTCCTCCACTGCTGCTCAGAAGGCCCACGAGTAATCATATGTGGGAAATTAGTTTTGTAAGAGTTTTGATGGTGCTCACTGTCTCCGAGGATACATTTAATGGCCATCAGACTGTTGAATGGTGCACTGAGGAGGAGGGACAAGGGTATTAACCATGGTATCAGTGCTCTTCAGCCCATTGTTGTTTGCTAATAGGATGTATCAACCATATGCAAAGCAAAGGGCTAGATTGAATTCTTTCTTTTTATTCTTAACACCTGCACACCTTAAACAGCTGAACAGGCTGATTGCCAGTCATTCCCAAAACAACACGACTGTTGCAGTGTACCAGTGACAGGCATTGTGGTACCTCGTACTCTAACTTTTTGGTTAGTTTTAGGTAAGAAAACCACTTAGTTAGGTTTAGGTAAACATTGTTTCTCGAAATAACTTGGTTACTTAAGTAACTTAAGTAGCAGTCAAGACCATGCCTTTGTCATGTATGTAACTGCAGGCAAACATTGTGTACAAACATGTACGTGATATAACTTTAATATGTTTCTAAGCTAAAATAACTTACGGTTTACTTTTGAATTCACACTGGGCATGGACAGCGGTCTCCTGGGTGAACGTCCTGGGCTCGTGTGTTATATTCCACTACAACATAATAATTTAAACAATATAGCAATACAGAAAAAGTCATTTCTAGGAGATAAGGTTGTAAAGCCCTTTGAAGGAAATTTGTGATTCAGATAATACAGGCAGAATAAAGAAAATGGAGGATGGCCATTGAAAGCCTGTTTTAATCAATGAATCTTTATTCAAATGCAAAAAGGGCAAGGCTAGGTCTCAGCAGCATTGATTCCCTTTATAGCACATTGGCATTTACTGTAGTTCAGTTTTCTACAGCGTTAGGTTGACCTTGTTGTTGATAAAGTAAACTAGCAGTGTAAATTAATTTGAGTTTGCAACAGCAGGTTCCCATTGAGATATGAAGAAAAAAGGTCACGAGTTGTTTGTTCAAGTCTTCAAAAACTCCTGACTTCTGATGAAGCTGTAATACAGTCACGGCATTGTTTATATTCAAACATTTATGTAAGTGTCAGAATCTCAGTTCATAACAGTGTCAACTCTGTCTGTGTTTTATCTTTACCGCATCACCCGCCTCGCTCCATATCCCCAATAGTACAGGGCTGCGAGGAGTGGGTGGACACTCCAAAAGGCTTCTAACACAGTTCAAAGTGTCTTTTATTGAACAGAAGAGCTCCTAGCTTGGTGCGATGGGGTGCCTGCCCTGCTTCCACCTGAGACTACGACTGAGGAACTCGGGTCATTTGAGCAAAATAGATGAAAAGTTTCCCCGTTGAAATGAAGCACAGGGGGAATGTAGAATACAAGATGAAACAGGTCTCGCAAAAGAGAAGCGATAGCTTTCAAAAGTTCTCGGCCCCGGTGAATTTGCATACAAGATACTGTGAAATCTTTGGTTGTGAAGTTTGCTGTGTTGTGTATTGCTTAAACTTTCCGACCCAGGATCCTTGGGACTTAGAAACTCACTCGCTTTCCCCGAGAATAACACAGGAAAAGAACCCAAATACATGAAAGCAGTTGAGAGGGAGGAGAGATTTTTCATGGGCTTTTGCACTGACCTTGAAAGGTTGGCTGATACTTAGTTGGGTCACAGAAATCTCTTATTATTCACTGGGTCATGGTCTAAAATGGGTTTGCGAGTCTGTTCTTGGTCGGTTCCCACATGACCAGGAGCGCCGTGTCGTTTTCATCTAACAAGAAGAAACAAAATTCATCAAATTTGATCCTGCGGGCTGAAAAAAAAAAAAAGAGAGAACACAGGGCTGCAGTTAGCGAGGCCATCCTGGATAGCTCCTCGTTATCTGTCATGTATCTACTGTGTCACCCTCAGAAATACACACACACACACACACTCACAAATAGATTGTGTATTTCTAGAGGCCCCCATCGATCCACTAGCTGATGCTTATCGGCTACATCCTCCTCTTTGACCATCCAGACCCGATAGCATCCAGATAGACACACAATCACGCTTGGTCATCAGAGATACCGCACAGGGCAATGCTATTCTAATGGAGACGTTTATGATGAAGAGCTCTGTGGAGTCAATAGAGTAGAGGGTCTTTTCCCAGTAGGCACGATATCTTTCCTGTAGCTTGAGAGCTTCCTACAAAGTTGAACTGTTGAATAAACACAGACGTGCCTCAAATAGCTTTATATTTTCTATTATAATTATTAATTTCCTGTGTTTAAGCTGGCACAGTTGGACTTTGTCAAGCCCCGATCGACCATTCTACAGATCTCACTACATTTTAACATTCAGTAGCTTATAGAATTAATTACAGGAAGTATGTTGAAGAGACAAACTGATCAGACGCTCAGTTTTCAGTGACTTACTGTATATTGTGAGAAACGATACATGGAGGAGGTGTGAAGTAACAGACACACAAATCACCCTTGCCAAGAAAGGTCTCTTGCTTTAAAGTGGCAATAATTAAAAATGATAAGAACAATGCGCTCAGTGCTGCCCCTGTGGCCATGAGCTTTATTACAGCAGTATGACTGAATACAATGGTAGTCTCCTTTTATTTATCTTACGTGATCCATAATGGCCTGAACATATCAATAAGACTACAAGGCATTCACAATTAAACCATCTGCACTGTTCTGCCTCCTCCTGCCTAACACTACCCTCGTGGTGCTTCATGCAGGGTTTAAAACAAAGACATGCTAATGAAACTTTGAATGATTCATCCAGTTTATGAAAGCATTTGCTAAACACTTATTCCTGGCATGTAATTACTAGGAAGAAATCCTCCAGTGCAAACTCAACGGTGCATTTTACGTTTGTGGTTTGTTTCACTAATAGTTACAGTGAGTGGTGATGAGCACGATATCTGAACGAATGAAAGACCACCACTTATTAAAAACTGCAGTGTTTGATTAAAGAGTCACGTCTGGGAGGTGCAGTGGAAAGTACACAGCTATTTAATTGATATCTGGACAGGAAAGTTTGGTTCAGTTAGCCTGGTTCATAGGGCTGAAAAAGGCCAAGAGGTTCTACATTGCTGAAAAAGTAGGAACAGTAAGGCACATGCTCATGTACATAGTAAACCAGTCAACAGGCTGAACACAATCCACATATCAAACATTATTATTCTGCAGCGGAAGGGCCCACATGAGTATCGTAGCACAACCCGGCTGCTGCGCTGATAGATATCAGTTTATGTCTGGCCTTTGTTTGACCTCCCTTCTTGGGTTTTTACATAAAGAGATCCACAGCGTTCAGCGCGTAGACAGCCACCAGGGAGGACGTCTTGTTGTATAGTGCGCGCTCCAAGTATGGCAGAAATAGCGGCATGTCATGAACGATAGGTCGATAAAGCTTTCTCTATTTTGACTTGTCTTGTACAGTTTTTTTTATGGGGTTGTAAGAGACAGACGAGAAGAAGTTGTTCATGAAACGTGAGAGGGAGAGACTGAAAAGGAAAGATGTGTCTAAACAGGAAACACTGAGGAGATCTAGATACAGCCTCATGACCTGTCTGTATGTTGATTAAATGGAGAGATCTACAGTGTTGGGATTACAATCATGCCCCATTGCACGGTTTTGTGGTATTCTCTGGTGTGTGTGTGTGTTACTTTTTGTTAAATTTATCCTCTAAGGGTTTAACTGTATTAGTGTCCAAAACTGAGACATTTCTCAACAGATGACTCTTACTCCTTCTCTCCTGGGAGATGTGGTCATCATATCAGGTCCTTTTTCTTTCTTTCTGTATGTGTGTGTGCATGTGTGTGTGTGTGTGTGTGTGTAACAGCGCTGGTCGATGGGGTCTTGCCCCCTCCTTTCTGAAATGGTTCATTGGACTAACGCTAATCCGTGGGGACGCTCTACACTGCGGTGACCCCCATGACACTCACACACATAGACAAACACACACGGACTCCCTCATCCATCATACTCGGGGCTTGTCAGTGCCTCATGGAGGTGGCCTCATGGGTGAGAGCCGGCAGCCAATCGGAGCCCTCGCCTCATCTCTGACATCACCGTAAATGCGATGCCTCCATCCTGATAGAACATAATTAGAAGTGAGAGAAAGAAAGTAAATAGATAATATGATGACTTCAAGTGTGTCAGAGCTGGATATAAATTAAGTAAATGTCATGTTTTTTTTCCGCCTCCGTATATTCCGTAAGTTTATTATGTTTCTCTTTCTCTCACTCACTATCTTCTGTTTTTTTATGGCCTGCTCAAAGTCCTCTAACAAACCAGCAAACAGTGAAGGATGGTAGGAAAAGGAGGCTTTGGAGGAGAGGAAGAGTCAATATGAAAATGCAGTAGAGCGTCCCAGCCAGCAGGAGTTCATGGCTGCAGGCTGCATCCCAGTTAAATAAACAGCAGAGCAGGTAGAAAGCAGAGGGTGGGAGGGAGGATCACATGAGAGAGGTTAGGAAGACACATAGAGAGAGCAGGGAAAGCAAACTGAAGAATGGACAAGAGAGAGTGAAACAGAGAGGTGTGGTCAGGATGGATACTTCATGGAACAGTATCTGTGGCTGAGCTATAGGAAATGAACCTGAACTAGGATCCATCTAAAACCTGGTGCTTTTCATTATATAGCCGTTCACAGATTGGCATCACCCTGAGCTAACTCTGCAGGATGCAAGCCCAAAGTTCAAACCTTATAATAAAAAACTCTGAATTGCATTTCCTGCAGCTATTATAGGTGGAACTATGAATGGGTTGCTGATTTGAACCATTAAATGACCTGTATTTAATTTCTGCCACTAAGGGTCTCTGAATCAATGAAACAACAACGGAAACAAAAGATGTAGTTTAGACTATTTCTGCCCATAGACTCGGGCAGAAATATTCCCAGACAAAATAATGTTATAAAGTTGTAAAAATCGTTATGTGCAGTTAAGTTCACTGACTGCGTTTCTCACTCGGAAGTTATAGTGACAGGCGAGCAAATGAAACAAACCGTTACCTTGAATGAAACTGCAGATTTCTCTGGGTTGGAACATTGTGGAAACGTTTGAGACAATGTAAGAACACAATACAACAAAATTTCATCAAAATAGCCTGTGTCCACATTTTAATGTGTGTTTAACGGTTTGTCACTGTGTAGTCTGCTCATTTTTTTTCTATGCTGAGAGATTGCATCTTTCAATGTGTATGTACATCAGTAAGCAAACACACCTTCACTAATACCACGGTGGCATTTAGAACTTCCTTCAGTTCAGTACAGTTCTAGGGCTAATGATGGCTCTGTTCTACTTAAAGGGTAACTCCACCAATTGTCCACATTAAAGTGTGTTTACAGGTCTTGGGGAGTACTACAGCATATGTGAAAACGTAGTATAAAGCTTTTTTGTGGCCCTAGAGGAAGCTGCATGTAATCCTGATAAATTATATCCAGTGATGTTTCCTCAGTGGGTAAGTTGCATTCTGGGTAATGCGTGCACCAGCATTCCAGTGGTCTAGCATTGCTGGCACTCCTATAACACTGTTGGACAGTTTAAAAACAAATGATCAAAATCGATCCAGCAGAACCAGAGATTTTACCTTTTTTTATCCCATGCATTTTTCTTCTTTTTTAAAACCTGGTGCCTACATTACCCATAATGCAATTTAGCCACTGAGTGGCACCACTGGAGGCAATTTATCAGATTACACACAGCTTCCTCTGGAGCCACAAAAAGATATACGTTGTAGTACTCCCCAAGACCTGTAAACACACTTTTTAATGTCTTTTAAAATTGGCTGAGTTACCCTTTAAGTATCAAAGTAAGCCATGTTAATGGACCAGTCATGCACAACGCCTCAACCCTGGAATTGATACATCATTATTGTTATTAATTACAGCTGTGCTGTCCAATATATGAACACAGCACTGCACTTGATATGGCATTTCTATAATTGACATTCCTCCAGTGATCAAAATAAAAGGTCAAAAATCATACGGTGTTAGTTAATGTACACTATAAAGTTATACGCTTTCCACCTAAAATGGCTGCCATACACATAAACACATTTGAAATATATCAGACACTTCCCAAAAATGCATGAGGTACAAGTGTAAAGGCCTGCAGATGGCAGATGGTAGAAGCAGTTGACAGAGGCCTAATAGAGATTTTTCACTGGTACTATGGAAGACTAATTTTTTTTCTGAAGGCTTACCTTCCCTCCTTTGATCTCAGCGTCTGTGTATTTGGCCCCAAGGCTACTGTAAAACACTCCACAGGCCTAAGACTGCAGTAGCTTACTGCAGAGCCAGAGGGCAAGCTTTAGCCTTTGATCGTGTGCGTGTAGTAGTTAGTGTAAGCAATGTGTGCGAGGACGAACGTGTACGTGTTTGGTTTGTGTGCATTTTGGGTTTATCTATCTAGATATAACATCGTTTGTGTGTGTGTGTGTGTGCCTGTCTGAATTGCCCGTCCAGGAAATTGTTTGAAGATATATATTGGAGATATATATATATAAAAAGTGGTGTGTACGACTCCCATGTTGCATCGCTCCACCCCTGCCTCGCTCAGTTGGGAACTTGACCTCCTGGACTCTCATCCCCCACTTTAATAAACGAGTGTATGGCTCCCAAGACCTCGCCTCGCCTTCTCATCTCCTCCCCTCCTTCCCTTCTCGCTTCACCTCTCCTCACCCTTTCTCATCCGATGGTTTATCTCTGCTCATCCTCTGCATCGCTGTTCATCCCCGACTCACACTGCAGTAAATTTATGTCTCAACGAGGCATTTCTGTGCGCTGGTAGTTACTAGGGAGGTTCCAGTGGCCATAACTGGGAACCACCCCTCTTAGTATGGAGCCCAATAAATCAGAGGGAAGTTGTTTCTGGTATTAAGGAATGCCGCTCGGTTAACTCCTCTCCCTTGATGAAATGAAGGCTGGAAAACAAGGCGACAATGAGAGAGGAAAAAGAGAATAAAAGACGCGGAGAAAAGATCAAGTGTGAGTGAGAGGAAGAAAGAGAAAGAGAAAGAGGCGGAGTGAAAGCGAGGGATTAGAGGAGTCCCCCAGGTAAAGAGATCGTTGTGTCTCATTGTGTAGAACTGCTCCGCTATCTGATGCAGACTCAGCTCAGACACCTGTCACCACTCCTAATGAAACATCTCCCACAATCCTCTGCTCGCAAATCTTTTGTTCACTCCCTCCCTCCTGTGTGTGTGTGTGTGTGTTACCCTCTATTTTCCCTTTATGTTTTAGCGTGATTGTGAGTCTTTGTACTGGGTTCTATGTGGGGAATGCCTTTGTATGTGCGTTCAATCACATGCGCGTTGTGCATATTACCGCGTTCCTCAAGAGGAATGTGACGCTGTGCTTTTTTATCCTGACTCTGATGCATCAGTAATAAGGAACAGACCTTGGGAGAATGCATATGTGTGTGTGTGTGTGTGCAAGTGTGTGTTTGCAGCGGAGAGGTACAGATGTGAAGTGGTCTCAGTGTGTGTGTGGCAGCGAGGCAGGATTTCCATGCCACGACTGGAGCAGATGCTTGAGCCCAGTCCTTCCAACATTAACAATGACTGCTACCAGATACTCTTCTCTCCAGTCACAAACACTCTCTCTCACACACACACACAGACTTTTTTCCCCTTTTCCTTTCTGGGCTTCTTTAGTCCTGTTTTCCATTTTATTAGAGGCTAGAAGCAGTTCATTAGCGGTCTGTCGCCATCTGTGAATACTTTAAACTTTGACTGTCAGCCTCACTAATTGACAATCTGCTTCACTGGGCTCACTGGCATTGATTTGATCTCTTCTCTGTCTCTCTTTCCTCATTTCTTTCCTCCTCCTCCAACTTCCCTCTCACTACGACACTGACACGTTCACATCATGTGTGATTCTCCTTCAATATGAGCTGCTGACTGGGAAAAAACCTGTTCGTCCCAGCCTCCCGCTGATAGTTTCGAGTAGGAGCTTTCACACCACCCCACTGCGGTCTTAAAGTGGACCAGGACAGGTGGTGAACATACTGGTAAAGTTACTGTCAGTAGAATTATCAGTTGTACTGACGCATTAAGTCTGCTTGAAAAAAAAAGAAGAAAAAAAGTCAATGTTCAATTTATGAATAGTTTTAAAGCTGCGTTGATATTTTATATGTTTATATTTTTTTTATTTTGGCCACTTGGGGGCAGCAGAACAAATTGAAACACACAAACATATTTTCATATAATTATCATCTTCCTTCATTTGGGGGTCTAGCTAGCCTGAGGATGTTTTATCAGACTTGAGGTTGACGAGAATGGAGTTTACGGCCCCGAAATCCAAAACGCTTAGCTTAAGAGCTAAAAACCTCTTTAAAGCAAGTTTGAGGACTACTCTGTGTGGGTTTGTCAAGTTTCACATCATGCATCATCATTTGAGCCATGTTAATCTAAAACATATAAATTAGTGCAGAAGTTAATGACAAAACATGATGATTTTCAAATTTTCTTTGATAGAAGCATTTCAACGACTTATGATGAAAAGACTTTAGATTTTTATCTTTTGTCTGTGGATAGTTGTGGCAAACAGTTGTGAAACTTTTAAGTAGAAGATGTAAATTTAAAATAGGGATAGAGGTAAATACTGTTGCATCAGTGTGTTGAAATTAAATCTCTTTTTAAAAAAACAGTTAAAAACACAGTTTTAAGTCCAAACTAACTCCTGAGCAGTGATGTAACTTAAGTTTCCATGTCTGTTCTTGAGTTTTTGTCGTAGTAATTTAACCTTATCAAATAGTTATTGTTGCCTAAACCTAACCAAATCATTCCTGTTGCCTACGTAAACCTAAACAAGTAGTTTTGCTGCCAAAACTTAACCACACCACGACCAGTTCACACATTAATAAAACTCCAACAGTCATAATGTCAAAGTCTAAGAAAGTCTAACTGTAACTGACAAGTTGAAGTGAGAACATGTAGGTTATCGATAATCAATCAAATAAATGTTATCAAACAAAAAAAACCTTTATGAAAGCTTCAGGCCCACTATTTGAATAACTCTGGTCCAAGCCACAAAAACTCGGCTCCAAGTCTCTGGTTCTATATTAAATATATTAAATTATAGAGAAAAAAAGCTATTTAGACTGCTCCCTACGACATATATTCTCCAAATCTTTTCCACCAGTCACCTCCCCATATGGCATCCATGCTGTCTGGCTGTCGGAGTGTGCTATAACGCCATGAAGGGAGCAGAGGTGTCCCTTGGCGCCATTATGTCCAAACACCTCTCTCCCCTCCACATCTTCTTTACCATCCCCAGGCCATTCTGCAAGTCATTACCACTGCTCCATTAGACAACACCTCTGCACAGAGCAAACTCATATCGAGATCACTCTGCTGAGTATGAGGCTGCTGCTGTGGTTAGACGTAAGGTATTCACCACTGATTAAATACAGTGTAGTTACCACTGATTTATCATCGCGGTTATAAATGTCTGCCATCCTAATCGGAAAATTATAGTTTGCGTAATGGCACTTAAAGTAGAATACGACTTAATTTACAAATTCCAGTTTTGTATATGTATGGCCTCCGTAATTGTTTACCGCATCTCCAGATGAATACCAAACAGGCATTAGTGGATAGAACTTGTTCAGTGGTAATTACAGCCTTTATGATATTGCAAAGGCTCTTTTTATCGGCTTACACTGCAGAACATGCCTTAACAAGCTGGAGCCTTTTAGTCTGGCTTAATAGAAATGAGCATTTTTCACAAACAATAACAAAAGCATCGTGGAACGATGACTAGACAGGCAAATGACACCTTCAGTATCAATAAAGACACTTAAATAACAAGTAGTTATGTGTACTATTAATGAGCAAAACTCTAAACTTCTCTTCAAATGTCTTTTTAAGTGGATAGTTGTGGCAAACAGTTGTGAAACTTTTTAGTACAAGATGTAAATTTAAAATACTGATAGAAAACACACCTATAGAGCGATATACTGTCATGTCAGTGTGTTGGAATTAAATCTCTTTTTGTAGAACCAGTTAAAAACACAGCTTGAAGTCCAAATTAGCTCCTGAGCGGTGATGTAGCATGGGTTCCAGCAGACAGCTGAATAATGTCTTTTGATTTACTTAAGCCCGATAAAAACGCTCCGAGATTTCAATTATTTTCCTTCAACTAATGTGGTGCAAAGCTGCCGTTCTGGCCATTTTTTTTTTTTTATTGATCGAAGAGCAGCCAGAAACCGCTGAATGGAAGCGCTGACCCCTCAGTCATCCTCCTCTATGATCTGTCAGACTATAGCTGTTACAATACGGCGCAGCAGAATTAACAGTGTCCGTGTTCCTAAGAGACGCTGCCTCAGGCTCTTCATTTTTGTCCACGCTGAAAGAATTAGAAAAGCCTTTGGTGCATTCATTTAGGAAAAAAAAAAAACATACCTAATATCCATAACAGCCTCATTAATACTGGATTCCAAAATGGTGTGTACTCATTTTTACAACTAACTGCCGTATGCAGTATTCAGTGGTTCATACATAGGACAAGACTTGATCCTGAGGAGTGTTGATAATTTGTAAGTGGAGGTTTTAGACTGCCTGATTCTTCAAACTTTTCCACCACGGGAACAAAGGATGCTGGGTAGGTAATTATCGACACAAGAGAGTTCTGTAATGTCATGGTGCCATTTTCCAAGACGATTATTACTTGTCAATTAGAATAAAAGGCCCGATCTGTATTTTTTCTCTCAGTTTTCCTTTGTCCCGTCTCTCCAGCAGCATGTCCAGAACATTCTGTCCACCCAGATCTGCGTCCCACTGAGACAGTCCGCTTTCTTTTCCAGTCACGTCTCAATTTCTTTATTCATATGTTCTCTCATATCCAGGAGTGTCCTCAGATCCTGCCCTCCACCCAGATCTATATCCCTGCTGGAGTCATGAGGCCGATCACCCTGCTGGCCCAGAACCTGCCCCAGCCGCAGTCCGGACAGAAGAACTACGAGTGCATCTTCCACATCCAGGGCAACACGCACAACGTCCCGGCTCTGAGGTTCAACAGCACCAGCATACAGTGTCAGAAGACCACGGTAAGGCACAATCCATTATTTAAGCTTTGCAGTGAAATTACAGCAGCTTACAGAAGTGAAATACACTGCAATGCCTGTTGACCTGATAAATGTGAGTTATGTATTTGATAAGTCGTTTGTTATACATCTTTCACACTGAATCAACATTCATACCGGGTCATATCACTCTGTAATCGTGTAATCGCTTTTCTGGCTTGATGCTATGATGTGCGTTGAAGTTCTAGACATTGATGCATGTTAATAGTTTTCTATAATACGACATTTTCACTGGCCTCCATGCTGATTTCTACTGTTCCCTGTTTTCCAGCGCCTTCCTGACATAAAATGTGACACGCCCAAAAATATGCACCATATTTATGGCGTGCACTCATTCCATACCAACTCACCAAGGCTCTCCCAGTTCATATCTTGAATTTTCTTGAGCATAATTGCGTAAAGGCTTCTATTAAATTCATGGGATCTTGCAAAAATCCTTATGTTGTACACCAAATACTTTTTTAGGAATTGCCTCTGATCATGTTTGTGATTCTCACGTACGTGTAGCCTCATCAGCTAGCATGCAATAAAACGAGCCATAACAAGCCGTAACGTTTTTCCTGGAGCCAATGACAAACAGGCTCAATAGGAATCACACAAAGAAAGAAAGCCTCGAAGTCAACCAGAACAAATATCTACCTATGAAATAAAACCACTGAATCTAATATTACAGCCAGTGGATAGTGCAAAATATAGTTTTACTTATTTCAAAGAAATTAAAATAATCCCTCTTGGGAAAAAACAGTGAAAATATCTTTGAAAAGTGTGTTTTTCTATCACTATCTATTTTTTGTTCAAGAAGAACTTCTTAATGTCATATAACTTTGTTATTACTACACAGAATCAAGAAAGTTGAGATATGAATTTTGAAAACAAAAGATTCTTCGGTCAGGTCAAAAATGATTTATTTAATACTTTAATATGATTGTTGTAAAACTTTGTGCAAAAACTATTTAAATGAATACATATTGCAAAATATCCTCAGGGTTTCTTGGATGTCCAGGTCAAATTTCAACCCAATCCAGTAGAAAATAAGCAATTATTGTGGCTTAGAGTACACATACAAAGAATCACACAAATGATTCAATTTAGCTCGCAGGGCCAAACGTCCATAATCCATAACTAAAAAGTATTTAAGTGATGAGCTTTTGCAAGCTCCATGAGTTAATTGGAGGTTTTACGGACATTTTTTCAAGGAATTCCATGACATGAACTGGGAAAAGTTCTGAATTCTGGCTGAGTTGGCATTTTATTGACTGATTACAATCTGCGCCAATCCTAATCATCTCTATCACTGCTCCAACCAAACCCCAGCTGTTTAATCTGTCAGCAGGAGCTCCATTCAAGACAGCCATACTGGTTTAACCATTTGGAGGCTTTACAGCTGGTTAGCGGCAGTGTGCGACACACAGACCAGCAGTAATAGACTGCCGTGGCAAAGACTTGAAACTGAGGTGTATGGCCACGGGGAATGACTGTCACAAAAGCCGCTCTCTCTTCATCCCTGCTCCTCATTCCTGCCTCTTAGCCCTCAGTCAAACTGTCACCGCTAATAGGGAACGACCATTTCAGCAATGTTAATTTCCTCAGCTCCAATCAGGGCATGAGGCAGAGGGGAGACATTTTAACGACACCAATTATGACTTACTTAACGAGACATATGATTAACATGCGAGCCACACGCTGCAGCACTCGCTCACGCTGATAGGTCCAACAGCGAGTACTCGTCGTTTGAAAGGCAGCAGGAGTCCGTGTGTGGCTTTGGCAGCTTCGCCGGCTGCCTTTTCTCCAGCCTGTCACACACTTGTCAGGGGCTCCGGGTCATTTAGCCGGCAGCCGCATTACCGCTGGGCTCGGAACACATCGCTGATTTGCGGCCACTTGCTGTTTTCTGAGCTCTACCTATTCACCCACTTTCTCCCTACAAAGGGAAAGAATGAGCTTCAGCTTTGTGAACCTGGAAGTTGTTCTGCCTCTGATGTCAGATGGTGACACGGAAAACAGTTCAGAGGCAAATTACTGAAGTAGATTTCCTGATCATAATGATGGCTCCCACAGTTCTTTTGTGTTTTGGAAAGGGAATTTGTGCGTATTTAGTCACTTGTGTCTCTCTAATTGCTTCATGCGAGTGCCTGTTCTTTCAGATTTGGCTTTTTGGGTTGTTATAACTGTTTTTTGTCAGATTTGTCTCTTGGTGACCTGACTGCTTGAAAGCCTGTTGAAAAACGCAAAAATGAGCTGCACACACAGTAACTGCTGTAAATGAAGTTGAGTATTTGAATAAATTGGTTGAAATTCTTGTCCTAAATGAATTCTGGCTCTTGCCATGGAGTTACTTCATATACCTCCAGCATGGTGAGCCCCTCTCTGAGAAGTCATCGTTAAAGGAGATATATTATGCACATTTTCATGTGGTAGTGTGATGCCACAAAGTCACGGAATTAGAGGCTGGACTACTGACGAGGCATTTAAGGAGCAGTGTTTCTGTGGGAGAGAGGAGCTCGTGTTGATGCAGACTTTATAGACCTTTTCAAAATCTTTTCCATGCACAAAAACCTATAAAACAAAAAATCACAATAGGTCTCCTTCAAAGTTATGACTAATGATTCTAAAATAGATAAAACACATATTGCTTGAACACCACAGCTGTATGGTAGATATTCCGGTTCTCTCTCTGTTAAAGTTTAAGCCGCCCACGCCGCCAAACACCAGCTCTCAATCCAGCAAAGAGCAGTGTGCAGTTTGCATCCCCAGTGTTTGATAGACTCACATACATTCATTACTACACCGGTACTACTACTGCTGAGAGTTGCTGATGCTGGAGGACAGAGACCTTCCTCAGCAAATCTCCGATTCACTGGCAAACTGAATGGATACGCACACACATACGCGCGCATGCACTTACATTCATTGCTTCACTCTTCAGTGCACTCCAATGTTTTTGCAAAATCCTGATTTTTCTTTCTGCAGGAGGCAGGAAAAATAGTTAATACACCAGCCTGAACACAAGTTTGCAGCTGCTCATGAAGCTAGACATAGAGGGCTGATGTGTGTGTGCATGTGTGCGTGTGTGTCCATGCGTGTGTGTGCGCCCATGTGAGCAGATCCATGCGGCGCTGTGAGTGAGTAAGCCTCCTCCTCTCCACCCCCCGCCTCTCGGCTCGTCAGGTGGGACTGTGATAGGATCCAATTAAGGTAGCTGTAGATAAAATGATGATGAATTGCAGCGGTGGGGTAGACTGACGGACACAAACACACACACACACACGCAGGCAAACACAGACGCGCCTACACAAGTCTGGCAAACCATTACAGCGGAAAAAAGAGGGAAGCGAGAAAAGACAAAGAAAGAGAGAGCCAAAGAGGAGGTGAGGGAATTAGGAACAGACAATGACGATGCAGCGGAGAGCGCAACGGAGGAGGTAGAGAGAGGTGAGAGAGAATTAGAAGAATAAAGGAAGACGGAGGGGAGGAGAGAGGGACTAAGCCCGGCGAGAAGACTGGGGGAAACAAACAAATGAGGGAGAAAACAGATGGAGAGAAAATGTATGTGGAATGTAAAAGATGTGCATGTTTGAGAAAGCGATGCCGAAAGAAAAAGAAAATCATGATCTGTGCAAAAGTGAAAGTGCTGAGATTAACTAGAACAGCCGAGGGTGGAGGAGGACAGTCAGGACAACAGGGACTGGTTACAGAGTTGTTCAGCCGTGCAGTGTTCGGTTGTACAGTGCAGGAGTCGGGTCAGGATTTAGTAATGCAATCTCATTCTGGGACCTGTTGGGGAAAATCTGGTTGGAGAAAACAAACAAGGCGCCCACTTTACACTCACCTACCCAACTGCTGTCCAACCACACCAGTGCTTCGAAACAATGGGACCATGTATGACATCACAGCCAAATATTTAGCTTATTTTGATATTAAAGATATGTTCTGCTTCAGGCATATTCTATACAGGATGTCACTCTAAAGGTTTAAAAAATAACCCTGATGACATCATCAGCCTTCAATTTTTCAACAGAAAGCCTGAATTACAAAAATGTCCGACATCCAATTATATAATTGTCAGAATGTTCCGCATAGCTGCGGCATTGTGGGGCTTATAGATCATGCGCACAAGAGACTTCTGCTGGCTGAGCTGGCTAACTTCCTGTTTAGCTGTTGGCTAACTTTGAATGGGGTTAAAATGATGTAATGAACATTACAATCCTGATTGGAAGAATTACTTCACGTGGGTTTTACCTGGTTAACGTATTGTAAACAGTGCAGTGTGAGTTATAGCAACATAGCGGATGAGGGCAGACTATTTTTGGTGCAAATGGAGAAATTCACGCTATTTCATGTCTTGCAAATTCTTCTTTAAATCTGTCTCATGTGAGTCCACCAAATTCATGGACATGCAGTACTAAATCATGTCTTTTAAATAAAGCTTTTGCAGCTGCGTTATTCTGTTTTGTTGTTTTTATTTTTTATTAACTTCTATATGAGCATGTGTGTATAGTGTTGTTTTTTTTTGTTTTTTTTAAGCTTTTTCCTTGAAAACAGCTGCCAGCATCTGGAAAACACACTGATAAGAGCTTAGAGATGTGTGTCTTAAAACCAAAACAATGAGCTGAAAGCAGCTCAAATGTACCATAGAGCTTAGAAAGCCCACGTGTGAATGTTTTTATAACATTTATTTTCAGAGTAACTGCATGCTTATAATTAATAATATGGTTGTTAATAGGAACACTGAGAATGAAAGAGTTAACTCCGAGGATCAGCACACAGAAGGTCTATCTATGATGGAGAACCTGTGTACTTGCTACCATTGTATTCAGTATTCTCAGTAGGGAAGTGTGTGTATATGTATCACAGCTGGCTGTGACTGGGACAGTGGAGTGTAATAAATCACAGAGAAAATTAGCCAGCAGTAGACGTACACTCATCCATTCAATCTTACTGTCTCTTTGTGCATTATTTAGCCCCCTCGCCAAACGCTGAAACATTGAACTTGCATACTCAAATACACCGGGGACCCAGAGTACGCATGGATGCTCTCTGGGATGTACACAGGAAAACACACGCTGGCGAGAGCACACACACAGATAGGACGCCTGCAAGCTGCGTGGATACCTACTGGTTCATGGACAACACACACACACACACACACACACACACACACACACACACATCCTCCCCAGGGGTTTGGAAGCCCAAGTGAAGTAGACATATGGAGATTCTCCACATGATCCTCTTCCTAATCATGTGGAGCAGACGGAGACTGTAGCATCAGCAACAACCAGCAACCTGCTTTACATGATTTATTACACTGACACACATAGGCTATCAAACACCGTGTGTGTATGAACATCACACTGTAAGTCCATGCATCTGGCTCTGTTGTGAGCAGCATGTCCATTTTAGGAGCCTGACAGACTGCGTCTGTTTGTATGTTTACAATCCACAAATTGGTCTAGACTTCGCTCCAGTCTCCACTTTTTATAACTTTCACAAACATGCTACATATGGGACATATACACTATAACACATGTACAGTCAGCCTGTTCTCGGGGCAGCTTGGTCAGTGGGCCAAAGCTTCAAACTATGACGCTGTAGGTACCCCTCATGCATCATTTATGAGGCTCATGTAGTAGTGTAAGGGCCCTGACACACTGACCGTGGGCCAGCATTGGGGCCATCTGTGAGCATCTGTGGCCCAGTTGTCGCGTTGTGTCCTGCAACGTCAGCACATATTAGCCCCTGTCGGCGGCTTTTTGGCCGATTGAGCGTGTTGAATCGGCGCCCATTGGTGAGAAAAGCCGCTGTGATTGGCTGTTCACCTGAGCAAATCAGTGCGATGGACGAGAAGCGGAAAAATAAAGGGAAAGCCCCCTGAGTCTGTCACTGTAGCATCCATGATTTCAGTCCTTCAGTGCAGTGGCATTTGCAATTAGACATATTCTTGTTCAGAAGCTATATTAGTTAGAGTGTTGTAAAAAAAGATGATTTTTCTTTCCCTTTTTGGAATGACGAATACAGACTACCTGGTGGTATTGAGAGGTATTAGGCACTGACAGTCCGGCTTTGTCACCGCTAGTTCTTTGATGTCAGTTTGGTGTGTCTGGGCCCTAGTGGATGGGTCAAACACAGGAGTTTCACCTCGAGAGACCAGAGTTCAAGTCTTGCATGTAACCAGAAGTTAAAGTTTATTTATTTTGAACTTACGTTGCGTGAGTTTCGTAAGTTATGTGAATTACGTAACTGAACTTACATACTGCCTATCTGTTCTTAGGTTTTTATGACTTCACAACAATGAATTAAGGCGAGGCTTTAGTTAAACTTAAAAAACATCAATGCATACTCCACGCTTCCAGCTGATGAGACTTTTTTTTACATAACCATTAAAATTCATAGTCGTACTTTAGTTTTGCAGAAGAACAAATAAAATCTGTTAGCAGAGGAAAGTAAGGATTACATTTATTTGTTTTTATTCATTAATCAATGTATGGGATCTATCTCCTTGAGTGTAAAAACAAAAAGTAAAATCTGACATATGAAAAATGTTTAATAAAGCCCCACTGGGCTGAAATGAATGGAACCGAGCTGACACGGGGGACTTGTGTGTGTGTATGTGTGCTGGCAGTGTATTTTTAACACACGCTCAGGTATCCTTCAACATGACTAATTACATGAGGGTGACCTGCACGTGGACGTGCACACATATGCACACACCTCTCCGCTGTTCTACCTCCTCCCCCCTTCACCAGCCAGCTGCTCTGTTTTGTTAACATCGGCACTTTTCAGTCCCTCACACACACACACACACACACACACACACACACACAGGCACATGCACCGGCCATATCTATTCATACAATCCATGGAGACATGCAATCCATGGAGACGATTCATGTAGCGAGAGAATAAACGAGTGCAGGAGCAGATAACGAATGAACCGGCGCCAGGCTGCTGTGTTACTGTAATGAGGCCAGGGACGGCTTTGTGCTCACCTTGTAGTTTTTTACACCTCCTCCCCTCCCTCTCCTTTTTTCTCCTCTTGTCACCTCCCCTCCCTCTCTCCCTTATGTCCCCTCGCACTGCCCCGCCTCGTCCCTGTGTCTCTCTTCTCCCTTATCTCCACCTCGTTTAAACTCTTCTTCCTTCTACTGTCCTCTACTCTTTTTTCATCTCATTCGCTCTCCTCTTCTTCTTTCTGTCTCCCACGTTCATCCTTTACTCTCGCTGTCTTCCCTTACCAGCTCTCACTGCCTCTCCTCTCTTCCCTCCTTTGCTTCTAATCTCCTCTCCTCCTTCCCTAATTCCACTCCTCTCACTTTCCCCCTTATCTGCTCTGGAGCTGTCCTCAACTTGCATCCACTCAGCTTTCCTCTACCATATCCTACCATTCCCTCCACCTTCACCTCCTCTCCTCTCCTCTCCTCTCCTCTCCTCTCCTCTCCTCTCCTCTCCTCTCCTCTCCTCTCCTCTCCTCTCCTCTCCTCTCCTCTCCTCTCCTCTCCTCTCCTCTCCTCTCCTCTCCTCTCCTCCCTAGGGGCCCTACACTATGAGTTGGCTCAGGTAGATTAATTACATGCAGTGACATGGAGGAGCTGGCCAGAGGCTTCAGTAATGAGTCTGATTACTCATCTCCAGCAGCTCCGGGCGCTCAGGGGAGGGAAGTCAGGATGGCAGGCCAGCAGAGAGGCCGCTCAGTAGGGGAGAGCAACTTTTACCTACAGGGCTCCGCCAGCACAGAGTTTTTTACCCCGGTGCCACCACTTTTAGATCAAAGCTATACCAAGAGTCAGTGACTCGTTCGATTCGATATATCAAGAAAAAAGTACCCAGGAGAAATACTTCAACCCAGAGGTGTCGGCTTCTTTAGGACCAAGCCGAACCTGACCACATATATGTTCATAGCTGTAATCAATTATTCAAACAAGCTGAAGGCGAGCAGGACAAAAAAATCCAGACATCTAATCACAAATAGACCAGAGGAATGACTAGTATGGAAGAAATCCTACATGGACGCCAAAGAGGTATCCCAGAGTGGGACTGCTGAGAGACAAAAACATAATTAAATGCAGGAAATGTGGAAAACAAGAGCGCGGATAATAAATCACAAACTGAAAAGACAGCAACAGTTTTTTAAAGGAAGATGATTTAAGGTAAAGTGTACTGCAGTCATATTACGATGCATTGCATGTCAGTATATTGGTTGAATCCTGCTTCTGTCCTCATTTTGTCCTTCTGGAGCTCCAGAGGTACATGAAGTACAAACAGTATAATCGTATCCACTTTCACACACATGGCCGGAGAAATTCTCAGAATAGAGGGCTGAAAATGAACTCTATACATGATGTGATATACAGAGAGCCACCTATCTGCTGTGTCAACACATCCTCATACCTAAAAGACTGAGTAGGTTCATTGCTGCTGACTCCCAAAATGACATACATCACCACTGCCAAAAGGACATTTGCAGCCTACTAGCAAACAGCGTGCCAGACATTTGTTGTGAAGTCGCAGTTTGGTTAGGTTTAGGCACTGACACTTTGCCTTAAATCAAGTCGATAACATAAATGTACATAACTGAAATTACATTTTGCTCTAACGTAACTTAAGTTACGTTATGTACATGATGTAAGGTAATTACATCGCTAACTTAAAATAACTCACAGTTGGCTTTTGGTTTCACAAGGGACAGGAACAGAATATGGGTGAAAGTCCTTTGTTGACCAATCCATGCATCCCGTTCTCCTGTCTTTGCAGACCTTATACTATTCTTTTTATAAGGAGTTCCTTCTTTGCTGTTGTAATAATAACTACAGCCACTAGAGGTCACCTCCTAACAATGAACATACATATTAGTCATATTTAGCTGCTTTTAAAGTTGACCAATATAGTTTTTTTGATGAAGACGAGCTGGCTGTTTTCTCTAACTGTCAGCACCTCCACATCATTCACAGTATTATGCGTACTGAATAACCTTTCATGATAAAGTCATCTGAAGCAAGTTGAAAACTGTCAAAGAAGTGAAACTATCTTCCATTGTGATAATTGCGTTTCCTGCACCGATTTAGGCTTTGAAACAAGATGGGTTTAGCATTCCCACCACTTAATAGCCATCACTGGATATTCAAACACAGGTCCTTTAAAATGTTGCCGTTTGTGAAGAAAGGTTCAAGTAGAGGTAATGGCTTCAGCAGAGTTCCATAATTAGATGTACTTTGAAGCCACAGTTATAATCATGATGTCGGAGCATCTGTCATTTTTAAAAGGTGACTGTCTAATTTTGGAACAAAGCCCCTAATTTCTGTCTCAGTCAGTCTCCTGTCCATCAAAAAAAATGTAAAGCAGGAAGATAAAATAGTAGATAATGACAGTTACCCCTGACAAAATATCCCTGCATTGTTGAAAAGAGCTTCATAGGAAGTGTTTGTGGATAATTAAAAGCTTTGTCCTCGTAAGCAGAACCCTAAGTCATGGCAAAATGCCTGCATCTTATATCAGGTGCCATCCATACTTGTAATTTCATTAGAGAAGAATTTTAAATTTCAGAGGTCAGAGCAGAGTGATTACTGGTGACTGACAAGACCAGTGTGATAAATTATTAAGTGTCAGCTCTCCTGATGTGGCTCCATTAGGCTATTTTTAGATAAAGTGTTAGCCATGCTAACAGCATTGCTTTAGGGATGGCAAGTTTGGTTGATCCCAAATTTGGTTCACATTAAAATAGCTCAGCAGTTATTGGATGAATTCATTTATTCACTCATTGTCCCCAGAGGATGAATTATATTGGCCTTGATGATCCACATTTTCTCTAACACCACAATGTGGTTAACATGTCTGGTTTTGGGTGAATGTCTTGATTATTACTGGATTAATTGCCATAAAATTTGGTAATCAGCTTTATGTCCCCGTTATGTTGAACTGTAATGAATATGGTAATGCCCACAGTGTTCATCAAGCTCCATCATCAGGTTAATATTCCAGTTTGTCATGTACAGTACTCTAGTTTAACCAAATATCCATAAACTTAATGACATTTACTTTTGATTAGTATTTACTGGCTTATTTTAGCATACTAACAGACAAAACTAAGAAGCTTAACATGGTAAACTTTACATAATGTAAGAATGCATTTAAGGAATATTACACAAGAGGGCTCGCTTTACCTTGGTCCTGACGTGCCAATAATGACAGTTAAGCTCAACTACCAGCTAAATAAAAATGTATCCATGCTGTGTGGCAAATAGCTGTCAAAATGAAACACTATGCTACTGTTATCTCTATTTCCCTGGAAATACATGAGGTCTGACTAATGAGTGGAAATCAGTAGCGTCAGTAGATTCAACGCAAACCTATTTTACTCCAGCAAGTAGGCCGACCCTTAGCAACAGTTCCTAGTCCCTGTTGAGTTAGCTTGAGCTAATGTTAATGCTTTCTGGAGATCGTGGGATTGCATGTAAGCTAACTTCACATGTATTTTTAAGCTAGTAGCACAGTGTCACAGAGATGGCAGCTGGGTTGTACTGTCAAGCTGATCTGAAGTTCTAAATGTCAAGTTGACCAATCAGATTGCTTGGTTGGAACGACTTGTATTACTTGTGTTGCTGTATTATTAAATATCAGCAGCACTGTGCTTAAGCAAAGCCTCATATAGCCGTTAGCATGCCTGTATATCTGATCCTTGTTCACTCATGTCTCTCTTTTAGAATGACAAAAATTACAAGAGGAAATTTGGATCTTCTAGAAATTATACTGAGCAAGTTCCAGGTGACACTTGTGGTTTTATTGGTAGTTTATTGGTAGCTTAGCTCGACTGAATCCGTCTTCTGCTTCACCATTTCAGTGTTAAATCGGCCTAAAAGGTGTCTTTTACAGCAAAGTGTCCAACAGAAAGGGAGTTAGACAGTGGGTGATGCTCAGTGTGACGGGGTGGCACGGTGTCGCGGTGTCACAGTGTGGTTTGTGTCGGCGATTTAAACCATGTGACAGTATGAATAAAGCATGATGTGGCGGGCAGCGAGGTGGGCAGGGACTGACAAGAGAACAAGCTCACCCAGTGTTTTGGTGACGGGAGACAAGTCGAAACCCTTAAAGTTTAATGGGGGCCACGCCGCAGAGAGGAGTAGTGTGTGGGCATGTGTGTGTGTGGGTCCTGTGGTTTCACTTGGGGCTGGAAGCTGCCATACACAGGCTTTTAAACAGTGGGACGTAATGGTGATGCTAATAAAGTCAGCAGGCTGCCTCATGTGTGATGGATCAGGGTCACACTGCACTAGTGGGAAGGGAATAAGTCCAATCAGCATCTCCTTTGTGGCAAAAGAGTGTTTTGGTTGAATCCCCGTGCTCTGGAGCTGCTGACCTCGGAGAATCCTGTGGTTTTACTGGTCTGTGTTGCTCTCAGCTTGGATCCAGACTTCCCACATTTCTTCTTCTGTGGCTGCTTACAATGTCTCCTTTTTCCTCATGTTTAGGTTCTTTTTCTTCTCCTTTTCCTCGAGGTTTTAAGCTCAACCTAAACCACCACGGATCTGAAATGTAGCTTTTCTACTTTGCAGGAATATACACACTCTTTTTTTTTTTTTCGAGGAGCCCCACGTTTTAGTCTTTTAACACCAGCTTTACTAATTCTATGTCTACAAATATGTGTTACAGCTTCACAAAAGAACTGATAAAGATTCAAAAAGTAAGTGGCAGATCAGATAATGGTTTAGACAAAAAAGAAAATACTTGTACAAGTTGTCAAGTTTCAAATTCCAGTGCTCTCACCTTGACTTCAGTGTCGTTGCAGTGACTTCTGTGACTTCTGTGTCACACATACTGAACTGGGAAAATAAGTCACCAAAAATATAATCTGAGAAACAAAACAAATTGATGTATTTTCTAAAACATAGGGTTGTTAGCTTTGTCTGCAAGCGTCTGGGGAAAAGAACAACTGTTCAACATCAGATTGTGACGTAATGTACACACGTCATCAAGCACGAGTATCTTATTTAGTCCTGGGATATATTATATCTGGTGCTGGAGACACGGTGGTGAACGAAGAGTGGGGTGAAGTTTTGACTGTATCGTGTGTGTGTGTGTGTGTGTGTGTGTGTGTGTGTGTGTGTGTGTGTGTGTGTGTGTGTGTGTGTGTGTGTCTCAGGCCCCATTGCCCATATGGGATGGTCGAGTCCCGTCTATCAAATCCAGTGTGTCAGGGAGCAAATTGGAAATGCCAATTTCACTTTACACCGCTCCGTATCTTATCTCTCCCTCACCCTCATCCCACCACTTAGCTCATGCCTAAATGAATAAGGTCCTCTCACACGTCTACCAGTGTCCGATTTCTGTCTGCTTTCACCTCTCCGACCACCTCTCCCCCTCTTCCTCCTCCACGTCTTCCTCCATTCATCCATTCCCTCCCATTTTCCTCTCGTCACGTGCCTCCATCCTCCGTCCTCCATCCTACCTCATCTCCCGTCCTCCCTTCCCGTCCCTGTCTCCATTCTTCCGTGCCCATTCAACTGTAACCCATCTGTTATTTCTCCATGTGTAGTTATGAAATATGTCTGTTTTGGTAAATATGGATTTATGCATGTGTGCATGGTCGGGCTGTATCGCTGTCTGCAATGAACAAGCCCAAGCGAATCACTATGCAAATGAAACAATATCTCATACAATTCTCAATTTGCATTGAATCCATTATAAATCAGCAATTTCTCACACACTCCTTGTCTTTCTGCTTCTCTGTCTGTCCCAGTACGACTACGAGGGCAGTGACATCAGTGACCTCCCGGTCGACCTCTCCGTGGTGTGGAATGGAATCTTTGTCATTGACAACCCGTTCAACATCCAAGGTACAACACTTTCTTTTCTCCGTGTAGCCTTCCCTCCCCGTCCTCCACGCTCATTTTCGCCGGCGCACTCAGGCATTGTTGCTCGGCAAGAATTTTGAACCAGTTCTGGTTGTTTATCCGTCTGTAATGATTTTCTGCGGAACGCAGAACGCTGTGTGCAGTTTTTCCCCTTCATAAGAAATCTGTAATTTCATTTCTGACAGCCATCAGGGAGAAGGGTGAAAGTGTACCATTTGGAAAAACACTATTCTTGTCTCGGGGATAAAAGAGGGGCAGAGGGAGTGATTGATGGATGGCGATGATAACAAACATCCAACAACAGGAATTAATAGGGATGGATGTTAGAGAGGAAGATGAACAAATGGCAAAAGCAATAGGCAGACGAGAGGATGAAGGAGGAAGAGAGATGGGTGGGTGACAGGTTGATAAATGCACCATGTAATGGCGGGGGGTAGATGAGAGTAAAGGGATTGATAAAGAAAAACAGAAAGCGACATGGAGGGATAGCATTTATTCTTTTTAATCGCTATTTGTGCACGAAGTGGAAAACAATTACCAATTCCAAATTCTTTATCAAGTGTAATATATTTGGTGGTGGAGGCTAATGATTTTAGACGTCCCATTACACAAGATAATACAAGTCTTGCTCTCAAATGTGTCATACAGTCTTTTATGCATGTCTCGAGTCAGACGAATTGACCTTTCCTGCTCTTTTCTCTTCTCTGCTATTCACCATTCACTTCAGTCTTTAGGTGACGCACGTGCACGTTTTAATCTCACATCCTTTGTGTTCCATCTGACCTCATTTTGATGAATGTCAGACACGCAGTTCATTTCGCAGATTGCTCGGAAATTAGTTGCTTATCGGTCCTGACCTAATTCTTCTGCCTGTGTCATTTTGTTTAAAATATGCTCCTTTAGGTGTTTCGGTCTGTCTGCGCTGAAAAATCCTTTTCTGGGGATTAAACATCCTGAGTTGAGCATGTGCTGAGAAGTATTGTAGCTGCCACCACAGAATAAATAATCACATTTCTGTGCAATCAGACAGATGGATCCTGAAGTGTTCTGTGATTTTGAGCAATAGATTTGATGACTTTGATCACATAAGTCCTCGACTGAGCTCTACAAGCTGATGTTTTGTGAATAATCCACTCAGTATACTCAGTATCAGTACTCCTTTAGTGAGTCAAGTAGTTGTGCACATTGCATTCTGACATGTGTGTTTAATGGATTTTTACTGTAGCTTGTATGAAATTATAGAAAATGTACTATTATTATCGGTAAAATGATGACCCTTTTAAAAATGTTATTGGGTTTTGTTCAATATTTTGTTCTCTGCAGCAGCTTGTCTTTTCAAATACCTTCGTAAGAAAGTCTAAAGACTTCATGAGGGTGTATTACTGAGGCTGTGTTTGGTGCACATTTGTCCCTTTGGTTTACACCCACTGGCTAAAGATTGTTATCCCAACTCGAACTTCAAGCACACCAGGCAGAGGTTGCTCTTGGCTCAGTCCCCTAAAACTTCTGTTCAGTTATTTGTGGTATAAGTACCAACAACTTTGTTGGTCTTGCTATCTCCCGATGCCCAAGGTGATGCCGATGTTGCAGGATGGCAATCACCCCAGCTGTCCAATGACGTGTCAGTCAATATAACTATAACTAAATATGTGTTGGGCCGATAAATGATCGGCCTGATAAATTTATTTTACCAGCTATTTATCCGTATTGGTAAAATTAAAGCTGATTAATGTAGCTGATAATACAAAGCCAAATTGCTTTCATTGATTTAACAAGAGCAGCATCTGCACATCCTGACACAGTTGGCAGCTTTAAAAGTTGGTTTGCGACCACCAATAAACACAGATAAGAGAAATATGTTGTGTTAAAACTCCACGAGTCAGCTGAAAATATATCCATATCATGCATCTGTCACTAAAAGCAATAATGTACAACTTCTAGCCACGCTAGCCGCGTTCTGTATAAATAGCAGTGACATTTGTAGGTCTTTGGTTCAGTCTTAAATATCTTCAAAACTATTGGATGGATTGTCAAGGACGTTTGTACAGATATTCATATTCCCCAGAGGATGATTTCTAAAGACTTTGTCGATTCCCTGACATGTCATCTAGCGCCATCATCAGGTCAAATGTTCTTTTTGTCCGATGCTTTGGTTTGCGAGCCAACACTTGCATCACCATCAATATGAGCATGCTAACGTGCTTAAATAAGACAATGAACATGGTAAAAATGTTGACCGCAGGCCATCAGCATGTAAGCATTGTCATGTTTACCAAACATGATGAATTATTGCTAAGCTCAGAGAATTTGAATCACAACGACTATGACTTATATGTACTTCTCTTGCTGCTATCTGATATTTCAAAGTATTAAGACTGGAGCTGTGATTCACAGACAGACACTTCATACCATTAAAAGATACAATCCGTGCTTTTGTTGTACAGCATCTCCAAATCCCCAAATTTCCCTCACTGCTCATAGTTTATGAATTGAAAAATAAACACAGTTCGCTGTTGAGTTGAAACCACTGAGCTGTGAGTTTTCATATATTGAGGATCAGTCGTGCTTTTGAATAAAAGTAATAACAGGGCTTTTGACATCAGTTCATGCTTAGGATGCGTTTTAGATACAACAGGGTTATCCTGCTAACTCTTGAAACGGGCCCTCGGGACGATGTGTGCCACGATGAGTGCTTTGCATTTGACAGCGGCGGTGTCGAGCTCTGAGAGTTTGGGAGTGTGAAATCCAATGATCTTACAGGCGATGAGCGAGTGAACTAGACGGGTACGTTCCTGTTGTTATGACAATGAGTAAGCGGTGCTCGCTGCTCCACTTCCTAGGTGGCGGGGAGTTTAAGCAGGCGGCGTGCGGCCTGCGGTGTATCCATCACGACAAGCCAACGACAGACTTCTGAAAACATGTGGTGGCGTTATGGACGAGTAATGAATCAACAACCCGATCAACCCCCTGTAGATATATTATACTTATTGTGCTAAAGCCTCACAGAAAACCTATTAGGATTATGAGTTCAATGCAATGCTGAGTGTTAAAGGTCTAAAACTCTTTATAAAACCGTCCTCGCTCGTACAAATCTCATAAAGACCTTCTCCTCCTTTTCTCCTCCTCTGTCTCTCCATCCTCCATTAATCCGTCCTCGCTCCATCCCCGTCCTTTTTCATTCTGAACCGGAGCTGCATTATCCGTCTGCAGCAGCACAGCCGCTCGGCCCCGGCCCGGCTTTGCCCCGGTGTAAAGTGGAGATGTTAATGTTAATTAAATCATTCATTTGGTTCAGATTAATTAGCGTCGCGCTACTTTTAAGCTGAGCCGTGGCTAATCAGATTAGGCCGAGCGGAGGGCCGAGGCGGGCAGATGGATACGGAAGAAGCTAGCTTTGAAGTCCGGCCGCCGTCTGTCTGCCGAGGAGGAGGAGGAGGAGGAGGAGGAGGAGGAGGAGATTCCTCTGTGCTCTGTTGCTTCTTTTTTTTTTTTTTCCCCCTCTCTGTTTTTTCATTTCAGTTCATTTCAAATCTGTTTAACTGGTGTGGCAGCAAACAAACCTGCCTGCAGGGTTTGGCATTGTTGTATCAATGATAGATAATTGTTATAGAGATTAACCGGTGACAAATGGCAGCCAAACACAAATCATAAAAACCTATCCACTTACCGCCACTTCTTTCTCTCTTGTTTGCATATGAATTTCTCTCCTCTATTTGTCTTTTCTCCACTCACACTGATCCTCTTCACATCTCTCTCTTATCCTCCCTCCACCTCTCTCCTCCTCTCTGGCTCCGGCTCTGGTTCTGTGGGCCTCGCGGGGCCTCGGCATCTTTAAATTCATAACAATTCTTGTTGCTGTTTTGTTAACAAGCGCAGCAAAAAATGTATCCTCCCCCCGCCTCCCCCGCTGCCTTTCATCTCCCTCTCCTCTCTCTTCTCAGGTGTTTGAGGTTTAAATTATTTATTTATCTATTTATTTATTCATTTTTTACTTTTAATGACTTTTTCCACTCTGCAGAGTTGAGGGAATGGTTTTTTACACAACAAATTATCAACTCCCCATTGGCGTTAGAAGACATTACCTGTCGAATTAATTTCTGTTATATCCCTGTAGGTCGCTTGTTCATCCCCCCCCCCCCCCATTTATCTGTGGAAACAGTTATTTTCTCATCGTCACAGCCTCCGAGTGGCAATAATCATCCACTGAAGGTTTTAGGTGTTACGCTGTTAATTAATATTCATTTGTGCTGTTCCTGCTCTCTGTCAGGCTAATGGACACATGCTGTATACTTTTGATTACTTTTTTTAAATACTTATTTTCACGCCACAGTTGCTTTCTTTCAAATTAGCACTTTTCAGAACTTTCTGTTCATCAGTACTATTTCTTCAGGAGGATAGAAAAAGTTTCCAAAAGAAAGTAACCATAGGCTAGTTCATGTATTTAAATCTCAGCAACAAGTTAACTGCTGTTTTAACGTGTGCTCAGAGCTATATGTCATGTCTAAAGCTGTAGCCAGCAGCTAGTTAGCTTAGCTTAGCTTAAATACTAGAGCAGGGAGAAACAGCTAGCCAGGCTCTGTCTACAGGTAATAAATAAATAAATAAAAAATAAACAGATAGCCTTAAAAAAGTCCGCCTACCAGCACTTTTAGGACTGTTAGCTCATTTTAAACAGTGAAAAATTAATATCAAATTACTTTTTAGCTGTTATGAGCTAACAAATTGAGCTGGCAATTTACAAGTGGGCTAGAGTAGTAGACTACACAATAATTTACCTTTGACTGTCGGCAACTCTGTGTCTTAGCTTTTCAGCCATGCTAATTAGCCTGCATGCTCATATAAAAACACATGCCTGAGCAAGCGCTAGGGCCCAGAGGTGGGACCGAACAATGTGGCATTAGGCTACAGCAGCATGTACAAGTGTTGTTTAACAAAGAGTGAAAGGTAAGACACGATGAGTTGTTTCATCAGTTAGCCTCTGCTCCGCTAGCTTTTGATTTTCATATAGCCTACTTGGAGTAGTTTAACATTTTTGATACATACGCTTATATGCTTCTTCCTGAGAGTTAAATGAGATGTGTATGACAGCAGCAGCTGGTTAGCTTAGCCTAGCTTACAGACTAGAAACAGGGAGAAACAGCTAGCCAGGCTCACATCGCATCCGTCTCTGTGCCCCACCCCCCCACAGCCCATCTCTACAAGTGCAGAGCGCTGCGGGACAGCTGTGGTATGTGCCTGAAGGCTGACCCCAGGTTCGAATGCGGTTGGTGCGTCCAGGACAGGAAGTGCTCCCTCAGGCAGGAGTGTACCGGCGGAGGAAATTCCCACCTCCAGATGCAGATGACTGAAAGCGGAGGATGGATGCATGCCACCTCTGGAAACAGTCGCTGCACCCACCCCAAGATCACTAAGGTAAGTGTGAGTGGAAACAGACAACGCCCGCTGCTTACTGACGACACACAATACTCCATGTATGGCTACAAAATGCCATTTTGTAGCCGTATATCCAGTATTGTGTAGTTGCTGTGTTTATGGAGTCATAAACACCATAATTGTCTCTGTTTGTGAGAGAGGTACAGTATGCCATACATTACTCTCATATCAGTGTCTGAACTACACTGGGCTTTCATAGACTCAGAATCAGGTTTATGGGGAAGTAGGTTTTCACATGCAAGAGATTTTCCTTGGACACTTACATTTAAAGTTATTTTTTTAGGTCTCTCCCACACAAATCAGACAAATAGCGCAAACACACACACACACCACCCGCTCCACTTGTTAATGGGGAACTGTTGCCAGGTAGACGGAACGAGACTGATGGCCTCTTTTCAGACAGAACAGTGTGTGATCCAAATCAGAGAGAAGTCTGTGGAGGAAATCACATGATTTTTCATGAGCCAGTTCTCAAAACATGGAGTCTGATGCTACGTTGGCAGTTGACAGACACCAGCATGAGCTGTGATCTCTTTGCTGCAGTCAGACGAGAACCGAGAAATCGGCAACGTAGCGCATTCATCTAACCCCTGGAAGCTAAACCTGTGAGTGAGTGATAACACTGAAGGCCTAATCAGTAGTTTGGACAATATAAACTCAAGGTACTATTGGTATTATTGTTGCGCCGCTGTTGCAAAGACAACTGGATTGTTTCTGTTGTCCTCAGAGTCGCAAATAACAACAAGACAGGAAAAAATGTGAGTTTGTTCAATCATTTAGTCGTTAATAGAAATGGATTGCCTGTTTACCTTCCTTCTTCTCGTGACCACGGGCCTGATAGCGAGGTTCATGGGGGGGTTAATGCAGATGGTTTCATCACACTGTGCAATCAAGATGACTTCACAACAATACTTTGAAGCGGGACACTTGTCTATTGCCAGTTTAATTATCAATAAATCAACATAGTTTACTTCATTAGACCTGTATTCATTTCACTTGTATTAATTTTTACTAATACAAAAATAAATAGTCATGCATAGCGGTACACCACCAATTGGTAATATGAACACTAACCACACAATCATTACCAAATAATTATTAAAATGAAACACTGGGGCACAGCTAAGAAGAATATGAATAAAACTGACCCGGAACCAAAATCTTCTCTGGGAAAAATATCTGATATCTTCAGCTACAGTCTAAAACCGGCTGAAAACAGCTTTCACAGCAGCAAAATTGACTTTCGTCAAATTTTGTCTTTTATTATGATGTTGACGACCAAACAGATGATACCAGATTTTGCACTTATCATGCAATTGTCCCTCTCTGTTCCCCTTTTCAAAGCAGGAGCCACTGTATTTTCTCAGTTTATTTTGAGCTCAAGGTGAAAAACATGAAGCATATTGCTCCGCTATTTCACTTCTGTGCAACAGCTCGGTATTCGTTCAGACTTTAAATGACTTGTACAAAATGTAACGTGTCAGACATTTTGAAATGTAAGAATCTACTGAAAATGATAAATACACACAATGAAGTTTGTATTGCGTCTATGCAAATATATACAGAATATACTTTCGAGCCCGCAAAGTGAAGGCAACCCAAATTACTCAACAGACGCATCACAGTTGGCAAGAAAGAGAAAAAAAACAACATTCCACATCCAAAGTCGGCAACGACCAAAAGAAACTCTTTTGATCAAATCTCTCTTCACTGTTACAGTTCTAAAATCACCTACAAAGAAAAGCAGCGCCGCCTCTTTGAGCGCCGCATCATAATCTTGTCGACTCGTGAAGAGCGTAGTGTCACCTGCGGAGATCCAACGCTGGTAAGCCTTGATAGGCCGTTGCGTCAGCTCTCCTTCTTGAAGCCCCTGTGGTCACGAAAGCCCTACGTGTCCTGAACCGAGAATGAAAGCTGCTCTATTTTAATGTGTTCTCATGTTGGGACCTTGTGCCTGCCCTTGGCACAGAAATGGTATTATTACTCACTGTTACATCAAACTGGCACTCCAGAGACAGAGGCACGTAGAGGTTTGTTTGGTTTGGATTTTTTTTTTTTTTACTGTGTTTTAGGTGTGTTCATTTTTTGTCGAGCGCTGTGGCTCTGTGATGTGTTTGGATGACTGTATGGGTCAGAATCCAGGACTAGTCGGAGAGATTTTTAGGTTCATTCATGTCTGTTTTGTTTCTTTTATATATTGTTTGCTGTTCTTTTCTTTTTACCTACTTTTCTCTCTGTCTGTACTTTCATTGTGTATTAGACGGATAAGTAAGGAAATAAAAGACAAAGGAAACATATTACTTCTATAGCTGGTTGATTGATTCTACCTCAAATGAACATTTAATGAATCAGATGATTATCTTGATATTAATGGAGTAATCTATTCCCACTTGGTCTTTTCTAGTCTCATTTGTTTTAAGAGCAGAGAGTCTCATTAAATCCTAATTTCTTGATCAAATTACTCAAGACATACAATTTTTGGTCTTTTAATTGTCTGTTTTACACTTAATAGCTTAATGTCATGGGAAAGCAGGCTTTTTATAAAAGTCTTTTGACCTTATCTCAGTATATGGGACTACTTCTCTCTTGATACGAGTCAAATCATCATTTTAAGGTCACGCAATTGGTTCAGGCAATACTTTTGGATCATGGTAGCGTGACTCTGAGGTTGTTATTCTTGTCATTGCAAAGCTGGTGATGCCACTGACATAAAGTAATGTTAATGCCTTTACTATTACTGAACAAATTAGTCTAATGAGAGACTTAGAAAATGATAGTACTGTGATGATAGAGAAGGCAGACAACATTTTCTGTTCTTGAATCTCTGTTGTTTTCCAACACCCCGAAACCTGCTGAAATATACATCTTCTGTTTGGCCCTAATGCTGTGACCATCCATGTGAATGTGTTTTTGAATGCATGCATTCACAAATTGAAAAAAAAGGACTATTTACCTGTTTATGGGCTTTGTTTGTGCATGTGTCTGGGTGTGTGTTTCTGTGCGAACACAAGGGCATGAGAAGGAGAAGGCAGAGTAAGAGTTATGTGTTTTTATATTGCGATAATACTGCGAGTGGGGGAGTGAAACAGGGAGTAATAAATGTCAATGGAGTTATGAAACCAAAAAGTATAAGAGATGTTGATATCCAGGAGATGTCTCTGTTCCCTTGACTTGAGGATTTATTTACCATTCATTTTGGATTCAGTACCAGGACACAGGTACTTATTCGCTTAACAGTCATCCTGTTGACTTCAACGGGGTAATTAAAACAATTACAGTACAATAAGTTGCCTACATCAGTTATTTTAAAAAAACTAAAACATCCAATGATGACTATAAACTAGTATGATGGGTACATTTATCCATCTAGACTGATGATAGGAACAGACCATAGATTGGATATATAGCACCAATTGCAAAGATGAGGTTACTTCATTAAATTTCGGGTTCGGTCATGTTTACTGACTGCCCTGTATGCATTCAGTGTTCATGTTAATCACATGGGTATTGCTGGAAGTGGTGGAACAAGTACTAAGTACAAGTACAATAGAGTAAGTAAAAGTCCTGCATTTAAAACCTCACTTAAAGTAATGGCATCTAAATCAAATCACCAAAATGTACTTAAAATACTATTTACTATCGTACATGTTTTTACTTGATACATTTTGCTGCTGCATTAATGTGTAGGCTGTATGTTACTGCTCTAGATGTTTAATGTTGAGTTGATTTAAACTAATTTATATACTATGGGGTATTTTAATCTGCAGCAGTGCTAAAAAGTCAGTTTTTCACGGTGTTCAGAGAACATCCTTGTTTTCAGCTTTTTGCCAATGCATTTTTATAAAGGTTTATGAAGCTTAGAAAGGAGGACAATTTTCTCAACCCATACAGATCATTTTACATTCAACACCAGTTTCCCAGATACTGTTCATTGTTCTCACTGGACAGGACGGCTATGAAAAATTGTAATCAGAAAGGTCAGACTAGTAAATCAGTTTTTTTTTTTATTTTTTTTTTTATTTTATATTTGCCTCTGAGACATATTGGTGTAGAAGTATCAAGTTGTACAAACTGGAAATACATGCAATAAAAGGAAGTACAAGCAACTCAAATATGTACTTAATGGTCCAATTTTTAAGAAAGTTAACTTTTAAGTCAAAAACTTTGAGATAATGGCCGATCTGACCTACAATCCCAAACTGTCAGTATTTGGCTGAATGAACTTTCTCACAAACTGAACCTTTGGATACGGACCTTGAGTAAATGTACTTTGTTACATTTCACCACTGCTGTAACTCCAAATGGAAAGAAAAGACTACAGCATCAGCTAGGTCTCTGTGTCAGCAGAGTTGATCCTATTGAAAACAAGAATCCTTATTATATTCTCCAAACACCTAGGATCCATTGTTAAGAAAAAAAGATATTCTCAAATTTAGTATTCCCAGGTTTTTCAAATATTTGAACATATTAAGTACATATAAGTGAACATATAAGTACACTGTTAGATCATTTGTTTGAGGCAGTATTCCCAAGAAAGGAAAAAAAAAGTGTTTCCCGTACTCCCTGTTTGCTTCGAATGCCTTCGCAGAATTCCCAAACTATTTTCTGGCCACACAAACAACTTTCCCAGTTTTTAACAGCTGCTTGCCTTCCATGGTTCATGTGCTATTGGTTACCACTCAGACCACATTAAGATTACTATGTAACAGAACACACATATGCACACGCATGCGATGTGTGCACAGGCTGGATGACAGACTACTAGGAAACCACTGCTGTAATGTTGATGATTTGATGTGGCTACTATGCGGCCAGGACTGCAATATAAAGGCCACACCACCAAAGAGCGACGCCACAGTACTTTACCTCCTGTGGATTCCTGGTCAGCGGTATTTGAAAGGGCCGGACCAAAGCAGGAAGAAAAATATGTCAGAGAGGAAAAGATTAATTGGATTTATTGCTACTTCCAAAGCTGTGGGCTCCCATAGACTACATTAATACACAGCCAAACTCTTCGCCAGCTGTAAGGTGGAAAACAATGGACTTGGTGATGGGAACTCCTGTTTTTCATCATCCATCTCAACTTCAACTGTGGTTCTGTGCAAAACTGGCTTAACTTAGGCTAACTGTACTGGCTAATATTGCCTCAGTGTTGACTGAAAGTGACCAGCAGCCAGACACCAAGTCATCAAATCCGCCCCAAAACAAAACACATGAACAAGGAATGCAGCGTCAGACTGACTTGCCATTGAGTCTGAATATCAGGCTTTTAGCTGATCAGCTCCAGGGTTTCGTGGTTAGTGGCTAGTAGCTGGCAGAGACTGTGTTATGCTAGTATGCAACCCCCAAGCATTTGCGGTCCTTGTGTCAATTGAATCCTAGATCATTTAGGCTCTCATAAGGAACAATTATAGTTGTTATCCTTTTGCAGATGTGTCCTATGGCTTCTTAGTTAGTGCTTCAATGTGGTTGTGTCATATCAAATCCCTATCCTCCCAAAACCGCCTGAGGTCTGTTTTAAACTTCAGGGCATCTGTACTTTACATTCCCCAGAGAGTGGTGGTTATGTGCTTTAATGCAGTAGTGTTGTGTCAGATCACTGCAACATGAGTCCAAAGCTGCTTGAGGTTCCATTTCCACGCTGTGGCGTCTGCTGGCATGCCCACAGGCTCAGTGAGAACTGGTTATCTTGTTATGTGGTGCCATACTTAATACTTCCAAGAGTTTCTGACGTTCCAATGGAAATCCACTCTCAGATATGATATGATATGATGATACACAACCATTACATTCTTTTAGGAGCTAGGAGGTGTAGTGGTCTGGCTCTATCTTCTGTCCCACAATGATCATATTTCAGATGCATAGCTAGAGATCACGACAGGGTTTACTAGAGGAAATGTTATTGCTTATTTAAGAATCCTTGCTCCATTTAGTATGTAAGGCATCACTGTTCAGTTAGGTGAGTTGCAACCAGCACTTTCATTTTCTCTTCAGTGCTTCCCCGCTCAAAGATTTTGAGGGATGTTGAGATTTCCTTTTCCATTTTGGGATCCATCATGATACTATAGCTACATTCAGTAAATGTGGTATCTCTAGAGATGATGTTTATGATTAGTATAGCTTCCACCTAAAACGTTAGACAGGACCAGAAAACCTTATTTTGTATATGAATATTGTAGCTGACATTGTATCTTCAAATCCTGTCAATGCCCACGCCATACTAATGAAGCTACAAAACTACATGTGAAAGTACAAAACCACATTTATGAATTAAAGAGATGTGGTCTGTTGACAACTAAGGAGATGGTGTTTTCCCTGTTTCTCTGTCATTACCCGGCCTCTATAGATCACAAATGTACTGTTTTTGTTGTTAGAATTAGGGCACAAGCCAAATGGGCCACTGCTCCAATTGGCCATATTCTGGCCCAACTGGGTTTTAATCCATACTCCAATAACGAGAGGTGAATGTCCACCCTAACACTGACTTTAAACCAAGCATAAACCCACCGGGACGTCACCCATTGGTTTGTGGACTAGAAGCCTTGAGTTTGGCATTATGGCTGTCGCCATTTTTAAAATGGTAGTTCTCAAACCAATGGGCCACTGCTGTGATTAGCTTTTTTTTTTCGCCCAATTAGGTTTTAATCCACACTTCAGTAATGAGAGGTTTAGGTCCAGCCAAGCATCAACAACAACAAAGTTAACACCATGCTGTATTGATAAGACTTGAAACTAGCAACTGATACCATAAGCCCAGTAAGAAACTGTTTACTGTGGTAATAAATCAAGTGAGAAGTAGGGTCATTTTCTCATAAGCTTACATACAGTTGGGCTTCCTTTTTGAAACCAGTGGAGTTGCACCCAGTTGGCCATTAGAAAGAATGGAGGTTTCAGGCACTTCTTCAGTGGCCTCACTTCTCAGACCTGGAGGCTTTGTCCAGATTTCATGCTGTCAGTGGTTTAAACAATTTGTACAATGTGCATTATAAGCTGTACCATGTGTGCAAGGGAATCTACACTTCTCTCTGAAATGTGCTTCACACTGGTCATGAAAATATTTCAGCATCAAAACTGTTCCAATATAAAGTATGTTTATAGTAAGCATTACATTCCCTCGGGCATTTTTGCCACAGCCTGGTGACTATTGTGTGCGTTCATGGTGTGATAGTATATGTTCCCATACTCTTCACTGGCCCCCTTTTAGTGCCCCCCTCAGATGATGGTGGTAATCCCTTTTAACAGCACTCTTCCCTCTCTTTCTCTGTTGCCTGTCTGTCTGTGGCTCTGCCAGTGTTTATATCCCAGGGCTTGGTGGCAGGCTGATATTGTGTTTTGTGGTATCATAGCTTCATTCTTCCAAAACCATCTGAAACCCCATTTCCACGCCCTGACATCTGTTGTCCATATCGTACCCTAGAGCTTGATGGCTACTCACTCTGGTCAGTGTTTACCAGCTATTGTGTTTGTGGAACCAAAGTGCTGAGGCTCTACTGGCGCCTGAGGTTCCAATGTGAGTCTGCTTCCAAATAGTAGGGAGCATTATTACTGGCCACACTGCTCTCGCTTTTGGTCTCTTGATTCACTTCAGTTACTGTGTTGTTTTGGAGCCTGTTTTCTATTGTGGCAAATCAGGTACATGTTACCAAAAACAAACACATGGCATTTCATATATTTATGATTATTTCGTGACAGTTTTACCTCGTACAGTAGCTAATATTGCCTGATTGGAGCTGAGTGGCTGTTGTTGAAGGACTGTCTTTTTGTCACAGACTGTCCATCCATGTGTGTATTATCTGTTCTCGCATGATGCTGCCAAAGGTATTGTGTTTTTGTTCCTTACATGCAAGAGCTTCCAAAATGGGCTTTGTCTGGCAGTCTGTTGTGCTATTATTTGGTGGCTTGCTGGCTAAGATAAATGTTTAATTTATTTGAAAGAATCATTTGGGACTCGATATATTCAATTATTGGTATTTTTATGTTATTGTAGCATCTTTTAAATTATTCTGATGGCTTAAGTTTTATTTGTAGAAATATGAGATGATCCTGGACATAATCTCATCCGCTGGGAGTTGCCAAGTATTCAAATTCTACTCATAGAGGCTTTAACTTTTGTTTTTATGCCTCCGCGCTGACAATATCTGTGTCCAGAGGCATTATGTTTTCGGGTTGTTCCATCCATCCGTCTGTTTGTCCCATTCTTATGATCGACATATCTCAGGAACGTCGAGAGGGAATCACATTTGGCACAAACATCCACGTGGACACATTGATGAACTAATTAGATTCTGGTGGTCAAAGGTCAAAGGTCACAGTTACCTCATGACATCACATTCTTGCGATAGCCTTGTCACAGGAACATCTTGAGGAAACTTGGCACAAACTTACCACTTGGACTCAAGAATGACCTGATTAGAAATCTGTGGTCAAAGGTCAAGGACCTCACAAAGTTTGGCCCTTACACAACGATTCATATGAATTCAAAGGTCAACTTCACTGTGTCATGATAATGTTCTGGCCAGTATTCAGTGATATTACGGAGGCGTACAATTGGAGGCTGTAACTCTAGTTTTATATGAAGCACTGAGCTTGTTACTACTGGCTTTGGGGCAAAAGCTCAATTCAGTCTTTCAATTTCAATTAAATCTTTTACATTTAAAGTTCAAATTTGATTGTTTTCATTTATACTTTGCCATTTTCCACTTTTCCATTCTAATGTTCTGTTTTAATTTTCTCCATTTTCCCCATTAATTGTATTATACTGTAACATTACACCCCATATGTTTGTCCGTACATTAGACTAAAGGTTGCATATGAAAACTCTGGACCATCTGGATACCTTTTTTGTGGAGAAAGTCAATGGGCATTGCTCTTCTCTTTATCAGTGACTACTAATGAGGTGCCCTTGAGCAAGGCATTTAGCCTCCAGCTGCTCCACTGACACATTAGCCAACAGTGTGGCCTTTGGTTCTGAAGCAGGGTGCAGAAAAGTGTTTGGATCTCAGCTGACTCTCTTTGCACAAAAGTTTGAATCTCATGTTTTCTGGCAAGACAAATCGGTCATTCCGCAAACTAGTCCACACTGTTGAAATCACCATTTGTCAAAGTCTGTTGTCTGTGGTTTAATAATAGCACTTTGCCTCCATACTGTCGGCCGCCTGAGTTTGCATTTCCACACTGTGCTGTCTGCTCAGCCAAGCACTGCAGGAGAACAGGGCAATGGACAGATTACACATAATTACCTCATGATGCTTGTTAGGGATTAGGTGTGTGTGTGTGTGTGTGTGTGTGTGCACGCCAGTGCTGTAATGTGTGTGTGCGTGTTTGTGACAGCCACCGTCCATCAGTCACCATATTTGTTTTGTCACACCACACCTGTCCCCGTTACGCGCCATAATCTGGCTAGATAAATCACATTATGGTTCGGCGGCGCGACTGAGCGTTACACCGCCACAGCCCCGCCGACGAAGCCAAGCCGCCGTAATAAGTTTCAATTAAACCCCCGAGATTACGCCGGTTCGGTCCTGTATGTCAGCGCGAGTTGTTTTTGCACCCTCTCTTTATCTCATTTTCATTGTTTTTCAATGCCAAGAGGGTGATTTTTCTTCATTAAAACTTGAATCACCTGATATGGGCAATTCCATATGGTGTGTGTGCCTGTTTGTGTAGGCCAGTGGCTGTCTGTTTTGACTGTTTTCATGCTTGTCCATGCCTGTTTCTGTAGAATTGTCCATGCTATGACATATTTGGAGACTATTTTCCGACAGCAAATGAAACTGTCGATACATTTTGTGTCCAAAGTGTGTTTCTTTATGTGTCAGCAATGTACAAAATATTGAACAGTGTCTTTGTTTCGTCTCTTTTCCGTACCCTCTTCTACTGTTTTTCTATCTCCTCTCCTCTTCCATCCATTCTGACCTCTGTCCTCCACCTCTTGTTGATCCAGTTGTTCCCTGAGACTGGGCCTCGCCAAGGGGGAACCAGGGTGACCATCCTGGGGGAGAACCTCGGTCTGCAGTTCAGAGACATCCAGATGGGCGTCAGGCTGGGCAAGGTGCCCTGCGTGCCTGTTGAGGAGGAGTATGTGAGCGCAGAGAGGTACGTCAATACACACCAGTACTCAAACACACACCAACATGCACGTAAAATACATTATCTGTGAAAACTTCAGAGGTTTACGCTCATAAAGCTTAAAAACACAGATGAATGCATTTGCAGACACATGCAGACAGCAATTGTCTCTCACAAACACACACACTCGCAGATCTGAGGACACACACCAAAGGCAGCAGCAACCAGCTCCTCTCTCATCCCGACCAATCAAACAACAGAAAAAATGTCAACCAGAAAACATCTTTCTCGTGTGCAGGTGCCCATGCAGCCTTTTCCGGCAGCTGAAAAGACAGTGACATCAGAGTATTTTTTTTTTTTTTTGTCTGTAAATTCCATCTGTTGTTCCCCTCCATTACTCCCTACATATGCTCTTCCCTTTATTTCTCTCATCCCTCCATCCTGACATTTACTCCTCTGCGGGGTCCTACACGGCTGAGGAATTGAGTTCACGCAGATCAAACAATCCCTCCGTAGTGCAGTTAGTTGGGAAATGAAGCATGTTGAGATAGAGGGCATCTCTATTCAAATATTACACACACATGAGTTATTTAACACATTGTTCCTGACACCCCCGCACCAATTTAAACAGGATGTGTTTTTTATATTTCCCTCATCCCTCCTAGTCTTTGTGGTTTCTTTATTCTGTCTGTTGCCACTCCTGAAACACGGACTGAAATGTATTGTGTCAGGTATTTTGGTTTGTAAAATGCATACAAAGCCTTCTGTAGTCATGTGATTGAAAGCTCATTTAGTACACACTACAGCAACTGAAGGTAAATCTCATGTGGCTGTGATACTGTAGTATTGTGTGTCCTTGCTTTTGCTGTTGATATTATGGTATTGTTTGGTACATTGTGAGGTACAGTTTGTAGCTGCATTTGATGTCAGAGATTTGGTGGTAGGTGTTAGATTTCTCTGCAACTGTTACTGCAAATTATAAGAAGCAGAGTTGAAAAAAGTTCAGATAAAAATGAGAAAGATTTACTAGAACATCAACAAGCCGACCCTGACCTTCTACTCTCTCTTGGGAAGTATGGGTGCTGGGGGGAGCTGCACCACCTAAAACAGGCATTATAAAAACCATCAGTTATTTAAGAAGTGTGATGCAGACTCGCAGAGAGAGAGAGAGAGAGAGAGAGGGTGCTCATGTGGACGAAGTGAGAGTAAGAGGTGAGAGAAGTGTCCACAGGATATAAAAACTTTCTTTGGTTATGAGGCCTTAAGTTGCTCAACTATTCTCAGTGGCAAACAGGAAGATCCACAACATATACTCTCATGTCCTCTATGAAACATCTACTGTATATCCTCACTGTGCTGCATTACTATAAACTATGAGGCTACTTTGGTGATCCAGTCTCAAGTAGAGAGCTCAAAGTCATTTCATACCTGGAATTAATATTTGTCTCAGGAGACCACTGGTGATCTGATCTCACTGGCACAAACGGAGTCAGTGATTTTTACACATGAAAGAAAAAGCTTAAAGAAAAACATTTGCAAGATTTTCAATAAGGCCCAAATAATTAAGAATTTGTCACTGATGTGTCCCTGCTCCCCTTTTCTCTGTTAATCCCTTTAACTTTCCCTCTACAGAATAGTGTGTCTGCTGAACGACGCTACCAGCTACAGGGTCCAGGAAGCTCAGGTTGAGGTGTGTGTGAGAGACTGCGTCAACGACTACAGAGCCCTGTCGCCCAGGCCGTTCACTTTTGTGGTAAGGACCATTAAAGGGATCTTTAATCGACAAGGACCATGATGACTCAAAAAATGATGATGTTCCTCTTGATTTTTTCTTTTTATATGCATGAGAATGACGCCTCTGTTTACATTTTTTTTCTCTCTTTTCTAGTCGCCGTTCTTCACCCGTATCCAGCCATCTCAGGGGCCCATTTCTGGCGGCACCCGGGTCACCATCGAGGGAAGCTACCTCAACGCAGGCAGCTACGTGTCTGTCAGCATTGGACCGCAGCCCTGCTACTTCAAAAAGTGAGGAACAGTGCTGTTTTACATTTAAATTAAATAATAATCGTCGCTGTGGGGAAATTGGACCGATCACAGCAGAGGAGAATAGGATTTAGATAAGAATAAGACCCATAAAACGAGTGCTTACGATGGTAAAACAAATTCATAATTATGACTTAAGGTAGTGTAGATAATATAGAAGATGAATAAATAAAGAGAAAGAATATATGTGCATAAATAAACATGCTCTGTTTAAAAGATTCGCCTGTGTGCATTGCAAAGAAAGTCATTATCATAAAGATATTACACGCACTTGTAAGCATGTAATCTGTGTGTCAGGTTAGGATACTTGTGTGTGAGTGTGTGTGGGATCATGAATGTTTGTGTTTAGGTGTGTGTGCATCTCTTTGTCTGCACTCACACAGGCTTCCCTTTAATCTAGTGCATGAAAAAAAAAAAAATCCAAACTATCACCACAGTTGCCTGCATGTCAAATGCATGGATTAGCCTCTCATAGCTAATCTCTATTTGAAGCAACTGTATGCTAGCTTTGATGTCACAGCAGTCACTTCAGTGCTGCAGCGTCCTCGCAGTAATCCAACAGATATTCCACTTCAACACAGACCGCTCGCTCACCTCAACTCTGTCTTTATCTGTCACACCCTAACTGTGCGACTGTGCTCGTGGCATCTTGTGAAGGTTGCTTGAGCATGTGTTCTTTGTGAATGGGGTTGCTATGGTTACAGGCCGAGGGACTTGAGAGAGTGGGTATTGTAGATTCTCTCTTGCTTTTTCCTCTCTCTCTCCCTTTCCACGGTATATAGAGGCACAATAGAATGTGCAACACTACATTTAAGTACACACACACTCACACACACACACACACACACACACACACGCTCCTGTGAAGTCATGGCCCAGAAAAGCAGACACCACTCAACTGTGCTAAATACATATTAGATAATGTAGCTACTGGGGACTGCACTCAAGACTGCAATTGAAAATGTTATTTTGCCTATGGGACATGCAAGCATGGACGCACACACACACACACAGAAACACACCGACTCTTCATCCCTCCCCCCGGTGTTTGTGACCGGTGGCGTTGATCCTTGTCAGTAAACCAATCATAACAGGTGTAAACTTCATTAAACATGGCTTCACTTCTCTGTTTCCATTCTCTCTCTTCCTCCCTACACTAAAAACATCACATTTCTTTTCATACAAAAAAGAGGTTGCACCAGTCATAATATACATCCCTGTGATCAATATTTGTTATCGACTGCGGATGCAAATTTCAAACAATATCTTCATCAATAGTCAGCTGACTTAACAATCAATTATTGATTAATCATAAATATGCCTAAATAATGACTTAATTGTTCCCATCAGTCGCTCTTCAGTAACTAATCCAACACAAATTGAGGTTACTAAATAGCTCAAATGTCCTAATATCAGTTTGATTAATTATTAACACCTTAAGTATTGACATATCCTTCAACAATGTCTAGGTATTCAAATATAATTCAAAATATTGCAAAAAATAAAATATATCTGTGTATAGAAAAATAACTGTGAATCTTCATTTATGACCCACCCACTAGAAGTGTTTGGTGGTGTCTGTATGTACAGAAACCTTACCCTCTCCCTGTATTGTCTGTGTTCAGGATGTTTCCTGGTGTCAACGATTCTAGAAAAAGATAGTTGATCGTTCAGTCTCGTTGCGAGGTTGTCAAATACCGTCACTTTGGGTTGGAGGCTTGACACGAACAAACAGGAACGGACAAATTCTGCATGATTCTGCAAATTCATCTGACACAGCCTTACAAACAGACCCCATTTACACTATGTGATCTGAATCACACCACCCTCAGATGTGGTCTAGCTCGCATTGTGATTGGATCTCAGCCAGGTGTAAATGCGGTCCTTACAATGTGACCACATTTTTCAGTACAGAATCTACTTGGCGCCTCTTCCTGCTAGTTTAAGCAAGCCTGGCAAAACCTGCACCTTGTAGAGCAGCTAGCAAGTCTTCCCTCTTTATTGATTTAAAAATGAATGATTCTCATCCACTACACTGCTTCTCCTCACCTGGGACGTGCCGTGTTTAAAGCCTGCCGGCACATTTGCATACTGAGATCAGATCACAGTGCGGGCAGAAAGGGAAGTCTTATTAATACTGGGTGTAAATGCATACACAAGTGGACCGGATGTTGTTATCCAATGGATCACATGTTAATACCAGCCATAAATGTGGCCACAGACAGTACAATGCACACACATAATATATATTGTTGCTAATGGCACTGCTGTATTCAAAAGCAGGCCAGGAGGGGGTTCATTTAGCAGGACCTGACTGGCTTTGTGACTGAAGTGCGTTGGTCACGAGTGGAATTATCTAATCAAATTAAGGGGTTACAATATGGATTTAAGAAAATGAGACTAATTGGCTTCCCAGACTGGACCCTGTTAATTACAAGCACAATGAGCAAGTCATTAAATATGTCAATGCTTCAGCTTGGACCTCAGTGTTTAAGGAACGGCCTGGCACCAGAAAGTAATAATTGGCTCTTTATTATTATAATTCTGTTTTTAGTGTGATCAAACTCTGTCAGACGGCTTCCCTGCTGGATATTGTCGAGGGTTTCCTCTGTTGTTCTCTCTGGTGAAGTGTGGGTTGTTTACTTCTCTGAAATGATTCCACTTCACTTTTACTTTCTCTAAAGTCTTGTATCTATTTGTGTCTTAGATCTCTCTGTTTATTAGAAATCCCTGTGATAAGACAAACTCTCAATATCTTTCAAACATCAGTTCACAGCAGTGTCTTATGACATTGTCATTTGAACTTCAGCTTTCGCAGTGTGCCACAGGGCTTTTTAGCAATCGTGTGACTGACATTGATTTTGGCCACCCTCTAGCTGTCTGTCTAATGTGTGGGATCACCTTCTTCTAAATTTTCCTCTGTCTGTCCTTCCAGGAGGAACGCCCGTGAGATAGTGTGCGTTACACCAGCTGGAATAGCACCGGGCAGTGCTTCGGTGTTGGTGGACATCGACGATGCTGAGCTCAGAAACCCAGAGGTCAAGTTCAACTACACGGACGACCCCACTGTCCTGAGGATTGAACCTGACTGGAGCATTGCAAGGTAAGGTCCATTTGTGTTCACAATTCCCATTAGTAGTTCAACCGGGGCTTTTAAACAGGATAGCATGACTCATTATCTTGTGTTTGGGCAATTTACCATTTCATCAAATAACAGTGTTTGGTTGACAGAGGAAATTTGACAAATTCTAACAACAACATGGATTCAAGCAGCATTAGATAGTGACTGCAGGGAGCTCAATAAATGCACTGAACCAAAAACGACTGCAGGGTAGACATTCTGTAAGGCCCACGTCTTGAGGACCAGGTTTGGACCTTGACGTCTACACCACTGCTTGTGATGCAGCAGCATTAGCAGGACGAATCTCAGAAAGGGTTCTTGAAGCAGTCCGAGCAGAGCTAAATGCTAGATGAGAGCTCTGACAGCGGGTTTGGATAGAGCTAAATTGACTGTGCCTCGGGAGATTTTTCATCTGGCTCCAGCGAGACGTGTTTTAGTGGAGGAAATCATCAGCAGTAGCAGCAGCATGGGTGATCGAAAAATGGGGAGAGTCAGCTTGTCAAGTTATACAGCCCATGGATTGTTTGGATGTTAAGCTAATACTGATCAGCTGACGGTCTGCGAGGCTGAAGTTCCATGCCTAACCTAATACAAGTCTCAGTTTGAAATTCAGCTTTCCACCGCCTGCCAGTACTATATATCCCCCTACTAAATAAATAAAGACACTCCACTGTTCAGCGCTGAACATGACAGGAGCGTCACTGGGGAGGAAGACACAGCAAAGACTTTGACATTAAAGTAAATATAGTGGCATCGAGGGACTTGGGTTAGTAGTAAAGAACCAAGCCCTGACCTCAGTGGCTTTTCCAAAGCCCTATTCAGCCCGGGCTTTATTTATACCGTATATGTATACACCGATCAGCCACAAGATTAAAATGACGTACAGGTGGAGGGGATAACATGGATCATCTTGTTTCAGTGCAATATTCTGCTGGGAAACCTTGGGTCCTGACATTCATGTGGATGCCACTGGACACGCACTGCCTACTCAACCATCGTTGCGGACCAAGTATGAGGGGCGATTGATAACTTCATGGTCTGAGGTAGAAGGAGGCGAGTTATACAGCTCTCAATCCATGGAAATGCAGTCCAACTCTATGAGTGATTATGCAGAAAGTTTCAAGTTAATAACTTCGGTGGTATTTCTGTTTTGGGTAATTAAAAAAATTGCAAGTCAGCACTGTCTGAGAAAATGGACAAGCCCGCGAGTCCACAGTGGCTATGGCTGCCGTCCAGGAATGCAGATTTGAACTTGTCCAACACCCTCACTATTTGCCTGTTTTGATCCTCAGACTACTACCTCTTCTACAAAATGCAGAGGGAGTGACATTATCACTGATGTGGACCACTTCCTGGAAGTCCAAGACACCGGCCCCTAAACAACTAAATGTGTGAATGTAGTAGGGACTATGTTGACTCCTTCCACCTTAGGCCATGAACTTATCAATCACCCTTCGAACGCCCCAGGTCACTGCCTTGAGCTTTTAGTCACGTTGCTCAGGCCATTCCTGAGCAGTTTGTTTGGTTGGCAGGGCACGTTGTCCGTTGCCATTGAGTGTTGCTGTGAGTGTGTATTTGATCTATAGCAGTGATTGGGTGGATGGTGCGCTACAAGTCGTATCAACGTGAGTACCAGGACCCAGGGTTTCCCAGCAGAACATTGCATGATAACAAAACAATCAGTGCACTCTACATACGTTTGTTCTGTTATATATTCTTTGAGGAGTAATCAGTTTTTTATCCTTCTGGGGTTCACATGGTTTTGATCTCTCTGCTGCTACCCCAGTACTGGATGTTAATCAAAGTCAAGATTTTTCTTCAGAACATTTTAGTCTATTACCCCTCCTATGATGTGGCTGCAGTCATTTACTTGAAATGTGCAGCCATCTTGGCCTGTCTCCCATCATTCTACCTCCCTCCCTCCTGCTCCTTTCTGTCCTGCCCTGTGTTGCTTTCTTCCCTGTGGTGACTCATCAGTAGATGGTAGCAGATAGATGCAGAGCTGGTTAGAAAAGAGTGTTGATGAATCCTGCCCTGCTCCTTCTGCCCAGTAGGACTGGCCGAGCAACAGCTGAGGCCCAATCACTGCCCAGCACACCTGCTGTGAGGGTGTTTTTGTATGTGCGACTGCAGCTCAAACTGGGGTTCTACTTGAGGAAGCCCGCCCTGGGGTGATGATCCTGCATAAAAGAAGACACATGCATGCACGCACGCACAGACACACACACACACATAGACGCACACCCCACTAATTCCCAGAGTCCCTGATGTTTGGCCCCAGATCTCTCTCCATCTGGCTGAGAAAACCACCAAACAACACACACACATTTCACAAACAGCGCACAAACTGTGATAGACAAAGTGTGTGTGTTGCTTCCAGCTAGTGGAAGCTTTCATTTAGCTGATGCGTTTCAGCCAGTGCCCTCTCTCGCAGTATCACATGTTGGCTCAGGTAGAAAGTATAGCGAACCAGTCAGCTGTGATATCATATTGGTTTATATCTGACTCACAAAGGTAGACACTTTGTGCGAACACATGCCTGCCTGGAGAGCATTATCATTGTGCTTGGGCGATGATGGCAAGAGTGGATAAAAGACAGTGAGAAGGGAAAGGGAGGCGAAGGGAGGGGTGGGGGGGGCATTATCATTGTACTTGGCTGATATTCCATTTAGGAAGAAGACAGAGCACTTCAAAAATTCATCAATGAGGAGTGCTCATCTGGGATACTGAGGGAAGATATCTGGGCAGCAGCAGAGGTTAGAGAAGCAATTTCTAAATATCCAAATCTTCTCCCAAACTGGCAGGGTATATAAAGCAGACTCCGGTGCTGCTGCACAGAGGTACCCAGTACGAAATTGGTTTTACTGGGTAGGCCCTAAAGCCAGTTGTAAATAGGCTTATAGGTGTTTAGGGAACAAGTAGGCAGCTCCCATAATATCCGGAAACTTTACTTCAGGTCGCACTGGAAAGTGGCACAGCAAGGCGCATCCATCCACGTGTGTTCACAAACTGGGCTAGCTGGGATAGCTGGTTAACTATGTAGTTGGAGAGCTAATAATGGACATGCTAGCCAGCTAGAAACATGCAAGCACAAGTTAGTCACAGTAGCTATCCAAGATTCTTTCCTTTGTTCTCTGTACTGTGCTGTTACTGCCTCCTGGCATTTTCTTCCCAGGATTGTACATCATTTTATTTGATACAGAGTTATTGTAGAGGAGAAAATAATCTCTTCATAGCTAGCTAGCTATCTTGCAGTTGCTCGAATCATATAATTCACATCTACATGTGTACGCCAATGAGGTAGAGGCGTAGCGTTGTGGCAGGGATATTTGGTTCACTATTGTAGTTGGACAGCTATTGCTAGCAAGCTGGGAACATGCTAGCACTAGTGAGTCACATTAGCTTTCCAAGCTTCTTTTTGTTTTTCCTGGCATTTGTTTCTCAGGATTGTAAGAAGAAGCTCTTCATGCTAGCTAACTAGCTAAGTGCCTGGTACAAGTATCCGTTAACAAGCCCATTAGCTTGCTTGCTTACTGGACACACACTGTCTATTCAAAAGATTTCACTGATTATTTGTACAATTGACCTTTGTCCCACAACTGTTGATAAACCATGCCTTCTTTGTGGAGCATATTATGCCCCAAAAGAGCTTTAATAACATATTATGGTGCGACACAGCTATAGTGTGATATGGCTAGCTTCTTCCATTTACTGAATTTGCAAGTGATTCTGATTTTGCCATAAAATAACGTTGCCCTAAGAGCGTGTTAAATTCATCTTAGCCATTATTTGTTATTTATGTTTAATTTTGGCAATGTCTAGCTAATCTGCCCCCATTCAATGTAATAAAAACAGGTGCTTTCAGTCGACTTACAGGTAGTCTTCAAGCATCTCCTCTTGTAGAAAAAAAGAAATTGTGAGAAAATGGAAAGCAGAGGGAGTGCTGAAATGTAAAGGCGGCACGGAGATGGCAAGAGGGGAAGGGAGGGAGCAGACAGAGAGCAACACTAACAACAGTGGTTGGATTTCCCCAGCTATCTTCAAGAGTTTATCCTGATTGTCTTGTTGTCTGTTCCCTGAAGCATGTACCCGAGCTAAAGAGACTCACTTAGACAAAGAGAGGAGCAACAGGGACAGAGGGACTCAGCACAAATATACGTCAAGCTGAGGAGGAGGGGGGGAGGGGAGGAGGAGAAAGGAGGCAGAGGACAAGCAGTGCTATAAGTGCACTCTGCCTAAGATTTGTGGCAATGGCATAAACGTCAGTTAAAAAACAGTCAGGTCATTTGAATGTGGCCTCTGCTCTCTTGGTCCTCACATCTCTCTTTTGCAGCTCACTTTTCTCATTTTGTTAGCACTGTAAAACCTATTTTACAAAGGAATTTTGCAGAATTATTTACAGTTTACATATCAATTATTAACATATAAATCTGTTAAATAAATCATGGCAACAGTCCAAACTAGAAGACGGAAAATCCAAGAGTACATTCCCTCGCTGTGACACATCAGGAAACTAATTTGCATTCAAAGTGGAATGAGATTAAAAAAAAAAAAAAAAACATTAAAAGAGTTTAGATGGAAGTTACAGTACACAATATTACGACTTACACTTCTTAACGTTAATTAGACTCTGCTCAACGGAACGCACTTGATTTATATTAAATTAATTTTACCACATCGTGGCAGAGTTTCATGGCACTCAGCCACAGTGAATTGAAGTGTCCCACTTCCAGCCACTAAAGCTGAATGTGGCTCTTGAAGATTACGGTACTGTAGCAGAAATGACAAGAATACTGTGTAACAAAAAGTAAATGTGAAATGTTTGTCTGTTGGAAGCAAACACAGAAATACTGTATGACACGTTGAACTGCCATTCAAAGACCTGATGCCCCCATAACGTCTACAATCACATCTTACTGTGAGAGACTGTGCTGTTAGGATGAATGGCTCATTTTCCTTAGCTAGTAATGGGCAACTTGCTGAAAGACATAACAAACTTTAGCTGAGAAGAATGGCAGGCATGATTCCTTTTATCTACCAACAACACCAGAGACGGTACATCTACCTTCTCCATTCCCTTCCTTATCATAACCGTTTGCTGAACTTGGATCAGAGTGAGAGATGAGTGTCGAGCATTCGCCAGCCAGACTATTCAAGACATAAAGAGATTCTGCTTCATATCACCATTACACTGCTGTCGAGGCTTGTAGGCTGAGTCATTCTACAGAAGTGTCACATTAACGTCTACAATGAAAAAGACACCTGCATATTGCAGGAATCGATGGTAATACATGGTAACCCAACAGAAGGAATGTGCCTTGTCCTTCTGTGATGGAGGGTTGAAGAAGGTATTCTCTGAACCGCTTGTTAAGCCAGGTCACAAAGGCCTGTCTAATGCCTCAGTGCCATGTTCTATACTGAAACGTCTTAGTCATTGTGTCAGCCATTTGGTCCTTGAGATGCGTTGTCTTGATCAGTTACCCGATCTTGCAGCGAGCACTAGAACTTCCCCTGATTTTGCGATCACTCTGACAGCCAAACAGAGGTCCGACCCTCCTCATCAGGGAAGTAGACCTCAGAATACTTTGTCCTGTCTTTAGCGTGACTGGTGTAGACGGAAAGGGTTGTCAGCTCTAGCCGTCACATCTTAATCCCTACAATTTTGGAAGCAGTGGGTAATGGATAGAGTCACCACTCTTCTGCTTGCAGCTTCAAAAGGTAAGTGGTGAAAATACTCCTGATGTTTGCCTCAAATGACAGAAGATCCAAGGGATACTTTATGTGGCAAGTCCATCACTTTCACATGGAGGCAACAACGACAGACTTGCAGGATTACTCAAAGCCATCCAAGTTATTACGGATCCTGGAGAAATTGTCGATAAGGAATAGGGTTGAAAGGATAAAAAACAGTGAAAGTGCTGCCATTCTACAGGGCCAGCTCTCGACAGTCTTTTGGGGACTTGATTTGTCAAGCTGTTTTTCAAATGTCTGCAATAATACTATCGTCAATATTCAAAAAGAGTTAAAGAGCAATAGGAGACAAGTGCTGTGTCAGTCCACAGTAAAGAGACTAGCTCAGTTAAAAAGCCATGGCAGTGACATGAGGCCATTCCCTACCTTCAAAGTACCCCCTTGCAGAGAGCTGTTACCAGTGAAGATACCAAAGCAACAGAGGGAGTAAATCTTAAAAAAACACTCATCTTTTAGGTGGAGATAGTAGAGGCAGCAGTCAGGCGCATGGATTTCTAAGCAGAGAATTACACTCCACATGCAGCCCCGTAAGATGTCTGCAGAGAGTTGAGATTCCTTTAAGTGAAATATCATAACCGTGGGTGTTGGCCGTGGGTGTTTGAACTCCAAACTTCGCCAAGGCCCAAAATACACATTGAATGCCCACTGCGAGTTTTTAGAAATGCTTTGGTGTCCAACGTGCAGTAAAGGAGCTGCCTTTTGTTTATAACTTTTTCAAGAAAAAAGGTTTCATCTCCGCCTTTTATTTCAGACAGCAGTTGGAAAGACTACTGTATGTGCCCCTCCAGGCAGCGAGAAGCCTGCAGAAAGACATACGATGGGGAATCTTATAAACTATATTTTTCAGAGGCACAGTAGCCAAGGCAGCCGTGAAAGGCAGTAATCTCCCAACAGAAAACAGAGTACTCAGAGGTTGGAACTGCCACTGTATCAACAAAGTACAACATCTTTCATGAAAACCTCATAAATCCATTTTAGGTGAAGCAGTGAAAAGGACAGACTAACTCCATTGTCTTTACAACTGGCAGGAGTCCTCCTATGATAAAGATTTTATTTTTCCTGTGTACCCCATGATCCTTTCTCAGCACTAGTAGTCTCGCATTGTGGGAGGTCATCAAAGGAATCAAGTCCATCAGTCATTTTGGGAAAACATGGGAAACCACTGAAGGGTACTTTTTCCTAGAAGTGCATCACAAACTTCAAAAACCACTTTGACTGGTGGAATTTGCGAAGCAATCAGCTATTGTTTGAAATATACAAACATTTGCAGTCATGGAGGAAAGAGTGAAATCTTTCAAGAATTGATTCAACCAAATAGAAAATTTCTACACCAAGCAGGTGTGAGTCTGCCTTTCACACACTACTCAACAACGAAATGAAGCTTTAGGCTTCACCCAAGTTGTGGCATCATTATTTACTGGATTCAGTCCACTGACCTTCACCGACTCAAGGCAAACACATATTTACTGTGTATAGACTCGTGATTAAAGTATGTAGAGTGTCTCTGTGGATCTTCCCCCTCACTAAATCTCTCACTCAGCCTCTTACTCTCTCTTTCTCCTTTCTGTCTTTGACTTTCACTCACAAATACGCTCCCTGGAGTTCTCATTCTATACTTTCTATTCTCTATAAACTCCATTATAAAAGGTTCATCTCTAAGTCCTACCTGATGCCAAGGGCACAGCACTACACTACACTCGTGGTCCAACTTTCTTTTGTTTCTTCCCAGCAAAGTGGTCAGACTATACTTTTCTAAACTTTATGTGAGTGCTAAAGTAACCAGTAATCAAAGTTTTATACATATTTTATTTATTTATTTATTTTTGGCAGATACGAGTGTTAATTTATCATTGTCCATGTCAGCCAGTTCTACCCCTCTCTAATTTGCAGAAGCGGTATTACCTTTCCTTTTAACATGAATTGGAATTGTTCTTAATCAATGTACCTGGCAAGTTGCAAAGAAGCTCTCTGTTTCTCTGACCATGATGGATTTTTTATTTTTTATTTTAGTGCGTCTGGAAGTTTATAATAACGGGATGCCTAAGAGGAGTGTGACACATTTAGATGCCACCAGCAGCCCTATCTCTTCTGTTGGTCCTTCAGTTCATTTGTCGACAGAAATCTGGCCACAAAGATGTGTCTAGCCGATAGCGACAACTTTTTATCGTCATGTGCTATTGGATATTTACGTTTGTGGATGGGACTGGAATATAAACATAAAACAATCTGTTCCCTATTCCCTACAGTTATGCCTCTCTGAAATCAACAGACTCACATCTAAATTGCAAAGTCCAGAGTTAAAACAGCCAATTGACGACGAGCTCCTTGATCCCAGTGATCTAGGATTACCTTTTTCTTCCACTCATTGGCGCTCAATCACTCAAAGCAAACAGATTTAATCTGGCTGGTTTTTGCTGTTCACCCATTCAGAGTTTTATCAATGTGACTTTGACCATCGGTCAGATAGCAGTGGAGAAGACGGCCTCACTACGCGAAAAACTCTGGTAGTAGAGGATGTTTACAACCCATTGATCTCTGGGTTAAGGGATCAGCCGGTGCCTACTGGACCACTCTACAATAATTCACCCCAGATGGGACTCGAACCCACAATCCCTGGCTTAGGAGGCCAGTGCCTTATCCATTAGGCCACTGGGGCTTGACAATGATGAGTTGTGTAGAGATGCAGTGAGTCCAACCTCAAAGCAACTGTATGGGAAGCACAATGTGTGCATTTGAATAACGTGACAATGGCCCCTGATGCCACTGTGGCAGTATCAGAGAAACAGAGAGAGGAGGGGAGACAGGTGGGCAGGCAGTGACATAGTGCCAAAATGTGTCCAGATGGACAGGGAAAAACCAGGACAATAAACAACAAATTAAGAAATCTTAAGTGTTGTCACTTAAGCTCAAATTTGGTACAATTGTGCATGTATTTTATGTTTATATTCTGGCACCATCCACAATCGTCCCCTATTCCCTCTGAATATATCCCCCTAAATTCAGCCACATGCTGCAGACACCTGCTGCAGTAATGTCCATTTTGCCTGTATCAGTGAGACATACCTTTGTATCCGGCAGAGCTGTCTTCAGAATGTCTTGCCAACTTACAATTTTTTTCCCTTCTTTTTTTGTTTCCTCCTTCTCCTCCTCCCTTCCTCTGTGTTCCTACAGTGGTGGCACTCTGTTGACAGTGAGCGGCACCAACCTCGCAACCATCCGGGAACCAAAGATCAGGGCCAAGTATGGGCAGGCGGAGTCCTTTCATGTGAGTATTGACGTGAATGCCGCACACACCACATAAACACAGCCACACATAGACACACACAGCAGGGGCACATGGACTGGAAAACATGTTCACATTTGCAGGCAGCCAGTGCACACACAGCTGGCATAGAGTATACGCAGTGTACATTATTCAGATTTACACGCTCGTGCAGTACATACATTAACCGACAAATATATTCACATACAGCCCTCCACACACGAGCGCATCTGCAGACAGCTCCTTCTACAGTGCCGCTGAAGGTGGCAGACAGACTGTCTCTGTGTGTTGCTCACGTCTTCTCTCTCTGCAGCTACAGCTTCAGACATCTGACGCTACCTCAGGCCACATGGCTTTTCAAATGTCACCGCACCACATGAGTGTTTGTGTCACAAAAAGAAAGAGACAGCATGAGAGAGACTGTGTATGTGTGTGTGAAGGAGAGAGGGACAGAGAAGGTTTTTTTTTTTTCGGGAAAGAAGTTAAAGAAAAAAATCCACACAAAACCCGAAGTTCCATTTGAAGAGTTTGAAGTGTTTCAGGGGATCTGTAGATACTGTTCACAAAGCACTTTGGTGATTGTCGCTGTGAGTTGAAGCTCTTTAGTTGTCAGGGTTAAGAACCGAGCTTCAAACAATACTCAGGCACTTCAACCTGCAGATAAAGCCGTCGTTTATTGAGGCAAACAGCCAACACGATGCATCCCACACAGCCCTTTATCAAAGTGCTACACTTAAAGGACCATGCTGATGTTTTATAATGCTGTCACCCATTTACCACAAATCATGGCCATTTTCCAAAGAATACTACAGTGTTTTACATTTTTTCAGTACATTTTTCTTACCTTCCAGAAAGCTTTTCTACTTCATTGCATGACATTTTGACAGCCAGCCTGCTCGAAATAGGTAATCAGTCACTATGAACATCATCATGTGGTCAAAGCAACACTTGCCTTGACAGACTAGCACTGCATTTGGTATTTCAGTAAATAAAACAAAATGAAAGGTGCACAAACCAACATATTCTCACTCTCAACTCAAATAACAACAGCTTGGTCAGTGGCCTTTAGCATCAAACTGTGATGCCCTACCTGCCCCTTAAGTGTCAGTTATGCACACAAAGGGCTGTGCAGTTAAGTTGGCAATCATTTGTAATATACAGCATCCAGTTAGGCCTTAAACGACAAACACTGACAAATACAAAACATTTAGATGTTCAGACTGTTTGGTTAGTTTAGGCACAAAAAACTACTTGGTTAGGTTTAGAAAAGGTTAACACTTTGGGTAAAATTAACCATTGTATCAATGTAAAATACATTTGTAGCATATGGTAGAAGCAAAACAAATGATATGGTCCTCCAAGCAGTCCTGTAAATTGAGGCAAACATGGCTGTGACTTCATGTATTCTCCAAGGCAATGGTGTCAAATATTCTCAGGTACAAGCAAAGGCACACAGCACATTGCCCATTATTAACAGTTGATCATAAATTTGCAACCAATTTACATTTCCAATAGGTATAACAGCATCGCAGTTTCACAGGGCATTGACTTACAGAAAGGATGGGTTATTATACCCTGCAGATTTCTGTTAAGAGAAAATGATAGCCTGCAGATTATTGTCAGTAATTAAAAAGCAGACTGGGCCATCGGATTTATACATAATGTTCTCTTTTAAACAGAACTATGACTATATTATGATGAAAAGTAATTAGATTTGTGTCTTCAGTCAGTGTGGATATACAAAGTTGTCTTTTCTCTGCTCTTGTGTAGTAGATTCTCCCATTGACTAAAATCAGAAGCCATAAATTTCCTCTCTCTCATTTTCAGAACTGTACTGTGTATAACAACTCAGTCATGGTCTGTCTGGCTCCATCGGTGGCGGATTCAGAGCTGGGTTTCGCTGAGACCGGCACCGGCCCGGATGAGATCGGGTTCTACATGGACAACGTGAACGCTCTGGTGGTGGTCAACGAGACATTCAGCTATTACCCCGACCCGGTGTTTGAACCGCTAAGTCCCTCTGGAATACTGGAGCTCAAACCCACCTCGCCACTTATTCTCAAGGTCAGAGAGACAGAAGTGTTGTTTTTCAGAGACTTTTCTCTGCGCTGTACATTTCAATTTATTTCATCAGTGCTCTGATCTAAGGTTTTACCTTGCAAGCCGGGAGCTTTGTAAACAGCTTTTTAACTTGTCAGGGACTTGTTCTACAATGCAGCTGTGAAGATGAAAAGTCTTAAGTGCACTGCCTTTAGAAAACCTATTCAGTGGGAATAAGGTTACGGACACCTACACAGAACTGAGGACTGATACATTTACTCAGTATTTAAAAAGGAGACAAATTTCAAGATAATTTTAATTCTCTTTTTAGTTTATGCTCAGTGTTAGATAAGCAGTTCCTTACATTTCCCTTAACTCATCTATAAAAGTGCTTGTAGTGGGAAGAATAGAAAGATTTGGAAGATTTGCCCCTTTTTTTAACCTTTAATCAGATGTTGATTTCTGCCAAATTGTTAAATTAATAACATACTTTTATGCATGTATTAGCTGATATGTAGCTGATGTCGTGATGGATCATTCTTTTGAACATTTTTGAACTTATAGTGAACCTTCATGTCAGATTTGATGGGAAATGATCTGAATTGACCTTTTCACAAAGCTTGTTCCTACGCCTGTCAGTCATTCTGCTCTTGCACGCCACATATGCAGTTCACAATGGCAGATTACCACTCAAAATGTATAGTTATTTTTGAAACAGTGAGCCCTCGACTTCAGACAGAGGTCGACGAATGCAGACTTTTAATTTCTAGTCAGAAACTATCAATTTTATCTGCTTAAATTACACTGTTACTGGCAGATTTATCAGCTGTAGTTTAAATGTCTCTGAATTAATCTTAGAAGTTTCCCATTTTTATAGGCTCATATACACAGAAATAAGAAAATCTTAAGAAACTAATAAGAAAAGAAAATAAGAAAAATAGGGTTACTGATGTTCATTTCCTTCATGTCTTTTCAGTGTAAAACAGGAAGAGGATGCTGTTCTTTTATTGCAAACAGAGCTAACAGTAGATCTAGTCAACAATACTATGGATCGTTAACTTTGTATGTTCTTTTCAAACATTGATTTTTAACAGAATACTGATGCGGAGCAGCTGTACAAAAAAGTGTTAAAATGCAGTATGTGTGTGTGCAGTTGTACACACATTCTCAATATTTCATCTGAACCTAGGTCTCAGGTAGCGGTAGATGTTTTTTCTCTCCCAAGGTTTTTCTGCTTTCAGGTTGACTACAAGAGTCTCAAACATATTGAACCTATCTCGTATTAATAATGGCAAAGCCCACATACGCCGACACACATTCACTGACATCTTTTTTTTTCCACACAAGAAATGAAAAAAAAGCTTGCAAATGTGTTTACAAGGTCTCTCGGAGAAGGGGGAAAAAAATCTCACAAATTCATAATTGAAAGCTGAAAGCAAACGTCCACACCTTCCAAGGCCATTTTCTGTCCTTCAGTAACTAACAGCAACTTCTTTGACTGCCATCCTCCTCTGCAGCCCCGAGCCCTCTTAAATAACAGGCCTTTCAATTTGTGTAATTAATTTCTAGCGCTGGAAGGGCAGTGTGGAAGCACACGGGCCTACGGTCCAGGAGATTTGGATTATATTGGTTTTCATTTTCATTAACAGTGATTGGACATAAGTATATGAAATTAATTGGCTATTTCTGAGTTGTGTGTATGTGCTGGAGTGTTATCTCACCGAGCTCACCTGCAATGTTTAGTCAAAGAGTGATTGGAGAGGAATTAGAGTGGCTGTTTCGGAGGCAATATATACGTGCTATTACTAATGCCAGAGTAGGTGGAATAGCCAGCAGATCAGTGACTGGAAATAAGTTTAAGCGGTGAAAATACAATTTCTTCAGTGCTGACGTTATGTTGGCTGTAGAGTATATGTCGTTTAAAATGGTTTTACTTAATCTTCCATGAGAGTTTGCACTTTGCACTATGAAAGGACAGCATAACATTCATTTTCTTTCAGATCTGTGTCACATTGACATGTTATATATGCATTGAATCCAGTGTTCAGTGCTTTTATCTCCATCCAGAATGTGCCCTGACTATCTCTTATGTTATCACAGAGAATGTGCTACGCTGTTTATTTCCATGAAGAGATTGAAAGCAGCGTAACCGTCGTCATTTATTCCTTAAATGATAATTTATTAGCAAAGAGTCTCTCAGTAATTGCCAAATCTCCTGCTTGGCTTGTCGGTGGAACTGCCTACCCATTGGAAGCGCTGATGAGATGGACAAAAATGCAATTTGGCGGGGTGGGATGTGGGGGTTGCATTTCTCAGAGATGTGTGCACCCCGCTCGCCACGCAATTAATTTCTCATCTGAAGTGTCGGCTGTGTTTTTACTGAGGTGTGTTAGCAAGAGAGAAAACATTTATCTGGTCTCGGTGTTTCGTGAGTGCTTTCCGGCGTGTGTGTGTGTGTGTTTTGAGATCGTGTCCCCGCATGATGCTTCTTTCCTGTCGTGTGTGTGTGTGGCAACAGCTCCATGTGTGGCTCCAACTCGAGTGTGTGTGTGTGTGGGTCGATCTCTGTGTGTGTGTTTGCGAGATGGAATGGGATGCATGTTTACAGGGTTGCAGAGCGGGGCTGGGTGGCGGCCTGCAGAGACGATGGGATTGGAAAACGGAGTCTGTCTCTGCGTCCCACTGCTAAGCCAGCGGGAGACACGGCAGCTATCTCCTCTCTCTCTCTCCCTCCCTCTGTCTATCTCGCTGGCTCGCTGGCTCTGTTTTTTCGGCTCAATCCCTTTTTGCTTCCTCACTTTGGAGTGTATCCCTTTCATCTTTCTCTGCCCCTCTCGTAATCTTTTCTCTGCTCTCTCCCCTCCACGCACCTGCCGTCCTGATGTTTTCCTGCCACGTTTCCTATCTGTCTTGTTTTCTCTGTATTCGTCTTTCCTCCTGTTGCTTTTTGTTTTCCTGATGTTACCTGGCTCCTCTCTCTTCTCACACCCCTGACTGCCCCCCTCTTCCATCACAGACAAAGTGTGTGTCAAATTGGAAGTAGTTACATGATATTGAAATGAAAAAGTGGAACTGAAATTGACAAATGTTTGAATTTACACACCTGTGGTGTCGACTTTATGTGTAGAACCCAGTTTAATGTACTAACAGTGTTGGTCTATGTTGGTGAGAGTTTGTGTGCCTCTCAGTTGCTCCTGTTTTGCATATAAAGTATTCATTAGTGCACTTTTCTACCTTCCTCTTCCTTCTCTTTATCTCCCTATCATCGTCATTCTCAAGTTTATTGCTTGATTTATCAGAATTATTTCAATATAGAATACAAAATGTGAGTATTCCGTCAAAGAAAACCACAGTTCTTACAATAACACAACACAAGCAGATGAACAATTAGTCTATCAGCAATTGTACAGTCTCAAGCATACAACTGAAGCTTGCAAGTGCTTAGATAAATAGATAAATCTTGTGATATTCTGTACTTTTTTCCATTATCAACAAAAACCCCACAAAAAGACCAAAACCAAGAATGAATTGGTCCTATTAGCAAGCATTGTCTGTGAATCCAAAGCCTGATATATCATCTTCCTTTGTGCTATAAAGCTCTATTGTTGTCCAAATATAATAAAATACTCCTCAATGATGCATTATTTAAACCTGTTCAAGTAAGGTTTGCTAAAAGATTCACTGCCCAGCTGTTTCTGGAAGTTAAGGAGCCCATTACAAAAACTACAGACTTGTGTGTTGAAAATCTAAACTCACGTGACACTTCCATTTGACAAATGTCTTCAACTTAAAGTAAAAAAGTACCTTGTTGATAAAGTTACTTTCCATTTAATTATTTTTAATGTTTCAAGTAATTTTTATTATGAAACCAACCTATGTTAGGTTAGCGAGGTATCAACATTTTTCACCTACATTAATTGCAACCGACTTCAGTTTGCTTGCAGAAGGGTGCAAGCAAACTTACTATTGGAAAATACTGACATTTTGCAATATATCACGATATGCAAAGTAGAGAAATTTTCTCCAGATGACTTGAATAGCTCTATTTTTTCTTTGAGCATTTGTATTCCTGTAATCAGCTGCTCCCCGTGCCAGTGCTGGTTAAAACATAAAACATACGTATTTCATTTTTTAGGTAATGCAGACATTGAAGGTTAACAGATCCGTCAAAACCTTTGTAACTCACTTTAATGTCACTCGATTACCTTCCTGGTTCCTGCCAGATAAAAAAATAAAAGAGCTTTATTCATCTCAGCTTGAATTGTGTCTAACTTCAAACCTTTCTACGGATGATGATCAGTTTTTGTGACATGACAATGCCAAAAATGGGGCCTGCAACAGCCAAGGAAAGCCTTCATAGCCATTTGCTGTATATGCTTTTACTATGTTACAATGCATATTAAATGGCCCAAACTGCCTGACTTGACATTGAAGTTCCTGTGATGTGTGCACATTGCGATGTCGATGCTGAAACAATATATTGTGCAGCCCTATTGCACAGGTTGTTGTAACAAGGTCATAAATACTAAATATGGCAAAGTAAAAAGTAGATTACTGGTTACAAAATATATTTGAGTAAAGAGTAGAAGAACTCTTTTTTACTCTACATTACCCAGCCCTGCTCTTCAGAAGTATTTGGTAACAATAAGAGAAACATAGATCATAGCCAGCCTCATCCTTCAAGAGGGTTTCTAAATGAGCAATTGTATTGTCGGTGACTCATTCCTCTGCATTTATTTCCAGAAACAAATGTGATTCACCAAAGAACCATATCATCAGAGTTATTCTTAACAGGCTCATTGTGAGATTGCAACAGTTGAAAGTAATTTGAAAGAAAAGTGTATTTCACTCCCTTTGTAGTCAAGTAACAGATTTAAAAGCAATCTTAACCGACAATTTCTGTATGAAAATAACATGTGTATAGATGAGCTGAACGCCTCTCCTCACGACACGTCTCTCTGTCTGTGTTCAGGGTCGTAACCTGATCCCAGCGGCTCCAGGCAACAGTCGCCTCAACTACACGGTGCTGATTGGAGAAACTCCCTGCGTCCTCACCCTGTCGGAGAGCCAGCTGCTGTGCGAATGGCCCAACCTCACCGGACAACACAAAGTCACGGTCAGATCACGACTCTGTGTCCTCTGTCTCTTTATCTCTGTCTCCATCAGTGACTTTTTGACTTTGACTTTCTAAAATATTGCACTTTTCTGACCCATTTCGTACCCGAACCCATTGAATAGATTAACTGAAAGAGAACCTGCTCGATATTACGGGCTGAGACCTTCATGGAAGACTTCTTTCCTAATGTCATTTTTTTAGTTTATATCTTTCTTATTCATTAAATAACTGGGTCAGTTCTCGGGATTTAATCAAAAAACTATTTAGCGCAGGATAAATACCGCCTGTTATACCTGCTATATCGACAGAGTAATTCATTTTTATGAATATGAAAACATTCCAGTCTAACAAACTCAGTCTATAATGTCACTCTAACCTTGTTGTTGAGTAATGTGAATAACCCCTCGCATCATTTCTAAACAATTTCCTCTGACACATTCACAATACGCTCCATTGAGTTTGCACACCAAGGCTGCTGTTAAATGTGTAACGCTTAATTAACATGTTGATCTTCATTGGCCTTCAGCTAGCCTGCAGTGAAAGTTTGGTTGTGTCATCGGAACAGATCCCTGATAAATGCATAATTCAGAAAACAAAGCACAGATCTGCAGACCTCGCACCAGGGCGGTTACATCCATTAAGTGTTCAAAAAGCCAAAAGTCATTCACTCGTTCACACAATGCACTCAACAAGACCACAGTGAACTTCTAGACATGTGTGCAGATTAAATACCATGTTTCTCTCTAACCACTGAAGTGTATCCACCTCAGCAGCTGTGCAGGCATCAGCACTTCTCCGCTGCAGGTGCTGCTGGTTTCAGATTTTTTTAAGTCCCTCAGTGCCGTCCCCATTTTTAATGTATTTTTATTAGCTTTTGCTTTGATGGTGTAGACATTCAAAAGTACACAAGATATACTGTACCCAATCCTCAGTAAACCCACAAGCCAATCCTCCACCCACACTCGAGTCCAATCGAAGCTACGCTCATCACCATTGCACGGAACGGCTCTCTCTCCCTGCAGCCACACTTAGAAAAGCATTATATCTCAACCTTTTTCAAGTTTAGCATGTTCTAAGACTGCTGTTAAGCATGCCGGGACAATCAAAGACCAGTGTACTCGCTGCAACTTCAGGCCTGTTTGATTAATCAATCGATGCCAGATGAAGCAGCTTGCGAGGTTCGGTTAAAAAAAGGAAATGAACCTCTCTGGAAAGAGACAGCTGCATGTCTTTGTTCACCCTCTGTTCACATGCATTCACTGCATTTGATGCAGACCCTCCTTGACCACATATTTAATGCAAACCGAGGTAAGCTCCTGTCTGGCTCCTGCATCAAGACACCAGCATCTATTGTTTTTAAGTCAAATCCCATACACTTAAGGCGTCTTCAGTTAACTCTCCAGAAAGCATCAATTTTACCACATTCAATCCCGGGATTGACTCATCCATGAAATCTATTAACTCATGCAAAACTATGCAATGTCATCAATGGAGTCTGACTGCCACTATTGCTTGAGCCATTTTGTGAAGGAGAGACGAAACGGGCCCAACAACAGGCACTCGGTGTCTTCATACGGGCTGAATGACAGAAATGATAATGACAGGTCCAAAGACAGAAATGATTTGGGCTTCAATAAAAGGTCATAATGATATCATCTTTATGTAGACAGATGTATATTTATATATATAGGAGTGGTGATCACTTCAAACTGAAGATCTCATTAAACCTGACATTTTGCCTGTATGAAAATGTCAAGTTTATTTTTTTATTTTTATTTTTTTTGCGAATATGCAATCAGCATAAGGTTATAGAACTACTTCTCAAAACTAATTAACAGACTAATAATAGGGTACGAAGAATGTTATTCATCAGACTAAAAAAATAAACTGAAGTTGAATGTGGGTAAACAGAGCGCTGCATTATTTGTGACATATGTGGTAGGAGATAAGAAATGCATCTGAGGATCCAGTTTTGCTACAGTTTATGTCCATGACAAGACACCGTCAACAGTGCTACTGTGTCCTCGAGTTATGCAGCAACATAAAAGGTGGTATTAAAAATAGAATTGTTTCTCCGGGATGCCACTGATACGCAGACACTAAGCTCGTCTCTAAGCTCTAATCCTGGAACCTCGTTCACTGTATAAACCTTTCTGATGTGCAAATTTTGTCCAACTCTCAGCAAATCCAAGCTAAAAGTTGCATTTTTTGAAAGTCACTGCCACATCATGGCTGAGTTATACTTCCTGTTTTCTGCCTCAAGTGTCACAAGCTGCAACTATTTATTTATTTTTTATTTTTTTTATCACCACCCACCATGTGAATGCAGTTGATGTCACTTTCATTCGTGGCATTTCATATTTTCTGAAACTATGATACAGCGGGGGAAAAACTCAGGGAACTGGCTTACGAGTGCGTCCTGCGGCAGCCGTTCAGCCTTACTGGTCCAGAGTGTTGAGCTGTCATCAGACCGCACTCTGAAATCCCTAAATTCACTCTGACTGGAGCAGACTTTTAAAATCAGCGCGCAGCTCCTGGAGCATCTGCATTGAGGAAGGTCAAACCTCAGCCGGGCGACGCAGCACTCACTCTAAATATATTTGGATGTTTGTCTGAATATTCCGCCAGTACGCCCACTCAACTCTTCCCCCACCTCCTGCCCCTTTTAAACTTGTCACCAATGTCCTTTCACAGTCATTTCACTATATCTTTATGACATTTACTTCCCGCTAGCTACAGCCAATATACCTAGAAAGCCACTGACAGTGCATCCATGTAATTCAATATGATAGCTCTCAACAGAACCAGTCCGTTCCAAGGTGGAACTCTGTTTCCTTTTCCTTTTTTTCTTTCTTTTTTCTTTTTTTTGAATGAAATGTCATGTTGAATATCGGAGCGATGCGATGTGTTAGCGGGGGTGGTGGAGTTAGTCCTTCGCCTGACAATAGCCGAAGAAAAAATAGAGCTGTCTGTTCCTATCTCTTCTGCCCGTGTGTGTGTGTGTGTTTGTTAGCACATGTACTGTGCTTGTGCCTCGTTTCTTGTGTGTGTGTGTGTGTGTGTGTGTGTGTGTTTGTGTGAGCGCTCATATGTTTTAATTTATGTGCACATCTTTGCGTCTGTCGCGCGCAGCACTGCAGAGAAGGACACAGCTGTAGCACAATAATATTCCCCATGTAGAATGACCTACATACAGGGGACCCCAATGGGTGTCCAGACATACTTGGCTTGTGTGTGTGTGTATGTGTGTGTGCGGATGTGTGGGTGTACAGAAAGAACTGTATGCATGTGTCACTGTGTCTTTGTGTGTCCCCTCTCAGATGCTCAGCTGTGTGTTGGCAGCTGTGTGCCTCCCTTGAGTTTTCGAAGAAACTTGTTTGTTGTTTTGGCCTTCAGCTTTTTAAGTTCCTCCATCAGTCCTTCAGCCTGTCAGGAGAATAAAAATAGACAAATGCCTAGAAAATGTGTTTCCAGCTTAATATTGCTTATGCTTAGGCTGCTCTCAAGTCATCTGAGGATATGTTTCCCCCCTGGGTAATTGTATCTGTTACACCAGTGACCCCAGATTAGATTACAATTACCAACCGGCAAGGGCTAAAACAGCAACCCAATATCTTGAAATAGGCATCCTTTTTATTATTGATACATTTTGCATGCAACATATACTCTATTTCCAAGATGTACGCATTGATTTTAAAGTGTCTTATGTCATCAAAACCTACAAGTCCTTAACTAACTCATACTTAGAGTGGCAACACACAGACCCATTAATATTTAAAAGTGAGTGCGTCCCGACTCTGCTATTGTGCGTTTATACAGCAGACATTTTGACTTGTCCTCATCGGAACAGAGCAGGTGTTACTAATAACATTAATGATGGCTGAGTCATGCAGTATATAGTCTCAGTAAGTCATGGCAGAGTGACAGCGAGTCAGCATGAACAATACCAGGACCCTGAAACTGAAGCAGCTAAATGGAATTCAGCCAACATTAATTTCATTATACCTGTGCTTTTCCAGCTGGGACATGTTATAATGTCTCCGGTGAGAAGGGGCCTAATGGCCTCCAAATCCCCCAATTTTAGATTCCACTCTGAACTCATTTTTCAAAATGTAAAGAGACTTTTGGAGCCCTTATTCCCACCAAATCCAATCTCATGCCAACACAGACATATTCATTTGTTCTAGTTGTATTTCTAGTTGTACTTTTTATTTGAGTTTGCAGAGTGGTTTGATTATCAGTAAAAGATTCACTCGCTTATATGAACCATTTGTTGCACATTAAGGATGATAAACAAAAGTCTCGATAAATCTAGACTTCTTGGTTTAAAGGAACAGAACTCTCAAAAATACAAATTCAGTCTACTTATCTTTACTTATCGGCACACCCTCAGGCTGATGGAAAGTTGAACGGGGTTTCTTAGTCCACAATATTTTCTGGAGATTCACAGCAAAACAGCTTTGCAGTGTTCTCCTAAACCTCTTGTTTAAAATTTGAACACCATCTTAGATAACATCTTTTAGATAACATCTTTTGAAATGATTTGGGGATCTCCAGCTACTTCAGTTATTTAGGAGAATGCTGCAATGCTGTTTTGCTATGAAACTCCAGAAATGTTTTGCTCTGACCTAACTGTCCATTGGCATGAGGTTGAGCAGATCATGACTGAATTTTCATTTTTGGATGAAGTTATCCTTTGAACCTACAGTCATTTCATTTCTGAGAACTTGTGGGCAGTACAGCGAGCCAAAACAACACCATGACATGACATATTATCACATGGGGCTACATTATAAATATCAGTCCAGTATTCAGTAGACTTACAGCTCTGTTCTGAAATATCTGGTTCTTCGGCTGCTAAATGCATCATTACTTTCATCAGCTGTTTGCTAACTGTGTTTGTCCTCTATCTGGTGCTGGGCAGGTGGTGTATCAGAACTTTCTCATTGAAAACATGGCGGATGACAACAGCTGTAAGAGTGAACCTCTGTGGTTTCATAGCTATTAGCGACTCCTGTCACATTACACAAAGCGTCGTTAATAAACAGAAAATGTTGTGGCAGCTTAAAGACGGGTTAGAATATGTGAACAGTTGCCAGTCACTCCCATTATAAAATGACTGCAGTATCATTTACTGTTCAAGTACAGATACATAACTCATCCGCTACATGAAACTTCACTGATATCCTCAGATTTACTTTCAAACTCTTTCAAATTATCAGCGCGAGTGCAACCAAACTAATCCGAACTCAAACTCGAATGAATAATTAATTCACTTCAATCTCCTTTTCACACCAGCGTCTTTGCAACCCGATCATGTCCGCACGGCTAATTGGCTGCTTAATCTTACACAAGCCCGTCTAATCGTCTCAACTATTGCAAATTTAATTTGTAGGTATTGACTACATTGATATTGATTATAACAGCTTCTCCTTTTTTATTTATTTTAATCAGACTTTGATAATGTTAACATGAAAGTGCTCTTACAAGAGCTTCAAAGTGCATAATCACACCTCATTTTAATCGGTTATCAACCCCCCTTGTGGGTAGCTTGATTTGATGCATTCCAGGGCTGTGAGCTTTTTTATTTTTTTCTCTCTGAGACACACTGCGCTTATGTAAATGTATTTAGTGAGAAAAAAAAAAAAAACATTACATGTGTTTGACTTCCCATAATTACCAAGACTCCTTGGGGAGAGATTTAAATGCTGGTGATTACTTTGTTTGATTGCTTATGCTGTGTGTGAGCATGTGTATGGAGTATATGAGCGTGTGTGTTCCGGGTGTCTTCAATGTTTTGTGCGTCCGTGCGTGTGTGTAGACCGCTTTAACGCTGCCTGTGTCTACCTCCACCGCATTCCTTTAACCTTGTGCATGCAAACAGCGTTCGCTCTCTGACCTAAATCGGTTTGTTAAAGTTGACTGTGATGAACGAGGACATTAACGTCCAAATATCTATCGTTAAAAACCCCAAATAAAAGCCTAAATATCTGCAGACAGTGCAGGAGAAGGTAAATCATTCAAAGGACATAGCGAGTTAGCTCGTGAGGTCTTCATTACCGAAACCCTCTGAAGTTGCTCCCCTGAAGGCACGAATCGAAAACCTTTCCTACAAGAAATGTTCACAGCAGTCAAGGTGATGTAAGCCTCCCCAGTATGAGCCTGTCAGAGATAGGCCTGTTTAGTGCGAGTACAGAGTGGATAAAAATTTAATGATCCTCGTGGTAGAAATCAGGTCAACCAACTTCTCTTTCATCAGACCACCAACTTTCGATCTCTTCAGACCACCTCATCTATTCTCGAACCATCTGCTGCTGGAGAAGTGACCGCCGACTGTTTGGTTTTTATATGTCTCTCTGGAAGGTTCAAATCCCCAGACTGGCTGAAGAGAATCTGGTAGGGGCAAGTAAATAAGTAGCAATTTCCTCTCCCTTAACGGCTGCTGTGGAGCTGCCTTTGAGCAATGAACTGAACCTTCAGCTCTGATAACGCAGCTGCTCAGTGGCAACCAGGAGAAGAGAGAGGTCATATTGATTACTCTGTAAAGCAGAGTTGGTTAAAAAGAAACAACTTTCCCCTTGATCATTAAAATCAGTTGTGTTGTGCGTGTGTGTTCAGATCCGTGCCGGTGGGTTCGAGTACTCCCCCGGGACTCTTCACATCTACTCGGACAGCCTGCTGACGCTGCCCGCCATTATCGGCATCGGAGGGGGCGGCGGCCTGCTTCTGTTGGTCATCATCGCCGTGCTGATCGCCTATAAGAGGAAGTCCAGGGACGCCGACCGCACCTTAAAACGCCTGCAGCTCCAGATGGACAACCTGGAGTCCAGAGTGGCCCTGGAATGTAAAGAAGGTAGGCAATGAAAACAGCGTGTGTGACCTTTTATCCACAGCTAGTATAAAGTATAGTATAAAATTGTTTGTTTAAGGATTGTATTCAAGGACATATGTCTTTTTTAAAGGGTCACTCCACCAATTTATACTTTAAAGTGCATGTACAGGCCTTGTCCAGTACAAAAAAGTGGTATAAACACACAAATGGGTGACAAATTAATGAAAAAATAACATTATTGAGTAACTTAGTAGGGTGTTGTTTCACTACGAGCCTCAAAGAAAGCTTCATAGGTCTTTGTCACAGATTTTTCTGTCTGGAACTCAACTCATCTCCTGATGACGGTGATGGAGAGGACTGTCTAACAGGTTGCTCAGCTGTCCCTACCTCCGAGTGAAAACACACCACAACGAGACCAAGAGCATACAAAGTGTTGGATGGAGAAAAACATTTGGCTGAGAGACTGAGGGCTGAGAGGGAGGGTTTTAGTAGCAGAGCGTAGATGACTGATGTGAGGACAGCTCAGGTGTTTTGACATAATATAATGACACGGGCACGGTACAAGGTTAAAATATGACTACCCCACAGTCACGACGCAGAGTCAGAGCTCTATCAGCCGCTGAGGATCAGTTGTCAAACAAAAAAAAGCTTTTTGATTTCAAGTAGCACAGTGTTACAGTGACCGGTGTGTGTTTTCTGACATTTTCAGAAAACGTGTTCTCAGTTTTGTTGTAGTGCCTAGTTTCAACATGGTGTCACAACTAGAAAGTTCCTGTTCTCTCCTCAATGAGATATCAGACAGTAATCGAGTCGATAAAATAAAAGCACTTTCTTTTCCAGGAAGTGAAGCGTGGCCTTATTCCCACCCTCCACCCCTCCAGAAAAGCACCCCGCCCCACCTGCTGTACTCCCAGCTGGCCTATAGGGACGAGACAGTGTGTGTGGGCGGAGGAACAGATGAAGTGGGCGGTCCGCTCTGTGTGTCTGCGTGTGTGTGCGCAATAGCAATTGGAAGTGTATGTGTTGGAGGTCGGCTCCGCTCGAAGAGTCTTGAGGGGAGAGAGTGGGGACGCTTGTTTCAATCAGCCGTGAGAAGCAGACATCACACCGTGCACTGTCAACCAAACTAGCATATTAGCAGTCATGGGCGGTTAGTGACACATTAGAAATGACTCTCGCTGACTGGCAAATGTCACTTCATAGTTCTTGGGAGGTAATATGGATGTTTTTCAGATGTTGCGTCACCATATGAAAGCAAACAATGTAAATGGGCTTTCAAACAAATTCACGGTCAAAGCATTGTTTACATGCTAAAGTAAGTGCTGTGGCTTCACTTCCCGGACTTTGTGTTGATTTAGGTCTTTATGTTGTGTACTCAAATCAGAAACACGTGATGGTTTTCCCAGGATAAACCAAGCAGATACTACAGCGGCCAGAGTGAACACTCTTATCAACTGGATATTAAAGCAACAGATGATAGTGAGACATGAAATTATGTTAAAAGACTTTAACCATCAGTCAGTGCATTTCAAATAATGGGGAAACTCATGAGTTCATAACGTCACTGGAACCACTGGGGTGGGGGTGTGTTTCCTTGTCTTCACTGGATTGTTGGATCATAATATATAATAATATCAGTGTGATATTAGTCAGCATAACTGTCCAATTTTCAAGTGAAGCATCCTGAGCTCTCCACTTGAGAAAAGGAACAAATGCCTTCAAATAGTGGTAAACAACATCTTCTTAGAGCAGGAAGCAGAAAGTTTAAACACATAAGCATATAAGATTGGAACCAGCAGGCCTCAGAGTGGACGTGAAAACATGACCACCCATGATAATATAACAGCACATATGAAAAAGCTACATTTAAGGCCATGTCCCTATTTGTTGAAGCTTAACCAGAGCGTAAGTACCTTTCATCAGTGAAAGATAGCTGGTAACACACCACATATAATACGTTTGATTGTCATTGTAATGTGTAGTTGAATAGACCTTGTGCACTTCTTTCTTCTGCCAAGGAGGTTATGTTTTAGCCCGTCGGTTGTCTGATAGGTTGGTTGGTTGGTTTGTCAGCAGGATTAAACAAAAGCTACTGAACTTTTGGTGTGGATCCAGATGAAGGGTTGGATCCAGAAACGTGTTCTCAATGTCATTAACATGGCGAGAAAACCTACAACAACCAGAATGCACTGCACCTCACCGCACCAATGACCACTCCGGCTGACGGGTGACGTACTGCTCTGTATTGCTGCTAAACGGCATGCTAAAATATGGTTCTGAAAACATTTTAGGCGAGTTATAGGCAGTGTAGTAACATGATACTGGTGTATAGTTTATCAGCACTGCCTAGTTCAGACAGTTTGATTAGAGTTTGGTGAGCGACCCTCACTTGATCCGTGAGAGAGAGAGAGAGGGGACGCTTTCTCTCTTGATCCCACTGTACCTGGATGTGGGTATACAAAAATGCACAAGTAAAATTTGTGGTTTAAAACAGCCCTAAACTCCTCCAGATGATGTGTTTTGCACCATTTAGCTGATTTGTTGCTGGAGAAGAGAAGTTTACCTTTGTTTATCAGCACGTAATACCAACATTGTAGTGAACTGACATGAACTGACATGTATGTATCAGTTCACTGACTTTATGACTGAAGTGCTGGTGTTACATAAGTTCTTGCTGTGCGAGGGTAAACTTTTCAATGTTTTCATCTCAAAAGTGAAAGTAAACACGCTGTTCTTTACAAGGAGACATGTTTGTTTTTGTTTGTGGTTGCATTCCTTTTGCTCTCAGTCATGTCGTCTTCTGATGATGTCTTTGCAACCGACTCCAAAGAATCTTCAGAAACGAAGGGAACTCAGTTCGGCGTCTTTCAACTGCTTGTGGCCATGGAGTTCAAAAAGTTATAGTCTTGCTTTAAAGTGTGTTTGAGGCATCTTCATGTATTATTTTTCACAGACTTGCCAGCCAATCAGAAGAATATTTTCTGAAGTCATAACTTCGCTATTTTTCTTTAATTTCTTCCGTATCACAGAAATAAGAGATTGATTTAGAGGACAATATCTGTGTCTATTTGAGTCCTTTTTCCTTTCCAACTCTTCTTCTTTATTTGTCTCTCTGCCCTTTGCCTTCTGCTTTTTCTCCTCTCCTCACCACTTCTCTGTTCTGCCCTCCACTTCTTCTCAGGTCTGACCTTTACCTTCTGATCTTTCTCATGTCCTCTCTCTGAATTTCTACCGTCCTCACTTCTTCACCTGCTGATCTTCCTTACTTTTCCCTCTCTCCTTTTTTCCTTCCTATCCTTCATCTTCCTTGCTTCCTCTCCTCTCCATCTCTCCTGTGGTCCAAACAGTCCAATAACAGCTGGGAGAAATTATGCATGAAAACTCATCCGTCGCTCTCTTAATAATTATCCACTCATGCAATTAATTGACTTTCCTTTCCAGGAACTTTGTTTTCTGTCTCCTGGTTCTGCTTTTCTCTCCTCGAGCTAGCTTTCTCATTTTATTTAACTGTGTTTGGGTCTTTTTTGGAAAAGCACAGGCAGAATTTGTCGAGGCTAAGACACCAAGGAAGTAATTCAGTTCATTACATTTCTCTGCCCTGTCTCTCAATGAAATGTGGATTTTTGGGCGATTCTTATAGCAGGGTTTATGTGTACTTAGTTAGAGACAAAATTAAGGAGAAATGACATGCTCTTTCACACATAATAACATGTCCGTTACTAAAAGTAACTGAATTGCTAAATCCGGATCTGTTATTATGTTTTAATCTCTACCCATCCTTGTATTCCCTCATGCTTTTGTCTTGTCTGTATTTAAGTTCTTATTTATTGCCCTTGTGAGCCTCTTTCTTCATCATAGCTGACCTTTACCTTCTCAGCTTCTTCTCTGTCTCGCCCTTTTCAAAAGACCCACACACTATTCCTGAAATTATGCACGTTTGCGTTGTCTGTCTGCATCGCCTTCCCGTATCCGTCTCTGGCAGGTCCTCGTTTGACCCATATATCGTGTTTAAAGTGCTGTTGTCTCTCTGACACACACTGAGAACAAAGTCTTGCGGTGTGATTCTGATATGCACTGTTTAAGTTTGTGATTGTCGCCATAGGCTTAGCATTGTGTGGGAACATCATATAATTACTGGTGTACCAGCAAACCTTTCACTGCTTTTCATTGAATGAAATTAAACTGAGATTACCAGTGTAACAGACTGACAGTATATTGTTACTTTCTAATTTAACAAAGGAAATCCTTGCTGGCAAGATAGTGCTTTCTATGGCTCAGGGAATATATTGGCCCCCAGCTTCACAAAAGCGATTTGCAAGTGGTGCTAATTCATAGAGCACAAATGGCAACCGTGTAGCGATCCACATATGATTGTAACTCATGAATTTTAGATTCATTTGCACCTCCTACAAGGCTCATGATGTTCAAGTCAACAGTAGAGTAAGGACTACTTGAGAGGAGAGTAACTGAACTACTGTAGTATGGAGCTAATGGGCATCATGCTAGCAAGCTAAGGTCTGTTTCTCTTTGCTGTTTTGTTTACTCCCACATGGCATTTTGTTCTTATGATGGTACATCAGAGGGGCAAAAAGCTGTCTGAGCTAGCTACTTGTTAGCTTAGGTGCTAACGGGGCAATAAGCTCACGCTGTTCACTGAAGAGACATGTTTGTACCATCTATTCATAACTTTCTAAAAACTATGCCTCTTTTGCGATGTGATGTATACTCTGGCATAAGGGGTTTAAAACAATTTGATTTTAGCTCATTAGCTTATTTAAACAAAGCAGTTAATAAGCCATGACAGCTTCCTTCATTTAGCTCTTTGTTGACTCAAAGCTTCGCCCTCTCAATTTTTTGGGGGGAAAATCGCAAATTCATGTGTCAAAGTCAAATGGACTCAGTCCCACTGATTGTAGATAGTCACAATTTGAAAAGTTTGTGTGGTTGAGCCTTTAGAACAAGGCATGATTAGTGAAGTGGACTTTTGGTGAAAAAAATAATAATAAAAAATAATAATTGCAATACAGGTGAGGGTCCGCCAGCAGGGTTTTGAGACAAATTATGGAAATGACAAATTCACACATGATTAAAATCACAAGGCAGCCTTCATGCTTATTTGAGATAATTTCACAACACCAAATTGATTTTCAGTACCAGCGCTGCTCCGGCTTGTCCGAGCAAAAAAAAAAAAGTGGTACTACTTAATATGATTATTCTCCATCGCTCATCCTGTCACCTTCGTTGTTTGCATCTCTTTTCACAGCTTTCGCCGAGCTCCAGACTGACATCCACGAGCTGACCCAGGAGCTGGACGGAGCTGGGATCCCCTTCCTGGACTATCGGACTTACGCAATGAGGGTCCTGTTCCCAGGCATTGAGGACCACCCTGTGCTCAAGGAGATGGAGGTACGGGTCAGTACACCACCAACCGAGCTTGAAACTAAAACAAACTCACTAAAATTAATCAGTTTAGAGCTGAAAACTAAGCACTTGCACTAATAAACTTACATCAGAGGTAGAAACAGTAGCTGCGTATGCTAACTAGAAGTAGTTCACCTCAGCAAGATGTTCAGGGAAATATTTCTGAGAAGTTCTTTTGAAAGTTGGATTTAATGGCATAAAATGTCCTTCTGGCTTTACTTTTCTACCTTTGTAGCCATTATCCCATGACAGGCTTTAATCAAAGACAGGCCTCTCCAAAAGTCTGAGAACAACTCCAGACGCGTCGCACCTTAAAGCAATCACATAGCCTATATTTTACCTGCTTTGTGTTAATGTATTCAGCGCATCGCAATGAATGCAAATGACTTTGACAAGAGCCTTGGTATCATCATTAGTTTGATCTCACGGGACGCTCACCATATCCTCTTGAAGTGGGGAAGAGGAGTGTTAAAGTGAGGATTGCTTGAAATTGACTGAAAAGAAATGTTATGTAAGAGAGAACGAGAGATGTAGAAAGCAGTTCGTAGCAAAGCAAAAGATGAAGGAAAAGATAGCAGGAGGATTAAAGCAGAGATGGAGAAACAAGATTCAGGGTTACCAGGGATGTTACTTGCATTATATATCACTGTTAAGTTATTAATTAAGCCCGTACATGCACCCACCTTGCCAGCACAGCTGAATTGAGATAGTGCACTCGATCTATAAAGACATTTCACCGCTGAGACCGAGGGAAGTAGAATTAATAGTACGTCAACATAAACTACTCTCCTCCAAAGCTCGAAACCAGAGAGCCAAGTCTGTAATCAGCGGTATCATTAAGATGTAGAATCTGGTGCTGCTCCATTGGCTTTGATTGGAGCACTGACTTTTTGGAGTGGAGGAATAATTTGTTTGACCTTTTACAGCTTCATTTAATCGTTCTAATCCAGAGAGTGGATTTATATTCCTAGAAGAAGAGAAAATGTCTCTCTGGGCGGTCTCGTAGCTGCCATTTCTGCCTTTTTTGATTCGTTCGTAGTGATTCATCCTCTCTTATTTTTGGCAAGAAGGAACCGTGGTGATTACTTAAATATGATTGAGTTATCCTTGGATATAGAAAAAAAAGCCCCATTGTGGCTTCCAAAAGAGACCATAAAGCTATAACTTAAAACTACCAGTGAGAAAAAAAATATACAAACAGGGTTGTTAGAGAGTTTTGACCTGCAGGAATGCGGCACTGAGTAAATCCACTTAAACTCCATTATTTCATTCCTTCTTATTTGGTTTACAGCTTTTGCCGACTCACATAAAGCTTTGCGGAGTTTAATGGCATTTCATGCAAAGCAAATGTATTATACAATCTGCTTATCAAATCTAACTCCCTGTGAGTCCCGTATTGAGTTTAATTAGGTTAATCTTTTGACATTTAGAAAGTTATAATTAACTAAAAGATTTAATTAAGTTTTTCAAACATCTTTTTTGTCTGAGGCACCAGAAACACTTCAGTGTTGACTTGTAGCCAAATGTTTACAGCATAGAATATACAATATGAAATGTATTGAAATAACAGGTGTAGCCTCATTATTATCTCTTCTTTTTGTGATCTTGCTGCAAACACTGAAGGTCCAAATTTAAAGTTAAATTAAAATTGATCATCTTAAAAATATTGACATTATATGCATTAAAGTTTAAATGGGAGGCTCCTGCATTTTATTTTATTTTATTTATGTTATTTGTAAGGACATATTATCGATATTGAACATAAATGGTACCATTTGATATTGTACCAGAGTTAGCTTAAAGCTAATCTGCAGTCAACACTGTGTTGGCCTTCAGAACTACACCAACACTGCAGTCTATTGCCCCAACAGCCCGTTGTTCTTAATATATAAACTTTCCCTGGAGATTCTGCCCTCAATATCTGAATTTGCTTGGACGTACAAGAAAGGACAGAATAAAAAAGTCAGGTGACCGTTGTCAGGTTTAAATTAATACCTTTGTCGGTGAAGTTACGTTCATAGGTTGGTAATACCAGAGTATTTTCATAACGACTACCCCCAATTGGTGTTTGTTTGTTGTAATAGCAGGCTGTCAGACAAATGGGTTTTTGGTCTGTAGATACATTTTTCGGACTATTTGGGTTTCATCTGAACCGCCCCCACTGGTTATTTTTGTCATTTTAGCTGGCAAAAGTGGTGGTCAGCACCCGCTAAAAAATGAGAAGCTGCTACCAAATGATTTCTGCATTGTTCACCGCTAATTAAAAACAGGAGGAGAAGGGGAATAAAAGGTTTGATGAGAGATTTGCTAGCATCAAGGCGTAACAAATCCATGTTGTTTGCCAAACAGGAACCAGATCTAAAATGGAACTGCTAATTAGAGCTCAGACCTGCCCTGGACAGTTTTCTCTGTAAAGCTTTGCATCTTTGTCAAAAACAAGGTACGAGGAACAAAATTCCAAACTTCCTTAGTTTTGAGCCTGAACTTTCTGTAAAGAAAATCGACAAAATTGTTTTCAGCTTCTGTTTTCTTCACTCGCTTTTCTCAACCGGTCAGCCTGAGAGGCCCTAAACCCTCAAACCGTGTCACTTTTAAGCTTGTTTCAGCTGATCAAAATGAGGGCTAGAGACATGACACTGTGGGTAAGAAGTCCCCTGATACAGAGCCCACCTTTAATTTGAGGTGTCAGGCAGGCCGAGAGGTAAAGGGATCTTACGTATTTTATAGTTCTGTCTAGACTTCCTTCCCCTTTCCTCTGTATTTCCCCCAGGGGTTGCCGTTGTAATCCAATGGCCTGTGTAAACCAACGCTGCAAGCTTTATTGCTCTGTGTGACTGCTCTCTCCCCTAAGCTAGACAGCCACACTACACACCAGTTAGGCTCACACACCCACACCCACACACACACACACACACACACACACACACACACACACACACAGTACACACATGCACAGTTTTGCAGATAACTTAATGTACCTTTTCTAACCCGCTCCTCGAAATTCGGTAAGGACTCTGCCTGTGCAGTATGTACATGCATCTCCATCTGTCTCTCTCTCTCTTGTCATCTCTCGCTCTCTCTTTTCAAACACACACACGCACACACACGCACACACACGACACTCAGTATCCACCCTGGAGGCCTGAGAATCTCATTTAGCACTTTAGAGAGAGGCCCAGACACTTTATTATAGCACATCGGAGGAGAGAGAAAAATAGATGTTACAGTGGTACAAAAGGACGACAATAGAAAGTGAGAGACAGGAAGAGAGAGGTGGAAATGATGTGTGTGTGAGACAGACACAGAAAAAATTAGAAAAATTAAAATGGGAGAAGAACCAATGATGCGAAACAGTCAACAATAAGCGCAAGCGAGGGAATTAGAGCGGCGAGGACGACGGAGCGAGTGAGCGGCAGAGAGACGTCTTCAGGGGGTTTAGTGTGTTGTTGATGAGTAGTGACAGGTGCCAGCCAGTGGAACAAGCAGGGTGCACCTCTGTCACCAACCCTGACACACACACACACACACACACACTCACACACACACACACAACCCCGCCATGCTCCGGTGCTTCCTCTTTCCTCTCCCTCTCTGTCTGACAGAAGAGTCTCTCTCATGCCGGGCTGGTTCAGGCCAGTCTGATTAGACTTTGGACGTTTTTAAAAAGTTCCCCGAACTGATAAAAAGCCAGAAATTCTGTCACAGCGAGTCGTTGAAGCGTTGTTAAAAGATTCAGTGAAGGGCTTTTCATGTATCATAACTGGTGATGGTGATAGTAAGAGAGGTTGAATGTCAGTTAAAAAGTCTGACTTTTCTTTAAGATCTGAGTGTTAAAAACTGGACTTTTACACACATTTGTGCGTTACAAAAGTCAAATAACTCCCCCGGACAGAGACAACTTGGGAGCACACTTGTGTAGGTCAGGACTGACGATTAAAATTCTCGTCTCACCATATTCAACTGGAGGATGCTTTGACCCATCCACCCCCTGATGTCAAGAAGACAATTATGTCAAATTGTTTGCTGAAATCATCTGTAGAGCGACTACTGAGCAGCACTCAGACAGCAGCACACAGCAGGGCAGCAGGAGAGAGAGTAGCCAATCAGTCTTACCTCGCTGTTTACCAGCCAATCTCAGCTCATCATACGGTGGGAAAAAAGTGTCTGCTTGGAGATGTGTTCAGAATACTGTCATCACTTAGAGTGGGTCATAGATTTATTTTAGTTTTTTTATCGTGTATGCCATTTGACATTTTTGGTAATTGTGCTCAGAAAGGTTTCAAACGGGTGTCTAGGCCTGATGACAATGGAAAGATTTTTAAAATGAATATATTTTTATTTTTGTTTCCTCCGGCAAAGAGGTTGTGTTTTTGCCTGGGTATGTTTGTCGGTACAGATCCACATAAAGGGACCGATTAAGGGATTTTATTCACTTTCTTTAACATTGAGGCCTTTTTCAACATATTCGTTAATTCCTCAGGAAATAATGGATCTCTGATATTTGTGAGTGAGTACAATTTAATGTGGATCCAAATAAATCTGGATCTAGTGGATTTAACTATGTTTTATTCAATAAGTTTGTTGGCTATTGGGCCTTGGCGGAGGTATGCACTCTGAGTACCATTCTGGTCTTGTTTTTCAGGTGCTAGGTGGTTTTTATCCTTTTTTAAACCGTATGGTTGCTAACTTACTAAAATGAGTGTACAGTACATGTGCAGTATTGATGTATTGTTGAGGAAAGTCACTGTCAGGGCAGAGACTGAAGAAAAACAAGTCTCAAAGATCTCAGACAGACATTTTAGTAATGTTCTGCTTGAATAATGAGTTCTGTCTAATGATTGTTCTGCAGTTTGAATATTCAGTTGGAATAACATTGACCTCTTTTTCGATCATTGAAATATCTACTGTCAAATATGAGAATATGTAATTTTCTTTTCAAAAGGAAAGCTACTGGACACACGATGTCTCCTACTTCACTGAAAGTCCATTATCTGAGGTTTCACGTTTACTGAAGTTAGTTTCAAATTGGACCACAACTCTTTTCCAAACTAACTGTGATGTCACAGATTCATGCTGATAAATACGCTCGTCTTCAAGCAAGTTTTAAAGAGAGAAGGGAGAAACGTTCCTCCTTCAGTAGATAAATGTGTAAACGGCCTTCAAACAGCATGATTGGCTGATGATGTGTCAAAATCTGGTTGGTTTAACTGAAAGAGTAACCGGCCACATAGAAACACACTAAGCGCTTGTCACTAGACGATTGTTCTATGGTGCCATTAATCCCTGTGGTCTCTGTGTCTCTCTTCAGGTCCAGGCGAATGTTGAGAAGGCACTGACGCTGTTTGGCCAGCTGCTGACGAAGAAGCACTTCCTGCTGACGTTCATACGAACCCTGGAGGCACAGAGGTGTCTTTCTCTTGTTGTATTGATATTTTGTTCAACTATATTTTCAGTTTTTAAGTATTCAGATTTTTGTTCTAAAGGGATTTGTACTCTGTGAAAAAACAAAAAAACAATGTCTACTGTTTCTGTATTTGAAAAATAACTACATGAAATTTTGAAAACAACAAAAAAACCTTTTATTTTGGGTGACTGAAATGTTTACACGCTTTAATGTTGAAACACATTGTATTTCTCAGCTCTGCCGGTGTTTATGCAGCCACGGCCGTGCTGGGGGCTCGGCTGACTGTATCGCTGTGACATCACAACCTTACGGCAGTCCTAACGGCTCGTTTTCGTGGACTGAGCATTTTGATAATTTCACAGTGCTTATATATCACCTAGATCTGTCATATTTTAATGAAAAAAAAAAAAAGACATGAAAATCTCCCGATACCATTCAGGAGTTTTAAATCGACCTGTATGATATTTCCAGCTCTGGGAATGAGATCCTGTAAATGCACACAGCTATAGCAGATGAGAGGCTGCTAGTTCAGTTCAGGCTGACAACCTTCCCCCTGTGGAATCTATGGTGCACTCGATACACTATACTGTAGGCGTAATGCTGCCTTTTCCTGAGGAAAAAACACTGTAGTTACATTTTTAAATACTGGGTAATAGGCTTCAGACCAAAAAAAAGTTCCCTCTGGGAATAAGGGATTATTTGCCTTTGCAAAGTGTGCTTTTATCACCTATTTAATTTGACAAATATGTCACAAAAGGCTGTGCTGTGCCACGGATTACAGGAAAGGCAAATTGATAAACAGAATAAAAACATTTTAGCAGCTCTAAAATTACCGTAAAGCACTTAGCCAAATGGTTTATGGCAAAACAGAGTTATAACACCATTTGATAAAGATTAAATGTGCATTAATATTTTAATGAACTGTTGTGAGGTTAATGGTTTGCGTGTATTTTGAGAAACCGCTTCAGACATGCGCTCAACAAAAGCTGGGGAAAGCATTTGTGAAAAAATAACACTGCATCTTTATTAATGAGTTTCGATGTGTTTCCAGGTCATTTTCAATGCGGGACAGAGGCAACGTGGCATCTCTGATCATGACGGCCCTGCAGGGGGAAATGGAGTACGCCACCGGAGTCCTGAAACAGCTGCTGTCCGACCTGATAGACAGAAACCTGGAGAGCAAAAACCATCCCAAGCTGCTGCTCAGGAGGTGAGGAAGATGTAGAGAGACGAGGGAGAAATACAGACTGCACTGTAAAACATGAAGGACTTTAGTGGAGTTAACTGATCTTAATATCTTAGTTCACTTAACTTAAATCAGTTAGTTTCGTATTTAAAAACAGCATGAGTCAACTTTGAACAAATTATTCAAGTTTAGGTAACATATTGTATATTTTGAAGACAGCAGGAAAACTCTTTTAAATTGAGCCAGATTAGAATGTTTTACAGTGACGATGGACTGGCATAGACTACATAAAAAACTGCATACAAAGATTGCACAAAGGTATCGAGGTAGAAATATGATGAATGAGAAGGCTGAGAGCCAGACAGAAGTCATAAGGAGACGAGGAACTGGAGTACTTCACAATTTATTTAGATGTCTTAGTCACAGCTGACAGAAAAGAACAAGAAGAACAAGTGAACCACAAAGCAAACCCAAGTATGTGTCAGTGAAACATCTCTCAGCTGCTTCAATCTTTACAGTCACAAAGATGAACTAATAGAACAACAGAGGAACTTTACATTGTTAAATGTTTGTTTTTAATGAATCTTAATCTAAATGGAACTGTGGAGTTATATTATTGCTGTATATAGTATATCTTCTTAGAATCAGTGCCATTGTTACCAAAAGATTATTGACAATATTGTTCAGGAAAGATAGTTACACCACACATCTGGACAGAGGTCATCCCTCACAGTCAGGGACGACAATATCCAACGTGAACACTCAAAGGGTACTGTGTCATGGCTGGTGCTTTGTTTTAGTGGTGTGTAATTTCCTCTTGCTTTCCAAAAAAACGTCCACGTCATTACCTGGGAAAAATAAACAAACTACTTTGGCATCATGGGGAAACTACAGTGATCTGTTTATACTTTTCAAATTCATTAATTCTGTTTCATTTCTAGTGCAACCCAGAGTGTCTGTTGAGCAAAAATAATAGAACCATTTCAATAAAAAATGAATAGTGAATGAGTGTTTGCTTATTTAGTCGGGAGGATGAATCTAAGGGTTCACAAGATGATTACAGGTGGGAAAAAACATGTTTTAATAAAAATGTGTTCATTTTTTTTTCGAGACTTTTATCACTTGAGGGCTGGGAAAATCCTTCAACTGACACTGCTCACAGGCTAATCTGTCCACATGCAGGCCATCAGTTTACAGTATTTGTCATATTTGACCTTTTTCCTCTCTTTACTTTTTGTCCGTCCACAGTCATTATTTCAGTCACTGTGTTTAATTGCTGGTCTTAGTCATTGATACAGTCACTATCTGGAGTGGCTGCTTGTTGATGTCCTTTTTATTGTAATGTATTTTATGTCTATTTTAGAGTATAGACAGAGTATTTGTATCATGTGTTTTTATTACTCAAAGGCATAACCAAGGACAAGGACTGCAAATTAGCAAATATACACTGCATCAGTTGCATTTTGTATTGTCCCGGTCAGATAAACTGACAAATAAATAAAGTCATACTTGAGTTAAAATAAAGATAGTGTGTGAAAATATTACTTTGGTAAAAGTGAAAGTTACCCATATGAATAGCTGAGTAAAAGCCTTAAAGTATCTGATATTAAATGTACTTGTAAATTATACATGTTTACATGTATGTATAAAGTCAATACTATGGGTCAACTGATTACCTCCCTGGCCGATTATCAGATCTAATATTCCGCATTTTTCTGATTTCTGTGGGGTTTTTATGGGATTGCTGATGAAATAGCTTTGTTTAAGTAAAGTACAAGTACTGCAAAGTTGTTCTTAAATTCAATACTTAATTTACTTTACGTATACAGTATGAACTGTTGGGAGTCACAAGCAAAGAAGTATTATAATGGTACCTACTAGTTGGAATGGAGCAGGTCTTTTAAGGAAATAAACTGTCGACAACCTTTGAAGATATTTTATAATTAGTACACAATTATGTAGATCTTCTTTGGTAATTATGGAGCTGAAAACTCCCTCGTCCAAGGAAATTGTTTTATTTCATAATCACCTTACTCAGTAATTTGGTTTGAGCTTTTCCCTTTAATCTCCTTTTTCAAGAGTCGTGTTTGTTTTTTCTCTTTCCGTCTGTGTGTCAGGACGGAGTCTGTGGCTGAGAAGATGCTGACCAACTGGTTTACATTCCTGCTGTATAAGTTCCTCAAGGTAAGCCCCAACAACGCACCAGGCACGATGATATAATGTCTTTATTCCATCTGTTTGCTCCATCTTTTAAACACTGATTAATCATCATCTGAAGTGGATTTATACCGTGCGCTGCTTTTAAATGCAGTTATACCGCCTGTGTGTTTGAGTTTTATTAAATGCCTCTGGCTTATATTATTTCCCTGTTGCATTTATCTCACTGTAGTTATTAAAAGGCTTTTCCTGTTTCAGCCGCATTTCTTCTTTCTCACCAGTGCAGTGTACATACAGTAGATCATCAAAGCCTCCCCGCAGCACGCTTCTGCTGTTTTAATGTCCCTTTTTTTTAGTCCGCAGACCCTCTCCGCTCCCATAATTCCACTCTTGTAGCTGACACGTCCTCCTCACTGATCTTTATGTCGTTCTTTTAGCTCACATCTTCTCTTCCTCTGATCTCTCTTTCATCTGTGTGGTTTCTGTTGTCATTATCCCGCTGTCAGTCTCCTCTCTGCCTTGAGGTCATTTGCCTCACCAGGGGGTGCGATGTCGCGCTCGCTGTCCTCACTCACCCCCCCCTTTTTTTCCCCTTTTATTCTTTTCCCTGTATGCTCTCCATCCCTCGTCTCCCCTTCCTGTCTCTCACAGTTACGAAAATACTTCCTGATGCTGTTCTTTCTTCTCAGAGGTTTTCCTCGCCTCTCCACACTCTAATGACTAATTATAACACTTTATGTTGTCATCATATGCCATTATAATCTGAATGTGCTAATTAGAGGCACATAGTAGGCAAAATTAGTTGGATTTAAGTGGGAAATTGTGAAGAAAATGGCATTAAATTGGGTATAGTTCTCAGTTTTTGTTATGAGTATATTGTGTATAAATAGCATGATTATAGTGTGTGCATGTATAATGTATCAGAATGCACAGAAAATATTACTTAAACCCCTTTTACTTTTCTGTTTATTTACCTCCAAAACAATAAATACATACTGTCTCTGACTTGTGCATTGCTGACGTATAGTTTCTGACTGTTAGCATATAAGCCCAAGCCTCTCTGTGCTCAGCAAGAGCCATCATTATACCCCTAAATATAAATGTCAGCATACAATTAGGGAGCCCTAATGAAGCCGCTATATGGCGTTAAGGCAAATTTCATAGACAAGCATGCAGCGGCCGAGCGAGGAAGGCGAAGGCATAACGGTGTGATGTATGCTCGCTCTGCCTCGTTAGCAGCTGCCCACCTAATTGGCCCGGATGCTAACGAGGTTCTTAAAGCGCAGAGAGTGGGGAACGGTTGTCGGGAGAGAGGGGAAGGAGGAGAGGAAAAGGGTTAGAGGTGGGTGTCAGAGGTGGAGGGGAGAGGGAAGAAGAATAGGAGGACATGACAATTAGGAGTTCAGAAGAGGAGAGGAAGAGGATGAAAAGGGAGAGAGGAGGAGAGGAAGGAAGGAGGTGGGAGATGAAGGGGAAAAGGCAGGGTAGTTTTAGGGGAGAGCTTTCAAGTAATGCGTGAAATGTAAAGAGGATGGTGGGAGAGATGCTGGTAGCAGGAAGGTTTTTGGGTTGAACCAGGTCTTAGAAAGGGATAATGAAGGACAAATGAAAAAGGAGGACAGAACATCAGTTCATCCATGTGTTTGTCAGATGTTGTTTCTGTTGTTGTGTCTAGAACATTGGGAACATTAGTTTGTAAGTAGCAGGACATGTGGTTACTGAGTGGAAGAGGGAAAGGAGGGGATAGAGGTTGATGATGCACAAGATATTTACAATATTTCAATTTGATGCAGTGGTGCAGTAAAAAAAAACTAATAATCCTACAATTCTCAATCAGCAAATTCAAAAAACACTGCTGTCATTATTTTATTTAAACCTTCAACAAGTTTCTTATATAATCTATACTGATATATAATCGCACTACCGAGGGACGTATCTGACTCTTTATCTGTTAAGTGCTCCCGAAAACGGCCGCAGCGAATTGCTGGAGGAACTGTTAACTGCTGCTAACTGTAGCTGCCATTAGCTTGTTAGCTCAGTTAGCCGTTAGTCAGGAAGTTGTCCTTAATGGGAGCTTGAAGGACCAGTCGAGTGTGGGTGTTTACACCACTAGCACAGGAGCTCTGGACTAGGACAGGCCAGGGCTAGCTGGTTAGCATGCTAGCTTCAGTAGATTTCTCTGCTTTACAATACATAGACATCATAACATGAAAACTGTTATTTCTCTGCATTCTGTTGACATTTTCTACGCTTTCAATTAAAATTATACATATTTCACCTAATATAATGATTCTAGCAGTAAACAAACAAAAGTTCTGAGAGGAAAAGACACAAACTGAATGGTTGCAGAACCAAATGCTTCTCACCAAAACATTTTATCAGCAGCCTTGAAAGAAAATATCGAGTGTGTTTTCTTCCCCATGAAATACTTACAAAGCTGATTGCTGCTTCTAGTGGTCAAAAACACAACAGGGTACCTTTAAAGCTACTGAAGTGGAAGTAAAGAGGAAAACAAAATGATGACAGCTACACTCTACACTCTGACATAACAACATCATACAAATGTCTTATGCTGCCTTGTTTCCATATCAAAGGCCCTAATTTGGCAGACAGGCAAACATTATCCAAAAAAAATCCAGTAGCTGCTATCCAAAAGTCTGATGTGGTGTTATAGCTCTTAAAACCCCGATAGATGAGATTTATATCCATCACATACTTCTGCATCACATACAGAATAAAAAGTAGACACATGAAGAACATACTTTGAGAGAGTGAGAACGACAAAATAGACGAGGACGATAAATTACCAGGAAGGGATGGATGATTGGTCTTACCGGGGGAGGGGAGGAAAAAAAGACAGAAAAAGGAGAAATGTGTGTTTTAGAAAGAAAAAGCGAGTTGAGGAGTGTGTGTGAAGGTGAAACGGATAAATTAGTACTTTCCCCTGTTCTCGTCTGGACCTCATGCATCTCCAGCAGACACACACACACAGTCTGAAGTGTCTCCCTGAGCACCGCGCGGTCGATCATTAAGCTCTCGTCGGGGTGAGTATCGGCCGTGATGTGTCCTCTCTCCCCCCTCTAAACTGCTGCTGCTTCAGTCCGGAGTGTTTTTCTTGGGCCCGAGTGATGACTAATGACGGTATTGATTGGCAAGTGTCTTTGATGGAGGGGCGAGTGGGAAACATATTTATAACATCTGTGTCTGGTCATGCAAGCTCTGAGATGTAAACAATGAGGGCTGAAGAGATTTTTATATAACGCTGCTTTCAGGCGCTCGTCTAGACAGAAAGAGAAAGAGAGACAACACTTAAAAATTGATTCACCCACTTGTCATTTCTAGAAGATTTGAAGCTCTTATGTATAAAAAAACATCCAGCTGTACCGCACCACCTGGATCCTCCAGGCTGGATTCTGACTGCAGTGTCGGCCTGACCGTTTAAACATCTGCCTTTCAAAGCTGAAAATAAAATAGGCAAATCCTGACTTGTTTGACCGGTTACTTCAATACTTTATCGGGCCCATAAAAGTGTCGTAACTGTTTCAGTGTTTCACGAGGAAATGTGAAGTAGAGGGAGAGAGAGGAAATATGAAAAGTTATTGTGTGGAAGGATTTGGGAAATGGTCATGAGACGGACCAGAGTTTGATTTTCTCTTCTGGTCCACAGCTACTCCGGAAAAAACCCTTTTTCAGTGACATGAGGGGAAATCACAAGGCAGGGGAGGCAACCGCCATTCCGACATACCGCCATTCCGACATACCGCCATTCCGACATTAGGCCCTAATTGTTGGAATGGCAACACTTAAACCTTTAATTTAAATGTCCCATCATTCCGACATGTTTTGCCTCCTAAGGTCGGAATGGTGGTATTTATTTCTTTTTTAAAACATGTTGCCATTCCGACAAATCTTTTAAAAGGGTTAGGGTTACGGGTTGCGGGTTAGGCTTAGCCTTGTCGGAATGCCGGGACGAAACTTTGTCGGAATGGCGGGACGTTCGCATGTCGGAATAGTGGTATGTCGGAATGGTGACATGTCTGCATAGTACAATGTCGGAATGGCGGTATGTCGTAATGGCGGTCTGTCGGAATGGTGGTCTGTCGGAATGGCAGCATGTACCCACAAGGCAGGTGCCGTCAGTTTGAAGTGATTTGAGATTTATAGATCACAGTTGTGTTAAGTTAAAGTAGGATTATTAGGTCTGTTAACACAACAATGTGTTTTTTACATAAAATGGTAACCTTTAGTTTCGTTTTTGTTTTGGATTGTTCCTTCACACATCAACGGCATTTTGGTGGCCTAAAAATGAAACATTTTTAAAACCAGGTCCAAGGTGTAACCTTTTGAAAACACCACCCTCACCACTACTCAGTTCATTAATGCTCCCTTCAGAACACTGTAGATTTGCTGTACCGTTGTGCGCAGGCCCGTCGTGTCATTCTGTGGTGTTAAGTTGCAAAGTTACACCACCTCCTCTACTGCCCTGGCATACATGCTACAGTGTTTTTAATTGTTTTTGTGGATCTGTGTGCATGAGGATCACAGGTTTCACAATGTTGTCATATGAACACAGAAAAACTTTTTTCGTTTTTTAGCAAACCTGTTGTCATGTAAACGGGCCTTTAGGACCTGCTTAAGTAATGCTCAAAATCTTTTATGAATCAAGGGTAAGCACAGTGTTGGCAATGATCTTAAGGCTAAGTTCGAATATGAATCCACATTTTTATAAACGAGGCCCCTGCACTGTGGTTTTGTTTTTGCACACCAAGAGAGAAAGTAGAATCTCGTTAACCCATATTTGACACACATCTCACATATGGACCCAGAAAAGGGGCCTGAATTTGTCAAAGAATGTCGTGAATGGTTTAATTTAAGTGGGAAATTCGTGGCAAATTTGCATTTGTTCTTATTTACTGAAGGACCGCACCGAAGCTTTGTGCCAGTGAAATGGAAGAAAAGTAGCATTGTTTGGTCTCATGCAACATTTGTTTAAGGTGAAACAAAACATGGGAGAAGGGAGTGGAAATGAATACAGAAAGTTACACCATATTCATCACAGGAAACTGACTACCTACTGCTGCAGAGAAAGTTTAGTGTGAAATGTACTGGGGGAGAGGAGGTGTTAACCTGCACATAAGGAGACTTTAGTAAGTGAGATAGGAGAAATGTCACATATGTTTAGCTGATTTCACCGCAGTGTCCTCCTGCTTATTCTCCTGACTTTTAATGTTTGAATGCAGCTTAGTGCGAAATCACATCAGCCAGCAATACTTTAACCAGGCAGTCGTACTATTTTGTGTCTGTTTACAGAAGTAATTGAGTCAAAGTGATTCAGTCATTGATGTTTTTTGTTGAGCTGATAATATCAGGCTATTTAACTAATATCCCCTCACGTACTGCCTTCCTCTTGTGGGATAAATGCACACTTGCGGTTCCAAAACTGTTTTCTCCTCAGCCACTATTCCAAGTTTCCACTTTTATTCTCCCCTCATTGCTTTTCAGACTGGCCAACATAAGCTGTTATTTGACTGTTTTTTAACATGCAGATCAGATGAACTGCGGCTGGGCTACTGATTTCCTGGCTAAATTGAACAATTGTGGAGACTTTTGTGCCTCTGACAGTAATTTGCAGCAGCCTTAAAGCTGCTACAAGGAAGTACATTTGGTTTTAGTGTCGGGATGTTCCCCCAGACTACAGAGCAGATTCTTTCCTCAGGCTGTGTGACTCCTCAATTCATCTTCATCACTCCACCAATAAATTGTTTGAGTTTCTTTTTACTTTTCAGAACCAGATGGTGGAAATCAGACCTTATGACAGGTTTTAAGAATAACTATAATAACTATAAGACATATCCAATCTTTTTGCTCCAATCTTGTTTATTTTTTCTCTAATCTTGGCTTTTTGTCATGAATTACTGTCACAATTTTTTTCCCTTTTCATGCCACTAACAAATATTCAAACAGACACTCTGAGAAAGGAAATTCAGTCCTTGGTTGAACTGCTGGCAACTCCTTTTCTTTCCGTCTCCTTCCTCACCAGGAGTGTGCCGGGGAGCCTCTGTTCATGCTTTACTGTGCCATGAAGCAGCAGATGGAGAAGGGACCCATAGACGCCATCACAGGAGAAGCCCGCTACTCCCTCAGCGAGGACAAGCTCATCAGGCAGCAGATTGACTACAAAACACTGGTCAGTAAACTCATTGTGTCTTGAGGCTTTTTTCTGTCTCGGTCCGAATCACTTGACGGGCTGTTAAGCTTCAGTCACATTCGACAATGATGAAGATCTTAAAGCGAGCTCGAACTAATCAGCAGCTGAAATGTGGCAGCCACCGTTCGCTTAATTGGTCAGGGAAGGAGATTTCTTCCAGGGTAAACATGGAGCTTCAGCATCGGTCGTGTTTGGAGGGAGAATGTGATTTGGCCGTGAACTGACCCGACCACTGCCCAGCATTAATCACATTCTCTCTCCAAACAAAGCACTTCAGGTTTGGATTGGAAACGTACCGACAAACCTGCATGTCTGCTACAGTTGTTTAGTGCCTAAGTGCCAATGCTGAGTTATTATAGCCCCAAACAGAGGGAACGCACCAGGAAAATGTCCAGGTTTTAAAATAGCCGCTGCAGACAAACTAGGTGTGAAAATGCTGTCGGGTACATTCAAATGCGCCCAAACAATCATCCAAACATCTCACTAGTTGGCAGCGTGGTTGCACTGTCTCTGCATAAGCCTGATTTCTTTTGTCTCTTCCCATTCCCCTTTGTTCCCACCTGTTTTTCCTGCCAGACGCTGCACTGTGTAAACCCAGAGAATGAGAACGCCCCCGAGGTGACGGTCAAGTGTCTGAACTGTGACACCATCACTCAGGTCAAAGAGAAGCTGCTCGATGCTGTGTACAAGGGCAGCCCCTATTCACAGAGGCCCAAGGCTTCAGACATGGACTTGGGTAAGAGATACAATTCAATTCAATTGAAATGGCCAAGATGGTTATAACAGAGAGGATGAGAGAGATGGAGGTGTTCATGTTCTGTTATGTTTTGACAGGGTGGCATTACCTATGGAAGTGAACGTGAAGACATTTTGTACTTTTTGTTTTCTTGTTTTGTTTTTTTTATTCTAGAAGCAGTGATGGGATGTAATTTGGCACATTTACTCAAGTACTTTCCTTAAAGGTGCTACAGTATATATAAGAATTGGCCACCTGTCAAATTCATACACAAAACCAATAGGGGGCAGCATATCACCAGATTAACCACTAACTGCTGCAGACTGTAGCTGGAGTTCGCTAGTTAGCTCAATTAGTCCTACAGCTAGCAGATAGGACTGGCATATTGGAGACCAGGTGTTAGTTAGTTAGCTTTGACCGGGACAGGCTGGAGCTATCTGGTTAGCATGCTAATCTCGATAGATATCTCTGCAACAAAATAAACTGACACCATAATGTCAAAACTACAATTTCTTCACATTCTGTTAATTATTTTAGTTCATTTTTGAATGTTTTCAACTGAAATTCTTACAAATAGCCCATTTAAGTACAATGAGGTACTTGTACTTTACTTGAGTATTTCCATGTTCTGCTCCACTAAATTTTGGAAGCAAATATTGTACTTTTTGCTGTACATCTACTACATCTATTTGATAACTTAAGTTCCTTGATACAGAGTTTGATTGATACAGAGCCAAAAAGCCCATTTTTATTAATATTCTGTATGATTTAAACTAACATCGTATGGATGACTTTCATTTTTTACCAACATAATTTTTGAACACAATAAAATGGAACTATTTGATTTGAATGTGGAAAACAGCTGCACTAAATTCTAGAAGACAGCAACCAGGATCAGTTAATAGTTTCATTAAAACTGCATTAATACATTCGAAAGAGTGAAGTTGATGGCCATAAAACAAAAATGAAGAAAGATGTTAAAACTCTGCAGAGCTGAGTCAGGTGATAATTAGTTGTGCATACTGTATGAAACCCCTTTCATATTCTGCATAGTATTTTGATGCAGTGTTCATTTAAAAATATCGATCTGCACAGTTTTCAGTGACTATATATAAATCACTGACTTTAAAAAGTGGACAAGTAAATAGAGAAACACTAATTCAGAAACATGGCAAGTCCAGCACAGATCACATTGTGATTTTCTTGTACAGTACCTTAACAAAGGTGTTTTTTCCAGCAGTATCAAGGTAATGCCCCTTAATTCATGAAAAGTGAAAGAAGAAGACACAAAAAAACAAACACTTTTTTTCATTTTGACACTTTCAGGATGTTGTCAGTAAAAAGTCCCAGTGTGAGAACCACTGGTTTGAAAAGACCAAATAAAACACATACTCAGTGTGTGTGGAGCTGAACTGTGGGCCACGCCCCTCCAGCCTGGATACACCAGGTTGAGTGCCTCTCGCAGCTGAATGCAGCAGGCTGAGTGCACCAGGTGAGGGTGGTTGGTTAATTAGCTGGGTTTGGAGTCACACACACACTCACAATCACTACAGAGCAGCAGTGGGAGCACGCAGCATGAGAGGTGACTGAGATTTGGACCAGATTACCAAGATTTGTTTGTGCAGAGCTGGGCTTTCGGGGGAGATGCAGCCGGTGAGCTTGTTGCACTGCTGGTGTCCACTTAATGGTGGTGAGCACTTGGGTGATATGGTTGGGATCACGTTAAATGAATGAAATTAAAATATTTTATGGTTAAATGCAGTTTAAAGTATCACATATTTGGATTTATCCTGGAGAGCTGATTTATTGCAAAGTTAAAATCTTAGAATCATAAGGTTAAATCAAATGTTTGAAGGTGATAGCTGTATACGGTTTAACTTATTTATTTGGGATTAATTATTTGCTGCTTATTTACAGGGTTTATTTCTGGTTATATAAAGAATTTGTATGTTTATCTTGTTTCATTTTCTTAACATGGTGTTTGTTTGTGTTTAAAGGTTTTTCACCTGACCACTATTCACAATTGCAACCAACTTCCATAAATAAAAAGAAAGAAGTAAAAAGAGCAAAGGTGTGATGAGTGGAATCCTGTGAAATCCTCCCGAGATTAGCTACCTTTCAAGTGGGGAGTTCTGCACTAATACCTTTCAACAGTGAGGGCACTTGACAGTGAAAAACCGGCTGCATCTGGAGAAGAGAAACCAGAACAGCGACCGGCCAGGCCTAGAAGAAGCCTGATGAGATACTGAACGTCACCTTACTCCATTCTGCTGTAAAAGAAGATGGCTGACTCAAAGTCACTGGAGCAGCTTAAAGCCAACAGAACGACGGCGAAGCGTCAATTCTCCCGGCTGGCCAACAATGTTGTGAGGATGCATGCAATATTGCCTGAAGAGGAGCTCAGAGACAGTTTCAAAAAGCTTACAATTGAGGCCAACAAAGTCATGGAGGCAAATGAGGATGTGGAGGCCCAGTGTATTGCAGAAGCAGAGTCGGATGCAGGTGCTGAAGGAGGTCCTGCGTTGAGTGAGCAGCAAAAGGCCGATATTGAAAAAACTGCAAGTGAGTGTGAAACGAAACTGAAGGAGGTGAAGGACCTCATCCAAAAGACACTCTGGGCCAACTTTGGAGAAGAGGAACTGACTATGGCAGTAAAGGCGGCAGAGGAGAAAGTAGAGTGTGTGGCGTCCTTCGAGCTCAGTGGAAACAAGGAGGCCTCAACTTCATGTTCGACTACCTGGAGAGACTGGTCAAAAAGGCAAAAGAGCTGCATAAGCAGTGGAAGTGTTGGGCCCCTCCTGCTGAGCAGAAAGACTTCCAGTGGCGCATGCGTCAGCTTGAGCAGGCTATTCCCAAGTTAATGTCAAGAAAAGCAGATTTTATTCAAGCAAAAGCTGAAGAAGATGCTGGAAAGGTTGTGACTGCAGCTCTTAACAGCTACCCAACATCAGTCATAAGACTGAAGCCAACCTCCCTCCCTAAATTCACTGGCATCAAGCGTGACTTTCACCGCTGGAGAAGAGACTGGGAGGCCCTCCAGATGCAAGGGGAACCAACTGGGTCAAAAGAAGTCAAAAAGTTCCAGCTACTTGACAGTTTGGATGAGAGAATAATGAGAGATCTTCGCTTGACAACTTATAACACGGCAGAAGACATCTTCCGTGTGCTGCAGAATCGGTTTGGAAGCCAAACTGCAATCGCCATTGAGATAGTCGAGGAACTGCAGAGGCTTCCAGCTGTCAAAAGCCACCAGCCAAAGAAAATTGTTGAGCTCATCCAAGCTGTTGAGAAAGCTCTTGAAGACCTGAGGGACCTTGGTGACACTGGTGCTTTAAAGAACCCTCTAGTGACTAAGACAATTGAAAGCAAACTTCCTGATGCATTGAAGAAAGAGTGGCTTCTCCATGCAGCTGAGAGGAGCAGTGCTGATCCAGACAGGCGCTTTGACAGTCTGCTAGCTTTCCTCAAGAGTCAAGAAAGCATCTATGAACAGCTGGACCAGTTGAGGGATGAAGACCCACCAAAGAGAGAAATCCGGTCTGAGCAAAGGCAAGCCAGAACCAGGGCATCAAACCAGTCAAGTAGCCATCCTTCAGAGTGTGTCGTCTGTGGTGACATCAAGCATAAGAGAAAGCTCTACTTCTGCAAAAAGTTCCGCACGCTCAGACTCACAGAAAAGAAGGATGCAGTAAGAAAACTGGGAGCCTGTGGGAAATGCCTGGAGATCCATGATCATGAGGGTCACTGCAAAACAACATTCCTGTGCAGAAATCCTGAATGCGGAGGCAAGCGAGCCATAGAACACCACTACTACCTTTGTCCCGGTGCTGAAGCATCCAGAGGCAGCGCAACCCAGAGGAAAAGCAGCATGGTGGGAGGTGGCAACAAAACTACGCCAAATTACACTGAGGCCCAAGAAGAATTCTTCAGCAAGCTATCGCCTGAGTTAGCCCAACAATGCCGAGATGCATTCAGCAACACAGTGTCCAGAACCTCCCATTCTGCAAAGAGTAACTCAAGTCTTCTGGCGGGAGGCGGCTTGGTGGAATGGCCTGTCATCATGATGCTACTGGAGGTTACGGCCAATGCTGGACAAAGAATTGGCACCCTGATTGACCTAGCTTCAGACACCAATTACATCACCCACAAGGCAGCTGGTCGACTCAATCTCAGAAGCGAAGACATCACACTCGTGGTTCATGGTGTAGGAGGCATGAAAGTCTTTGTCCAAACGAAGCGTTACCTCCTAAAAATCCGTGTTAGCACCTCACGAGGCACATTCAGATCCCACCAGCTGATTTGCTATGGCCTGGATAGCATTGCAGATGTTCATAGGCATGTGACAGCCGAGAAACTGCAAAAGTTCTTCCCAGACATTCCACTCGGTGAGCTGGTAAGGCCAAGAGAGATCCAACTCCTCGTAAGTCACAAGGAAGGTCAGCTGGCTCCCCAGAAAATCCGCACAGTGGGGGACCTTGTGCTGTGGGATGGACCACTGGGAAAGACAGTTGCTGGCGCCCATCCTGAGTTGTTTGAAGAGGTCACAGTATCAGCCCATACGTCTAGAACGCATTTTGCAAGGTCGATGAGAACTGCTGCTGTGAAATATGAAGAACGTACCTGTGTGGTCCCTATTCATCCTCCACAAAATCAACAAGCCCCAAAAGCCATCCAAGGTCAGCATTCCAGTTCAGCAGCTACTGCCTCCAACTTCCTCGAGTGGTGGAAATGGGACAGCATTGGTGCCGGCTGTGTCCCAAAATGTGGAGGCTGCCGCTGTGGAAACTGCCAGCCAGGCGGCAAAGAAATGACTCTTGCTGAAGAAAGAGAGCTGGAGGTGGTGAGGAGCGGCCTTACATATGCAACTGCTGATAACCACAGTGAGAGGCCACACTGGCATGCCAGATACCCTTGGGTGGAGGATCCAGCCGCATTGCCAAGCAACAGGAAGGCAGTTGAGGCCACCTTCCTGAGGACAGAGAGACAGCTGGCCAAGGAACCAGAATGGAAGGCTGCCTACGCTGCTCAAGTTCACGATATGGTTAACCGCCGGGCTGCAATGAAGTTGTCTGAAGATGCCCTGCGTTCGTGGACCGGACCAGTGTGGTACATCAGCCATCTCATCGCACCCAATCCACACTCGGTCACGACTCCGGTAAGACTTGTCTGGAACAGTAGCCAGAAGTTCAGAGGCTTGAGTCTTAATGATCTCCTGTTGAAAGGCCCAGATGTCCTTAACCCAATCCGTGCTGTGCTTCTCAAGTTCCGGAGGGGAGTCTTTGCTGCTTTGGGAGACATCAAAAAAATGTACAATTCAGTCTGGCTCGAAGACCAAGAAGTACATTTGCATAGGTTTCTGTGGCGTGACTCCGAAGAAGAAGAGCTGGGCGAATATGCAGTAACAAGAGTCAACATTGGAGACAAACCAGCAGGTTGTATTGCTCAACTAGCCATGAGAGAGACGGCTAATCTCCCCCAGTTTAGCCATCTTGTGGAGGAGCGCCGAGTGCTACAAGAAGACAGCTATGTCGATGACCTCTTGACCTCTCATGACAACCTGGACGAGCTTAAAATCATCACAGCAAATGTGGAGGAAATCCTGAAAGCAGGGGGTTTCGAGTTGAAGCCATGGGTTTTCTCTGGCCAAAGGAGGGAAGAGCCTGCTGGAAAACAACAACAGGAGGCAACTGCAAAGACTGTGGTCCTGCCGAACCAGCTTAAAGATGAAGACAACAAAGCTCTTGGCCTTGGCTACACCTTGGAGGATGACAAGCTTCACGTCATGGTTGGGATAAACTTCTCAAAAAGAAAGAGAAAGATGAGACTTGGCCAAGATCTTGTTTTGGAGCAAGTGAGAGTCCAGACGCCAGACCCACTGACACGACGGGAGTTGCTCAGTCAAGTTTCTGGGCTGTATGACCCCATCGGTCTGACAACGCCTGCAAAGCAGAAAGGGGCCATCTTGGTTCGAAGAGCATTCCAGGAAGCCAAACCTAAAGGTAGCACCACCAAAGACACATGGGACCTTGCGCTGTCAGACAAGCTCAGAGAAGATGCCATCAGCCTCTTTGAGGAATTCGTTCAGCTGAACAAGGTCAAGTCTCCTAGCCCTGACCCCTGTGGACGTCTCTGCTAAACCTGATGCGATCACCTTCTCTGATGGCAGTGAGCATGCCTATGGAGCCGTCTTATACCTGCAGTGGGCCTGTGACCATGGTTCAACAGTGAGATTGGTGGAGTCTAAAGCAAAGTTGACGCCTCTAGACCACAAGGGGGAAGCAGTGAAAGCTGAGCTGTGTGGAGCAGTCTTCGCCGCCCGCTTAAAGAAGTACTTTGAGAAACATGGCTGCATCCAAGTCAAGCAGTGGTACCACTTTGTCGATAGTCAAACGGTGCTTGGTGCAATCCAGCGTGAGAGCTATGGCTTCCAGACTTTCTTCGCCAACAGAATTGGAGAGATCCAAAGCAGCACACGACTTGAAGATTGGTGGTGGATCCCTGGACCCCTGAACATTGCCGACATCATCACTCGAGGGGCTAGTCCGAAAGACTTGGGTGAAGATTCAGTATGGCAGCAGGGGCCAAAGTTCCTGAGTCTACCGGCTGATGAGTGGCCAATCAAGTCTGCAAAGGATGTGTCGGCAACTGCCCGAGAGAGCATCAGTAAGATGCAGAAGAAATCCTTTGTTGCTGCACTTACAAGAGCTCAGGAAGAGAAAGAGCCGCCTGATCAAGAGCATCGAAGGCCACCTGCCGGCGCAGCTATCCGAAACCTGGTGAAGGAAGGACGGTTCAGTGATTTGACTCACCTGGTCAAAACGGTTGCGTGGGTCTGGAGGTCAGCAAAGAGGTTTGCAGCACAAAATAGTACCTTGAGAACTCCAAAGTGGGAGGCAGTTTCATCAAGCGGAGTCATCACTGCAACAGAACGTCAAGATGCCCTAAGAGACCTTTTCCTTGCTGCACAAGAGGGCGTGACTTTTCCCACCACCACTACAGACCGGCTGGTAGTCTATAAAGAACCAGAAACCGGACTGCTGATTTGCGGTGGGAGGATCCAGGCCTTTAATGAAGACAAAGCTGGTGTTCCCCTCTTACCTTACAGTGCTTGGATCTCAACGCTTTTGGTTCGTGAGGCTCACAGCAAGGGTCATGAGGGAGTGGCTGCGACTCTGCTGAAGGTGAGAAAGAAAGCATGGATCATCAAAGGAAGAAGGATTGCTCAAAAAGTTATTGACAAGTGTGTGATCTGTAAGAAAGCCAGAGCCAGGAAATGTCAACAAGTGATGGGAAATCTGCCTCAGGAGAGAACTAGACCTGCAGCCCCCTTCGAGTTCACAGCTGTGGACCTGTTTGGACCTTATCAAGCCAAAGACGATGTGAGGAAGAGGGTCACAATGAAGGTTTGGGGAGTCGTATTCTGCTGCATGGCCAGTAGAGCGATCCACACAGAGCTGGCCAATACCATGTCGACTGAAAGTTTCCTGATGGCTTATCAGAGATTCACAGCATTTCGAGGGCATCCTAAGAAGATTTGGTCTGACCCGGGGACCAATTTTGTCGGTGCCAAACCTGTTCTGGAAGAATTGTACAAGTTTTTAAATGGGCTGGACAGGTCTGCTGTGGAAGAGGCTGCAGCTCAAAATGGGACCGACTGGCAGTGGAAAATCCAACCAGCTGATTCACCACATCGTAATGGTGCTGCTGAAGCAGCTGTTCGCATTGTGAAGAAGGCATTCCAGAGTTTGGGGAGAGAGTCGTGCCTCAGCTACAGTGAGCTTCAGACAACCCTCCAGCTCGCTGCTAATCTTGCTAATGAACGTCCTATCAACGCCAGGGTGCAGAGCCTTGAAGACACCGTGCAGTACATCACACCAAATGTGCTTCTGCTGGGACGAGCATCTTCAAGTGGTGACTGGAAGACGTTTGACTTCACGAGCTATCCCTATAAGAGACTCCAAGAAATGCAACACCAGGTAAACAAGTTCTGGAGATCATGGAGCCAGCTTGCTGGTCCCAATCTGTTTGTAAGAAGTAAGTGGCACACTGCACAAAGGAATGTTGCTGTTGGAGACATCATTTGGCTGTGTGATCAGAATGCCATGAGGGGACAATTCAAGCTTGGAAGAGTTGTCAGTGTCAACCCGGACCCCCGTGGCATCGTGCGGGATGTGAATGTCAGGATTGTTCCAAGCTTCTGTATCCCTGAGGTGAGACCAGCAACATCAGTACCCAAGCATCCTGTCTCCAGCATCCAGAGGGACTTTCGGTCCACAATACTTCACCGGGACGTCCGGCGACTGGTTGTTCTGCTGCCAATTGAGGAGCAGGCAGGGGACCCAGGAGGGAAACTCTGACCACAAGTGCACCAGGGTCTGCGATCGTTCCAGCGGTTTCCCTGGAAAGATCGAGTGGGAGGTGTGGAGCTGAACTGTGGGCCACGCCCCTCCAGCCTGGATACACCAGGTTGAGTGCCTCTCGCAGCTGAATGCAGCAGGCTGAGTGCACCAGGTGAGGGTGGTTGGTTAATTAGCTGGGTTTGGAGTCACACACACACTCACAATCACTACAGAGCAGCAGTGGGAGCACGCAGCATGAGAGGTGACTGAGATTTGGACCAGATTACCAAGATTTGTTTGTGCAGAGCTGGGCTTTCGGGGGAGATGCAGCCGGTGAGCTTGTTGCACTGCTGGTGTCCACTTAATGGTGGTGAGCACTTGGGTGATATGGTTGGGATCACGTTAAATGAATGAAATTAAAATATTTTATGGTTAAATGCAGTTTAAAGTATCACATATTTGGATTTATCCTGGAGAGCTGATTTATTGCAAAGTTAAAATCTTAGAATCATAAGGTTAAATCAAATGTTTGAAGGTGATAGCTGTATACGGTTTAACTTATTTATTTGGGATTAATTATTTGCTGCTTATTTACAGGGTTTATTTCTGGTTATATAAAGAATTTGTATGTTTATCTTGTTTCATTTTCTTAACATGGTGTTTGTTTGTGTTTAAAGGTTTTTCACCTGACCACTATTCACAATTGCAACCAACTTCCATAAATAAAAAGAAAGAAGTAAAAAGAGCAAAGGTGTGATGAGTGGAATCCTGTGAAATCCTCCCGAGATTAGCTACCTTTCAAGTGGGGAGTTCTGCACTAATACCTTTCAACAGTGAGGGCACTTGACAGTGTGTTCTCACCTCTAAACCACTTTTCCTTCTTTCTGAAGAATGGCGTCAGGGTCGGATGGCCAGAATCATTCTGCAAGACGAAGACGTCACAACTAAGATCGACAACGACTGGAAAAGACTCAACACACTGGCTCACTATCAGGTAAACCAGCACATGAAACAGGCACAAGTAAGAGTGGACAGCTGAGTTGGATTCATACACTGACTGTTTTGTTGTGTTTTGATGCGCAGGTGACAGATGGCTCAGTGATCGCCCTGGTGCCAAAGCAGAACTCTGCCTATAACATCTCCAACTCCTCCACTTTCACCAAGAGCCTCAGCAGATACGGTACGATTCCCTCTCTCCTCCAGAGTTGATGCTATTTAAAACTTTCAATGATTCCCCTCTCCCCCTCTAACTCTTTCATTCGCTCTTTCTCTTTGTTTATCGTGGCCATGATTGGGCCCCATTGTTTTTTTTGTTTTTTTTTCACCTCCCTCCAAGAGTATGGCAATCCTTTTTTATCCATCGCTATCAGCCCAGGCCAAGGCCATTCCACGGCTATTTCCAAGCAGTCCATAAATGACAGGCATTAAAGTAGACACCTCGATCCCCAGCTGACTGAGTGAGAGAGTGAGGATGCCTGGCAGTCAGCGATAGACGGAGGCCCGGCATCAATATGGTTTACTTCACTGGAAAATTAAACTATGTAGGAGATAAATTACTCTGTGGTAAAAAACTCAACCCTCTTATACAAAGTGGGTAGCGACCCTCAGGTATGCTCGGCTGTTATCACTGCAACTGAAAGTGAAATTTAAGGCTAGATTGTTTACCGAACACTTATTTTAGGGGGGTATTTTTGTAGTCACCGTCTAGATAGACGGATATAGGAATTATGTTGCAGTTGTGTGTGTTATGCGCTCTAACAATTTATGATCGAAGGGACAGTTGATGAATGATCAGGTTAAAGAGAAAATATGTACTTTTGATTCGGAGGTAAACTGTCCCTTTAAGTGCAGATTCTGTAGACAATAGTGGTTCCCGAAAATGGTAGGAGAGTGAGACTTCTGCTTTTTGTTACAACCCAGTCATCAAATAGGGAAGTGGTGCTCTTCAGCAAAATGGGTAATAATCTATTTTCATGACTATTTGAGCCACCAGAGAGGTCAGAGCGATGACGCTGTGTGTAAAGGTGACTATTTTCACCAATCCCTGTAAGGTATGCATGTTTTATTAGTGCCACCAAGGAGGTTATGTACTCCTCTATGTCCGTTTACACATAAACTACTGAACGCATTTCCTCTAAAATTTTCTCCAGAATAGACCCGTTTTACTTTTGGTAAATCGACATCGACAATTCTCAGGAAGTAATGTTTGAATCTTGATGTAAAACTGCAATGTATTTTAGGTGGCTGGCATCTATTAGTGAGGAAATTTGAAGCAGATCCAAATTAATAGTTTTTGTTTGTTTGTTTGATTGATTTTTTTTCCTAAAACAATAAAGCTGCTAGCTAGAAACCAAAACAATAAGTTCAAAGACACTAAAAAGCCTTGTGGACCTGAGAAGAACTACAAAGTTGTCCCCTGTGATTTTAAGTAACCACAAGTAGTAGGATTCAGTGTTAAGACCGAAATATTGATTACAGCCACTCAAAGCCCCATCTCACTGTAAAATACCTTAGATTCTGAAGTTTAGTATGTATTTGGAGGCGTTTTTCGACTTGAATAACAACGGAAGCCTTTCAATCAATGCATCACTCGACATCCACACTGTATTTGATTAGTGAAGAGAAAATGTGGTTGGAGAAAATTAAATTCCTAAAATCAAAGGTTTCCTTTTCATGAATCATCTCACCCTGCTAAAACACACAGCTGCAGCTGCTCTGCCTCACAGCGAGTACATTTAAAAAATGTGTGTTCGTATTTGCTCTATGGTTTAATTGCGAACATGTGGGTGTGTGCTCGAGCACTGATATGTGTGTGTGTAGGAGGGTGTGTTTTTGAACACGGGTAAATGTGGCCACCAGTGGCCATGATGGGTTTGGAATCAAAGCCACTCAGCACCCTGCCGGCAAAAGCAACAACTGCACTAGACACCACCCCACTCGGCCTCTTTCACTCCTCTATCCCGTGCTCTCCCATTACTCTCCATTTCACCCCTCTCTCTCCTGACCTTTTTGTCTCTCTGTCCATTTAGCCCACCCCCCCCCCCCTTCCTGTCATCTCTCCGCTCTCCATCCTTTCACCAAAACATAAAGGGATTGCAACATGCATCAGCAACTCTCTCTTTTATCCCTCCACCTCTTCTATCCATCCCGCTTCCCCAGGAGTAACAGCTACTCAGCAGATAGTCCGCTCCCTCCTGTGCACCTCACCTCCCTGGTTGCTTCCCCCCCTTCTCCATCCTAAATGGAACAGTCGTAGATCTGCATCTCCTTGCTTCGCTCTAATCAACTTTGACACTCACGCCATGAATAATGAAACAGACATAGATGATAGAGCAAAGGGGAGGGGGAGTGTGAGTCACGGTCTGTAAAAGGGAGAGAAAAAATTAAAGAATAACACTGAGTTTTGGGTGATTATTGGTATAATAGTAGACTCACCTGTCAGACAATTAGACTCTAGATGCTTTTTAGTTCTACAATACAACCTGCAAGGGGAAGAATAATAATAGGCTGCAATAATTGATGCTTTCTGAAGATCTTAAAATGGGCTCTGTAAGTGAAATCAGCCTATTTAGTGGTCTGATCACAAGGTTTCTAATACCAGCTAACATAGTTCTTCCAAATAATTCTGTTTTGTGTTTCCGGCTATAGAGAGCATGCTGAGGACAGCCAGTAGTCCAGACAGCCTACGATCCCGAACACCCATGATCACCCCTGACCTGGAGAGTGGAACCAAACTGTGGCATCTGGTGAAGAACCACGACCACTCGGACCAGAGGGAGGGTGACCGAGGCAGCAAGATGGTCTCTGAGATCTACCTGACCAGGCTGCTGGCTACAAAAGTAAGACTCAGAAGAGTAAACGACACACCAGAGTTTTAAAAATTGAATCCAATCAGAGTGAAAAAGCACGTAGAACCATGGAGAGACGGTAAAACTCACCACCGAAACTCAGACTAATGGAATCTTCTCAGTATTATCAGCTTTTTAAAGCAGAGTGAGCCATTTAATGGTAAAGGGAACTTCAAATAGAAAGTCATAGAGAGATAATACTTGTAATTTAGGAGTTTTAGAATGTATTAAATCGCATCATCAAAATTTAAAGCCTTCCTAAATCAGGTAAATGTACGTACATTTTACATTAACAATTATTCATTTGACTTGTTGGTCCAAAGTGATGTAGAAATGACGGCAAAGACGAAGCCAAGCGCCTCAACGGTCGTCATGCACCTGCTACAAGGTTGCAGGTTGATGTGACACATAAATGTATAGCAAATGAGAGTTATTTCAGAGTTATTTATTTTGAGTTATTGAAGAGAGATTGAAGAGCGAAAGTATGTTAGGTGAGTAGGTGCTCTCAGGAGAGTACTCTCGAATTGAGTTTGGTAACTCGTTCCATCACAAAGGGAGCACACGGTAGAAGAGTTTGGATTGAGTTTTCCTGCCTCACAGTGATGTTAGGACGAGAGATGGTGCATTTGTAGATGAATGCGAGGGCTCATGACCCTGAACAATGGAGTTCAGGTAGGTGGTGGCTGTGCAAGTGGCCACTCTGTCGACAAGCATTAGTGACTTGAACTTTGCTGAATCACTTGCAGAGGTGTTACTGTGCATGCTGGCACCTCTACCAGAAGGGCCTCAACAGTAGTCAAGGCAAGAGATAACCAGCGCTTGTACAAGTTGAGGAGAATATTTAGTCAGACAAGACTTGTTCTTTATTATGAAGCAATAACCAGACCAAAAGTAGCTGCGTACTGTATATTGAGAAAGGACTAAGCACCGATCCTTGCGGTTACCCTATGAATATAAAGTTGGGCTTCCCATGCCGAGCGATTGCCAGCAGTGCAGCAGTGCAGTTTGAGTGGAATGACATTGACTGACTGTTGAAATCACACTCGTTGGGTTTGCAAGAGGAAGTCCTATCATGATGGTAATCTTGTAATCTCGCAAATCCATCTTGCCAGTCCAGGCTGAACCATAATGGTTCTGTTTGTTTGAAACCAGCAATGGCAGCTCCTCAAGAGGTTAGCGTAGATGCTGCTTTAGTATGAGTTATATCAGAACTGGAGAGTATATTTCATTGAAAGAAGAGCAAAGAACAGCACTGAAGGCTTTCCTCGATGGAAATATGTTTTTGTTCTGCTCTCGAACCGGCTTTAGTAAGAGTTCATTTTACCAACGGGCTCTGCTGGTGATAGCGCGCTCCTACTGTTGGAATGATTGGTTGATGTTAGCTTGTTATAGACAGTGATAGAAAAATGATTCGTCCGGTCATCAAGTATTTTTTGACAAATGCTAACCCATTTTAAAGGACCCATTGTACACACACATGCTCACAGAAACAGGGATAAACAGACCCATAACAATGCCCTCCATGTTGAAATCTTACGGTTGTTTTCTCCTTCAGTGTGTCTCAGTTTACCGTCGCTTTCCTAATTGTAAGAAGAGGAGGGAAATATAGCAATGGGCAGCAGTTACAAGAGAGCCAGCTTTTCAATTTTCAGAGGTAATAAGAAAAAGCAGATTAATAGAAGGTGGACTTGTGGTGCAGAGTGCAGGGAGGCAGATACAGGAGGTGTCAGGAGACAGGTAATTTGTTGAGGGATTGAAGATTTGGCGATGCATGATGAAAAAAATAGAGAGGCAAATGCAATTGAGAGGCTCATCTTTTCCTTGTCTCTCCACGGCTGTCTCTCTGAGTCTGTCTGCCCGGGCGTCTTGTCTATGCAGATCTCAGTACTTTGATCCGCGACTGGGACAGAATACATTCCTGTTCAATTTTGCAACGGCTGACTAAATACAATCCCTAAACATTTCCGTGGTAATAGATTCTGCCAGATGGAGAAGTCTGGGAAACAAATGTGTTGTTAGGGAAATTCATTTAGCTACATTTGATGTAATTATGTTGAAGCATTGTCATTGGAGGAAAGCACCATCCAAATCCAAGAGCTCGGGGTTCCTGTTTGTGATTCTGTCACAGTCACAGTCTGAGAGTTATCACTGTCATTCCCAGTGGGGCCATTCACACTAAAAATGTACACACTTATGGCCCATCGCAGTGCTGTGGATACAAGCAGGAGGAAGTGATGCAATGTGTTCACTCACACAACACAGTACGACTATTGTCATCCTTTACCTTCTTTCTGAATAGTCAGAAGATGTCAGTCATCTCTTCTTAAGAGAAAACCAAGTATATGTGTTTTTTGGCTGGTGTTTTTTTTAGGGTGGGGGAGGGGATTGATCGTGAGTAGCACATGAACACATTAATAACTAAAATCAATACAAGAAATAAAAAAACAAACAAGAAAACTCCTAAAAGCAAAGGTACAAGTTAGTTACCATAATAAGTATCAACTGTTTTAAATTTCAAAAGAAATCAGTAAACAAACTAGCTTCAAATTGCTTGTCAGACATGAGATCCCAGCTCATAATTTAAAACCTTATACCAACTAATGTGTTCACGAAAAACAATTACACCAAATTATAAAACAAAAAAACAAACAAAACATGGATATTAGAGTGCTCCCGCCCTAACCAACCAACACTGATTAACAACACATAGCAACAATTCAAGGAAGCAAGGATGAAAACAACACCGAACTCAAATCTCAATTGTCTTCAACCCTCTTTCTTTTTCCTTCAGGGTACGTTACAGAAGTTTGTGGACGACCTGTTTGAGACCATCTTCAGCACGGCCCACAGAGGAAGCGCGCTGCCGCTGGCCATCAAGTACATGTTCGACTTCCTCGACGAGCAGGCCGACAAACACTCCATCACAGACTACGACGTGCGACATACCTGGAAGAGCAACTGGTAAGAGAGGGAGTTACTCTCTTTTCTCCCATAGCTGCAGGGAAATATTTTACAGTATAATGGGAGCTGGAGCTGGAAAATTTCACCTCCAGCACATAGAGATTTTCAGGCATCTTCACTTTGGGTCCACATGACATTTGCATAAGAATCTCTCCCGGGCTGAGCAGAGCTGACTGCACAGATGTAGTAATAATAGTACATAATGATAAGAGAATATTACGTTGAAAGATATTTGGTGATTTTCAACCACAAATGCCAAAAATTGCCTGGTTCCAGTTTCTCAAATGAGAGAATATCTTTCTCTTATTTGATAGTAAACTGAATGTATTTGGGTTTATTGCTGATTGGCCCGAATGAGCAATTCAGTGACACCTTGGGCTTTGGAGAATTTGCGCCAAATCGCACAAAATGCCAATTTCTACATAATGTTCCTTTAATTTGTGGAAGAAGAAAATGGAGCATTTTGTTAGACATTTTTTTAGACATTTCCAGGATGTTGTGAGTAAAAGGTCCTGGGACTTGGGCGGGTCTTGAACACCACCCTAATTTTTCTGAAGGTTGGAAATAGTAAATTGGGAATGTATTTTCATAGTTCTGACAGGTTTCATAATGTATGTATGTGTGAAAATGTTTTTCTGAACCAGAAGATGGTCATTCCACCAAAATCACTGTGCTCTTGGGTGCTGGGTAATTACTGAAGGACAATGGGATTTCTTGCCAAAGCATGCTTAAATGGACGTGTAAATGAGTGTGTTATGTAACAGGACGTAGTGTTAACGGTAATGTTATATACTCCATCTGCAAATGTCTCCAAAGTAAATATCTTTGTGAACAGAACTGCATACAGAAGTGTTTAAATCAATACATCCAGGTCTGCAAACAGCATAAAAAATGTTGCTGTGTCGGATGCTTGGTCATAATTTACAGGATGATTTAATCACATCTAAAGACGAGCATTGCAATATTATTTCCATACATTATTTATTTGCGTTGATTTCATTAGCAGGTTTTGCTGCTTGCACAGCATGTAGTTGAACTTCTGAAGTTCTGCTATGGCAGAGGGCCGTTTGATGCAAAAATAATTTAGAAATCAATCTCAGAAACGAGCATTGATCAAAACAATGTATTAATCAAAACTGAAAATGCAGTATGTATGTAGTATGCAGTGTACCGTGAACAATAGTCAAATAAGCAACTGAAGCATAGCTCTCAATCACTCTCAAATGATGGAGGACAATGTATTAGATTCTGAGGTACATGGTAATACAGGACATTTCCAGATAAAAATGTACTGACATATGGTTTCATGTGTCTTTCTCTCCAGTCTTCCTCTGCGGTTCTGGGTGAACGTCATCAAGAACCCCCAGTTTGTGTTTGACATCCATAAGAACAGCATCACGGACGCCTGTCTGTCTGTGGTGGCTCAGACCTTCATGGACTCCTGTTCTACGTCAGAACACAAACTAGGAAAAGACTCACCTTCAAATAAGCTTCTCTACGCTAAAGACATCCCCAACTACAAGAACTGGGTAGAGAGGTAAGTCAAATTGGAATCAAATCAAATCAACTATTGAAATAGAAAAAAACAGTTGTGAATGTAAAGTGAAGAAGATCCATATGAGTTGTCGGAAGCTGGAAAGGTTTGAGCGATGAGATCAAAGTTAACAACTTGGCTGAAAACAACTGTACAATTACAAGAACAGAACAGGTTGAACTTGATCTGTTACCAGCATTTGAAGCATTTGGCTGAGTCAGAGTACAAGGCTGAATTAAATTAGTACAAAGAAATCATGTTCTTCAATTACAGCAACCCTGCTCCAGGCCTGTAAATATGGCACCGTGCAAACAGGGTATAATATCTGTAATATCAGTTCTGTATGTGATATTATAAACTTGCCATGTGAATTCAGGTCCAAGACAAAAATTACCTTTGATTCTTAAATCCACTTCAGCTGTAAGGAAGCGAGTGTTGTATAAAACACAAACAGCTGAACGATGGATTTGTAGCATCTGTTTTCCGTCTCTCTGCAAACGGAGGCTCCCTAAAAAAACGTCCTCAGGTTCACCCTTCATCTTTTTATTCAGCTCCAGAATGTTTGACTAAACTCCAGATAAGTTATGCTCCACCGACGCTTGCCACAGTCGTCGTTTCTGCTTTTTGGGGAAGAGTCCAATAGTCTCTGAGTAGCTTTGTCTGGCAACGTGCATCGCAGCTCGTCCCACGGCGTGTATTCATGTTGTAAGAGACGATGAAAGAGTCGTGATTTTTTTCCCTGTTTTGCCAAGATTCTGTGTTTACGGAACAGAGTAACAACTGCTGATGGTAATTAAATGATGTATAAAACAAAGTCATTTGATTAGACTATGTAAGTTAAAAAAGTAAATGAGACGTCCACTGTGCTTTCTCCCCTCTTCTTCTGCTGCTGCAGCTACAAACAGAAGAGCAGACAGTAATCCTATACAGTCTCCACTTCTTTATTCCAAGCATCATACTTGAATGTGCTACAGTAAGTCCTGAGGCTTGCAGAGAGTATTTGGAGGCGGTGTGAGATAAGGATTTATAGGTGATGGTTAATTGGGTGCAGTTAAACCTTGTTTCTATTATGCCTCCTAACCCACACTCCGGCCCAGCCTGCCCTGCTGCAGTAAACCTTGAGATAGTTGAGATATGGATTGTGCAAACAGGCCCCGGTGCAGCTCAATATTGGGATATATTCTTAATATACTGCATTGTTCGCTCACTGTGTTCTCTGCCTGCCTCGCTCTTGCTCCTCGGATGTAGCCAACAACACTGAGTCGATAATATAAAGGTTGCTGTGGCTCTGACAGGATGGACCTCGTTCATCATTAGGGACTGTTGAGAAATTATTGGGATGGGAAGGGAGGCTGAATCTTTAATAAAAAAGTTGCTTTTATTTAGGGCGTTTGTGACTACTGCAGTTTAGTTTTCAACTAATCCCATAAAATAGTCGAAATGTCCACAAATCACAGGAGATTTATCATGTTTTTTTCACCCAATACGAATGATTGGTTATCAATTGATTTGATTGATTTTGGCTCGAATTTCAAATGAGCCGTGATCCGATTGGACTAAACCCCAAGCAAGCTTGTCTGAGCTCGATACCGTTTGATTGCAGTAACAATGTGACTGATTGTTGCAGAAATATGGGTGTGAGTGTTTACTTGCATAATACTTTAAATCCTTTTTTACTTAACTGGCCATAACCTAGCTCTGAATAGTGCTAGCAAAAAACAATTGTCAACAATTGAATTAATTGCCAACTATTCTGGTAATCAATACATTTAGATTTTGTTTGTTTGTTTGTTATTCTAAAGAAAAATAGTAAAAACGATCTGATTCCAGCTTCTTAAATATGCATATTTTCTGGTTTCTCTGTCCCCTATGACAGGAAACTGAATATTTCTATTAAGTGGACACAAGTGGACCTCTTCAGCTGTGTTCTGCCCCTCACATGTCCGTTCGTCCTGTCTAAGTGTCCTTGAGCACAATACTGAAACATCAGCTAAATATTGAACATGGAACGGTATCAGTCCCCCAGTGTGAAGACTGGTCACCAGCTGCCACTGTTTGCCTTCAGAATATTTAACGACCAGTTAGTCCAGCCAGTGAGTCAAGTTCTGGATGGAATACAAATATGTGCAAACCTCTCCTCTAGGTATTACTCCGACATCTCCCGCATGCCGGCCATCAGCGATCAGGACATGAGTGCCTACCTAGCAGAGCAGTCCCGCCTGCACCTCAGCCAGTTCAACAGCATGTCTGCGCTGCATGAGATCTACTCCTACATCACCAAATACAAAGACGAGGTGAGTGGTGTAATTCCTGAGTAGCAGGGTGTGCTGTGTCATTCCCCCCCTTTACTTGTTTTGACTGATACCATGAGGTCATTTTAATTCAATTACACTGATAACCAGTCCACACGGGGACAGGCTGGAAGGTATTATCACCATTAGGGTGCACATTAAGGCATGAGCTTAACACATTATGACGCTAATGGAGCTTCATTAAATTTGTGCGATTTTTTTCCCAAAGACCTGGATGTGTGTGCGTGAGCGTGTGTTTGAGTGCATGTTAAAGGAACAGTTCAATATTTTGAGAGAAAAGCTCATTTGAGTTGAGGAGATTGACCACTGTCATGTCCTGTCAACACGTAACACACAACAATCAGTGACACTTACCACAATAATTACCTCAAAGTATAGAGAATTACAGGAATATCATTTAATAATATTCTGATATTTTCTAATAAGCAGTTATTAAATAGCTGATCATTTCTGTAATATATTTCCAGGAAACTTCCAACTGGTTTCTGCTTGACTTCTGCCTATTTCTGTCACTTCAGCAGATCAGTCTAACTTTGCCACTACATTTATTTATTTTTTTTAATAGTTAGCCATCATAAATTGCAAACTACTGACAAATATGACTTTATAATCAAGAATCAAGAGAATTTCCCATCTTAAAAGTTTCACTCATTAATTGCCTATCGAGGTCTTCACACCAAGTTAAGTATATATTATAACATATATATTCAGGCCTGATTGTTGAATTGGTGAAAATGTAAGAGGTTTAAAAATGTACCTACACTACTGTACTTATATAATGTAATGTATTTTTGCTGGCAAGCAGAAGTTAGACAGAAACTCAATTTAATCTGATTTAGTGTCCTGCTGAGGGGAAGAAATTAAAATGGCATGATCAGCAGAAGTTAAGCAGAAACCAGCTGGAAGTTTCCTGGAAATATATTTAAAAAATCACCAGCTATTTATTAAGTGCTTATTAGAATATTGTTGCTAAATCATGTTGGGGTGATTTTCAATACATTTGGGGGTAATTATTGTGGTAATTTTGGGGGAAATTTAAAATATGTTGCTCGGTAAATACCACCTGCTTACTGTGCTATGAAATATCCTGTAAAACCTGTAAAATGTTTTTGGTTTTAATTTTATATATTTGGTTGGCCGTGGTTCATTTCCTTCTACGGTTGCTGACGGACAACCTTATGTCCTCATCAACCTCTGCTTTCACCCAACTTCATCATGCTTTTATGTTGTGAATGATAAGTCCTCTCAGCCTCCTCCCCTCCCCTCCCCTCAGCCTCCTCCCCTCCGTCCTCCTCTCCATCCCTCCATTGCAGCAGTATTACAGTAGTTAGGCTGGCTGCTTGCAGCTGGCTCCATTCAAACCAACTGCTCCCCTTCATTACAGCCTATTATCCAGATGTAGGCAGCTGCACGGTCCCCATCGCCTCTAACACATGCCCTGACCTTTCACGCGCACACAAACGCACACACACATGCTAATGCACATTAACCAGAACGATGCAACACAATAACGAAGGCACACATAAATACAGAGTGTTTTTGAGCCGTACTGTACCAGCTCCTCCCTCCGTTGTTCATGTCACACTTAATAAGACACCAACACATGCGCGCCTATACACACTTCCAGTGGCCATTAACATGCCATTATAGACGTCCCATCGGCCCTCACGTCTGCCCCGCCAACCCTGTCTATGTTGTCAGCATCGGTTTAAAAGGTAATCACTAACAAGGAAGCTGAAATTAGCACCAGAACACTTTGTCGTATCTGAGCGTCAAAAGGTTGTGTAATAGGGGCCCCCGGTATGCTGTAGATTGAATTAACTTACTGATGTTGTGTATTTGTGTCCAGATCCTGTCGGCGTTACAGAAGGACGAGCAGTCGCGCAGACAGCGGCTCCGTGGCAAGCTGGAGCAGGTCATCGACACCATGGCGCTGGCTAGCTGAGGACCGGCCAATCACACGCTTCGGCTAGCGGAGAACTGGCCAACCAACACGCCTTCCCCGACAAGCTTTGTGACATTTTGACCCTCGACGTTTGAAGTCTGTCGTTATCACCCTCACGAACAACAAGGAACAGCAGCGGAAAAGGACTGCGTGGACACAAGCACCCAGCAGCAGCACACTGGAGAGACAGCAGAGTTTGGAACTAAGGCCCCGTCGACTGGGTTGGCTTCTTTTCTTTTTCTCTCTCTGAGCCACCAACCCAGCTCCAAACAACCAAATCAAGCGCACCCTTAGCCTCAGACGATATGGACCTCAGCTCAGGAGAGCGTTTATTTTCATCAAGGCCCTCATTACATCTAGAGTCCTACAGAAGAAGAAGCAGTTGGGTACTTTGGCCACAATCAGGACCAGCACATGCACAGTGGTGACCAAAAACTCCTCTAGCTGGACACAGAGCTGAAACGCTATGGGAAAGGTACAAGCTTTCCACAGCCAAGGCTACGCTTCAGACTGTGAGCCCATTAAAATCCAGGATATAAGATTGCGATACTTGATCCCTGTAAGGATTTCTCTTTTTCCGTCAGAGGTCAGGGACAGCTACACAGCAGCCACGGAGCTGGTGGAGATTCAGTGTGTTGCTCAAAGACACTTCAGCAGGGTGGATGCTTGGCAACACAAAAGCCTGCTGCCACTGCAGGGCAACCAGGAGGAAGGACTTTGCAGGGAAACTTCCTCCAACTCTTTATCAAACAGGAACTCCGCTGTAGTCTAACAAAGGACATTTTCAGTTTCATAACTCTGCATTTGATTTGTTATCGCATTTGATTTCATTTGTTTCCCCCCAAACTGCCTACTCTCCCCAGTGCTGTGCCACTTGTGTTACTGCTGAATTTGCACAACAAAGCTAAATCAAAAGAGAGAAGAGGATATATGAATATATATATATATATATAGATATATAAATACAAACCTTTTGTTTTTAAAACAGATGAAAAGTTGAAAAAAATGTTTTCCATTGTAATGTACAAAAGATAAGTTTGAGAAGAGGATTTGATATTTCCAAGATGAAAAACTTATGAAAACACAAGGAAAAAGTCGTCCTGTGCCATGTTTTACTTTGAATGTCGTTTAGTGCAAAGAGACTTCTTTTCGTTAGATGAAATGTGCTACTATGATGAAAATGTTGTCATTCTTAGTGACTGAAAGTGAGAGTTTAAAAAAAAAAAAAGGTAAATGGCAAAAATATATATATATTACAGACACTTTCTATATTTCATGAGGGCCGACGTGTGCTACATGTTTGGCTCTAAAGGTAGTATAAGTAGGCAGATGATGTCTGGAAGTCGCCTGTGAGCCAACCGACCTACAGTGCTTTTGTGTTTGTTTTAGAGAAACCAAAAACATCCAGGCCTGGTCAGCTGATTCAGACGAGACAGAAGTCATTTGTGTGGAGGCCAGCCTCACGCTGTGGTAGCAGACGACTTTAGAGGCACTAGGCAGTCGTTTAAGTTGAACCCTGGCACAGCGTGCTCGACAACTTCTTCATCTTGTTTTCTAGACTTACCCTCTTGTCTGAAAAAAAACTATTAAGCTGTGCCATCCAAAATGAAGGCCAGTGTCGGTGTGCAGAAGAAGGTGAAACAGTATTGTTTAATCTTATTTTGGCTTGTTTTTTTAGTCCGCAGTGAAGGTGGTGAAGCTAAAGGTTCAATTTTTGAAATGTGAATGTGGTTTATGAAAAGATAATGAAATGTAGCTTGATTTATGTATGTGTTTTTGTACCAGTTGAAGGCCTTTCTCTTTTTTGGTTTTGTGGTTTTATAGGGGTAAAAAAAAAAACAATGTTTTCCTTCCAGTACATGCTGCTCCACATTAACTCGCAGTGCTTCAAAAACCATGCATTCAAAAACAAGACATTCCTTCCTCCTATGAGTGTAAAAAGGCTACAAGGCTAATAACAGAGGCTAGAGAACAAAAGATGTTAAACAAACCAGGGTAATAAACAGTATGCAGTTGTCCGTCCTGTAAGAGCTTGTTATGAAATGTAGAGCACCAGACGAGACGCATTAACAACCAGATCAGATAGATGAGGTCAAGAAACAAACACTCCTCTGCTTATCCCTCTTGTCCCTGTTTGTTTGTGTTTGATAAAGCAGGTTAAAATACATCAAATGCACTTTTAAGAAACAACACGACTTTAAAAGAAACAGTCAGCAATGCCTCAAAATCATGTTCTTTTTCTCCCTTGTCAACAGTGCTTCCCTCAGATTTGTTTTTTGCTGCACAAGTGTCGAAAGGCCTCGAACCAGCCGACACTAGAGTCGAGTTCAGATAGCATAAAGCTTTGCGGGTGCATCGGGAGGCTTGTAGGCCAGAGCCGTTGTCAAAGGTTTCATCCTGAGTTGTGTTATCAGTTCAAGAGTTTATACTGAGACAGAGGAAACTAAAACATACCAGTTATTTTCAATTCAGTCTTACTTTCTTGGGTTTTTCTAAATCGGCGTTGGACCGTTGTGATTGCAGGGAGTGCTGCTCTTCAGTACAATCCAGTGGACCGAACGGAAGCCCCAAAAATAATTTCCAGCACAGTAACAATCAATCTGCCCACATCCTGTTTTGTCATTATTGGTGGCCGCAAAGGGGCCTGTATTGGAGTAGAAGCTAATCTATCGGTCATTTTCAAAATAATGGAACTGGCATGTGAATTAACCTCAATTCTACAACTTTAATATATAATCACTTCTAAGTCAGACTGACAAAATCACATCCTTGTGTTTCTTCCACGTGAACGCAGAAGACCCAAACAGCTAGCTGACTAAATGTGTTAGCAACACTTGGAAAACAGCAGATGGTGGACTAACTGGCGATAACGGTTTAGTCACAGCTGTGATACAGTTTCAGAGTGGGACATGGTGCGATTGGTAAGCTTCAGTCACTGATTTACACCTTAGTCTCTTTGGATTGTGTCTTTTAGCAGCGTTCCCTCTAATCTAATTCAAATGTCTTGATAAAAATGAGATTATCATTTCATATTACAAGGCACTGCTAGGTGCTAGCCACACATTAGCTGTTAGCTGACGTTAGCCACTTGAGATTAGGTGATTACCCAGCCATCATGCTAGTCTAAAAATTAGAATGCTAAATAACCTGACAGCATTTCCCAGCTGCATTTGCATAGACGTGAACAACATGGTTCTTCCACTCTGTTGTTGCCCAAAGCATTGAAGACTTCCAACATGGCCGACAGTGGGCATGACATTTGAAGGAGCACAAACCAACCATGGCTACCTTAATTTGGTACTTTCTCAGCCATCTTCTTTGTCAATATTCTTTTTCTTTAAGTATACCTGTACCAACTCTTACCACCAAACCAAACACATATTGCTGCTGTCAAGTAAAAACTCCAACAAAAGTACATTTCCCTTCATAGATTTCAGATGTTTAATAAAACCCCTTTAAAAGTACGCTCCACTCATTAGATATTAACCTGCAGTCCGCGCCGTGTTTTCATCTGACAGCATCAACATGTGTCTGGACACGTGTCTAAAACATAGCCGACTGTATGTTCTTCGATACTTGAACCACTGATCTACACAGGGTACAACATACAGGGCAGCTGACCAAAGCTTTATTCATCCACATCAGGAGATCAACTCCTTGACAAGAGATTAACGTCAATCCATCTGCTTTTCAGTTCTTCCACAAAATGGTTTCAGCACTCTTTACAGTCATTTAAATGCCCCCTCATTGGAGGTATTTAGTGTTTGTCTTTAAGCTTGATGAATGGTGAAATTGAGGCGATGTTACTTCAACGAGCAGGCGCTCATTAACACATTCCGTTCAATTTGAATTAATAACTGGAACAGTCTGAGGATGTGGACCACTGCATTGATGTTTGACTGCTCAATTGTTCTTTTGATGAAGACTTGTAAAGCTGATTTTAGTGATGTGCAAAGAGTAATGAGGCTTGGTTAGTAACCCCAAGGATCACTTTGTAGGGAGTACAAAAGAAAAAAAGTTCAGCGAGATAGAGAGATAAGGCCCGCTTGGTCTCTTGGTGCTTTTGTTTCTTGGTTTTGCTTCTTGTTTTCTGCTGCACTTGTTGGGGTAAAAGATGAAAAGACTTGGGCAAGGCAGAGGAAGCGCTTTGAAGGCCATGGTATCGCTTCATTTTCCATTCCGTTGCATCTGTGGCGTTCGACTTCCACATAGTAGAAAAAGACTGATGAAGGAGGGAGGAGGAGGAGGGTGGAGTGAGAGAAGGAAAGAGGGCGGAGGGCGAGATTCTCTTGGCGACTGACTGACACAGAGCTGTTCACTGTTCCCATACTGAAAATAATGTATTTTTACATACACTCAAAGGGTTTGACTCAAGGTACGTGTTTGAAAAGGGACAGAGGAATATATTTAAATGTGCATTTTGACAACGATCGTTTGAGATGTACCTGAAGAAGAGTGCAATATTTTATGAAAAGTGCTTATTTGCTTTCTTTTAGGGAGACGAGAAGACTGATAACTGATTTCATGAGTGTGTGCAGAGCTGGAGTCAGGACGTGTTTAGCCTAGCTTAGCATGAAAAAGGTACAATGTCCTCAGTGAAAAAATACACTTGACACCTCTAAAACTGGCTAATTAACAAACTGAAATGTAAAAACGATCCCTGGTTTGAGGACGAGTAACTGCACGTTCATTTTATTCACTTTGCTTCATCCCTGCTTTCAGCCTTGCTCACCTGAGCAAAAAGGGGAAAAAGAGCATTAGCTTAGTTGATGATAAACATTGCATCTAGATTGTTTTGCTTTAGAACAGAGCCTGGCTAGCTTCATCCCTCTGCATCTAGTGTTTTTGCTAAGCTAAGCTAACTCTATCCCGGCTCCAGCTTTGTATTTTAGAATCCAAATGCAAGAGTGGTTTCAATCTTCTCATCTCACTCTCAGCAAGTAAGTAAATGAGGGCATTTCCTGAAACACACCATATATATACTCCGAAAGCCATCTGTAATGTATGTAATCTACCCTGAAGTGTATGTTAAATGTACTTATTTCTCAGTATGGGCCTCACCCTCCAACACAACACCTCCTCACCACCGCACAACCTTAATACTTCCCCTCATCTGCCATTTTTTGATCCCCCCCAGCAGCAACACTCAGAAGTTTCTCATCCCTCCAGTTCTCTCCAGCTTCCTCACCTGCAGTGTTCACTTTGATTAAAGTACATTTCAGAGAAGGCGCATAGGACGCGAAATACCTTCACACACAGATTAAAGAGGAGAGAGGCAGAAAGAAAAAAAAATACCTTAAAGAGTTTTAATACTTTATGAATTCTGATACCTTTTTAAGAGTTTCAGACTTGAAGCTGCTGTGACAGGTTTTGGCTGTTTCACGCCCGTGTAAATATCCTGCTCTTTCCTATTTTGCAGATTTATTACGTGTAAATAGACACGCATCAAGGAGAGATTAAACATGTTTTTGCTAAATCTGGCTTGTCTGATGTTTTCATTCCCTTTCCCCGTCCCTATATACCCTCAAAGTTGTGGATTTGGAAGTCGTAACAAGTTTCAGGTTTATCTCAAGTTCACGTCACCACAAGAGAACTTGAGAGATCAAAAGCAGCACATATGAGACTTAAATGTTATTGTACTCTATGCAGTCTGCTAGAGCAAACACTCCTGTTTCTGGATGATTTCCCCTCAGTTTTTTTTCACAGTGATTGATGAGGACATTGACAAAGATATGAAAGAAAATGAAAATAAGCCTCGACTTTACGGTCTTTACTGTCAGAAATCCCTTCTTGAAGTGAGCCAGGAAGACGCAATGCTCAGTTTCAAGTACAATCACCCATCCACATCCGCTCGCTTCCCCATCCATGTGAAAAAGACTGCAATTGTCTCGGGCAGTGTCAGCCCAGTGAATCCTTCAGATATGAGTGCTATTTCGCAGTAATAATGTGATAGAAAGTGTGCTTCAGCATCTCCGTGTTCGACTGATTTTGCTTATACTGTAAATCTTTCACAACAAGATAGATCATCATAAATCTGAAATAAACATCTAACACTGAGATTCACTGAACGGAGAAAATGTCTTAGAAGACAAAAGAAAAAACTAACAGCAAGATATAATATGGATTTTCCCTTTTCATCTAGCGCCACCAGGAGGTTGGCAAGTTTATATTCTGATAAAATGTTTCAACAGTGACATTTGGCACATGTATTTGTGGTGCCTGGAGGGTGAGCCTAACAGCTTTGGGGATTTTCGCTGATATTTTATCTAGCACCATCAGCATGTCTTTTCTTCTGTTTGTGACAGAACACCTGAACTAAAGACATCACTATCTTCATTTAATGCTAATTAACCAATGTTAGCATGTTAGCATCCCAGACTAAGAGGATGAACATTATACTTGTTAAACGTACTACAAGGAACAGTAAACTGATTATGAAACAGTCTGGTTAAGCAGTAGTTATGCCTGTATGGTTATTACAGTGATTCTTAATGCCTGTCACGCTGTCAGACTGTCAGAAAATTAAAACTACTTTTCACGCTGGCGTCCCGACGATGAATTGAGGAGTCTCACAGCCTGAGGAAAGAAGCTGCTCTGTAGCCTGGTGGTACGGCACTTAAACATATTCTACTTTGTTTCACCCTCATCATACTACAGTTATTAATCTCACATAGCAACAAATAAATACATTACCTCATCATTGTGCATCCTGCTAGCAAAACTGTTTAAAAAAAGAAAAAGTGTTCAAAATATATTGCATCTTTCTTTCACTCTTTGCTTTTAAAGCAGACGTGCACACCAGCCAGATCAAGATCTTTACCACTGAAGGTGTTATACTGTGTTTGTCCACAGGGGGCGCTAGTGTGGTTGCAGATTGTGCCATGCTCATGTCTCATAGTTACTATGAGTTTCTTTCCAGCTGTTATTACAGTTATTACAAGCCAACAAGGATGACGGCAGTTGGAATCACACCACCAAATATTCTTAAGGACAACTGGGGACATTTCACAATGTAATGTGGAGGCCAAAACTGGCTGTTTTTCACAGCAAGCCAGACCATCTCCATCCCTGATCATGGCGATATTAGTATTTTAAGCCAAACCATGATGTTTTTCTAACCCTACCCAAGTGGTTATTGTGCCTAAACCAAACCAGAGCAAAAGCACAGCATTGTGAGGGCCTAAACAAACGTACAGTTGCAACACAAAGACATGTTCAGTTTGAACTTATTTGAGGTTTTGCAAAAACGTACTTAGCTAACATTTATTCTGGCGATTGGGTCGTAACCTCTCACCCCTGCCCACCCGCCCACCCCAAGATCACCAACAGATCTAGATCCAGACGCCATCCTGTCCAGATCCAGACCTATAACTGATAAATTATTGAGAATTATTACAATATGACAGAGCTTTCTCTTTTTAAACAAGCACAACTCTTTATCAACATCACAACCATTTGCACTACTTTTGGCCTCTAGCATTTTATTTGATCGTTTGAACTTCCAATGTAAAATTCATGCACGTTATAGTATAGTGCCCTCGAAAACTCCAACAATGACAGGAAAAAATATCATCCTGGCACATCCACTGTTTTCCGCTAACAGTCCCACAAGTGTCACATTTTATAGATGCGGAAATTATGGTTGTGCGACCCGCGATGACGCACAACGACGATGATTCATAAGTATCCGAAATGTCCGTAAACCTCTGAGTACAATGATTTCAGACAGTGCTTCCGTCTTGTCATTTATGGCTATCACTCTTTCTCCTCATCCTCCCTTCCCGGAGCAAAATGATATCCAAACACATCAAGTCCTGTTCTCTCCTCACGTCTCTCCGACTGTCCATTACGAGTTGGGGAGTGTAACTTCTGAGATGTGTCGAGCCCTCCCCTGGGGAACGAGAGGATTTGACAGGCAACCCATCAATCAAATTAAAAAGCCCATTACGAAAACATAAAGTGGAGAGATTCAGACCTCCGGAGAGAATCTGACCTGGATATCACAGACACCTCGTCTTTGTTCTGAATGGGATTGACCTCTCTTTATTATCCTAAGTGCTTTTTTTTCATTCTCTCCTCTACCTGTGGGGCCATTTCAGACTCTGGCTCTTATTTCTTTCTCTGCATGGAGAGGTTTCAAGCTGGGAATGGATGGAAGGCAGATTGAAGCAATCGTAATTATTTCTCTTTTCTTCCCAGCGTCTTTTTTTTCTTCTCCTCACTATCTTTCTCTCTCCTTCTACCTACTGTTGTCCTCTAGCGAGGCAGTCGGAGTGAGTCTCTTTCTCACTCCTCCTCTTCTCTCCATCCTATCCTTTAATTTTCCTCTTGCATATTATTTGGTTTCCCTGCCGCAGCACTTGTCACAGTAGGTGGATCACAGCAGTGCTCGTATAAAGCTATGGGTTGCACACACTCTCACAGACAGCAGACACCACCTCCCATTGCCTGGAGCCCCTCTGTCTGGCTATGTGTTCAAATATCTCAGGGCATCAGATTACCATGTTTGAATTGTGCTTGTTGTGAAAAATCACTCTCGCTCTCCTTTATTTTCCCCCGTCTCTGTTTTTCTGCGCCTGGAGGCTTTCGCGGCGACTCAATCACCCGACCACTCTCAACACAAACACTCGGCCGTCCTCTAAGATGCCCCGACACGGAATAAAACGACAAAGTCACATTGGCTGGGGCCCCGCACTGCCGACTCTCAGCTGGAGATTAAACTGCGATAAGACTCCTCTGTTTCTCCAGAGAGGAGAAGAGGATATCAGAGGGGGAGAGAGGGAGAAAAAAAAAAGATAAGAGAAAAAGCAACAAGAGGTAAGAAGGACAGAGAGATGGAGAGGGGAGAAAAAGGGAAAGCAGGAGAGAGAGTTGACTTTGGTTGTCTCGGAGGAGGAGTGCGGCTAATACTGCCTGGCTGAGATCTCGCTCATTCTGTCTTTATGAAGCCCCAATAAACGACGACCAGCAGGGGAAATAAGATGATAGCACAGAATCAGGGCGGCAGACAGAGTCACGTCTGCGCCGGCTGCTTCCTCGCTGTCAAAGCTGAATTAAATGCAGTGCTAAATTGTGACTGTGTGAGTGCATGTCTGGATGCACTTTAGAACAAACACAACATAAGTGAACCTGCATAATTTAAAGTAATCACTGACTCCTAATAGTTATTCAGCCTCTGTCTGCAGTTCTGCTGAACCCCTCATGTCCATCACGTCTGCCAGGTGACAGGAAAGCAACGGGGTCGTACGTTTCTGATGTGTTTGGAATAAATGGAAGAAAGACTGTGACAATCCAAAGGATAAGACCTCACAGGTTTGAAGATAATGTTTGATCGACATCTGGAGGGTGCAGCATCTTAGATCAAGCTGTGGAAGCCAGCGTGAAAGCACCTTTTGATGCTCCAACTTCAGACTTTATTGTATCTAATGGAAAAATCCTCCAACTCACCTCTAGAAATACATTTTCTTCCACAATAACCATGGGTCACAATAGATTATTTCACATGTATGAAATGGTAGCTTTTTGAAAAGTGTTATAAAGGGGGGTATTTTGGGACATGATTGATTTACAGGTCTCTCAAAATGTGAATGTTCAGTGACAAGTTATCTACTGTGTACTTAAATATGTACGGTATGAGTGCCTACACTAGGGTAAATAGTTTCAGTTAGGCAGGACTCAGACTACTAATAGTACTAATCTCAAACGTGCACCACCTCATGTGATCTCTCGGGGAAGCAGACGTAAACAAAATGGACCCTGTCGTGCAGCAACGTGCTGTAGTAACGGTTGTACTTTGCAATGAAAAAAACAAAAGCAGAAGAAATTAGTCAGGGTGAAAAATGAGTTGGGAAGGCGTGGTCAAGATGGGTTGTATATTCTCTATGAAGTACTAGAACCGAGATTTGAACAGTCACTTTTAACATGGCAACAGTAGTTAGCTTGCTAACGTTAGCCTCAAGGGCGAGAATGTTTAGCGTTGCTTGGCGGCACTGTCAGCTGCTCCGGGACATTTCTCTCTCATTCAATCTGCTCATTATGACCCATATTGACGTTTGTTGTTAGGCAGCGACCTCTAGTGGCTGTAGTAGCTATTGCAGCTGCAGAGGAGGAAGTGAGAGTCTTTATAGTGAGAGGGTCGGAGATGGCGGAAGGATTAAACTAGGACAGGACTTTGATTCAGGACACCATTGTGCTCGTCCAGTGTAAAACCAGAAGTGGACAGTGAGTTCTTTTAACGTAGTTAAACAACATCACGTACATAATGTTCCTTAAGTGGTAGGTACAGGTTAAAAAACAGAAATCTAGCATTAGTTGTAAAACTATGAAGCAGAGGTCAACCGATTGACCTGTTTGGTCGATTAATCAGACCTCTTACAAACTATTGTTATCAGCTGAACTCCAGTAGTTGCCGATGGCCGCGCAGTCTCAACCGACCAGGCGGGAGAGTACGTCACCATTTTGAATGGAGTCAATCATCATTATTTGAGGGCCACTTCTGCTGAAAATATCAAAATCCTCTACTATGAAGTAATGGTCAACTCTTCACAGCCTCCTCATTCCAAATTTTTACCTCATTCGACAGAAAAAAAACACACCCGTTCTTGCCGTTGGGCTTGTTGGACATTGAATATAAATCGCACATTTGCAAAATTGTCCTCTACCAACAGAATTCTGCAACACTGCTGGTTTTGACCCTTTTAAAATTTGAATTTACCAATTTCACACTTGTTTATTAGACCAGCTTGGAATAACAGGAAAAAAAGATGTGATTCTACTTTTTTAGTCATACTGCTCCAGGGATAGCAGCGCTGGTTGGTCCAAAACTTGAACTGAAATATTTCAACAACTACTGGATGCCATTAAAAAAAACTCCAATGACTTTGGTGATCTCCTGACTTTTCATGTGGTGCCAATATGAGGTAGACATAAATTGAGTGACATCGAGTGAAATGTTTGAACTTTGGTGCAGACATTCATATTCCCCTCAGGAGGAATTGTAATAACTTTGGTGATCCCCAGACCTTCTCTACAGGTCGAATTTTTGACCTGAGCAATACTTTGGTGTGTGTCCAAATATGTGCGTGACATTCCCATCAGCCAGAGCATTTTAGCATGCTGATGTTAGCATTTAGCTCAAGTACTTAAGTAGAGCTTCACAGCTGCTAGCATGGCTGTAGACTCTCAGGCTTGTTTTTACCACATTGAACCATCACTACTGAATTTGGGGTTTATGTTGCTGAGTCATCCATAAAACTACTATTTGCTGGACCTGAGATCAAACACACCCTTTGAGAATATTTGTGGCTCATTATTTGTGGTTAATTACTGTCACACGCTGTTTCATACAATATTTTAATTGAGTGGTCTAAATCTCTGAATTGGATTTCTTGCGGTATGTTTCTACATGCAGGCAAATGCAATTTTACCAAAGGACTTTCCACCAGCAATCCCAGTCACTCTCTGAAAAGAATGAAAGAAAGCTATTTTCTGAGACTGTGCCCTGTTAAAAATTGACTTTCATTGCATCGGGCAAGATCAATGAATTCCAGAATAGCACCCATAAGGGAGTTCCTATAATACTTGAGGTCTGATTGTAAGTGCTTCTCTGGCAAGCAGCAAATGACAGACCACTGGAGCCAATGGAAAGCAAATGTGGCATTAGGAATGCAGCTTGTAGTTCAGCTCAGGCTATTTTCACCAACTCTAACCCCCCGCCTGCTTTGCTTCTTGCCATCCCTGCAGGAGCTCACTTCACCTTTCCTCTCACTAGCCGCCGAGCTATCCTCACACTTTCATCTCTCTCAATCTCAGCAGGATGGACGGATGCTTGGGAGAGCTGACAGAGGAGAACAAACCTGACTAGACAAACCAGTCATCGTAGAACCCCACCACCACCACCACCACCGCCGCCCAACTCTCTGGGCGCCCTACCCCATCCTCCTCTGTCACTCTGTCATCCTTTTATCTCTTCCGACCTCTCATCTACCCCCTTCCTCTCCTGCCGTCCCCCCTCTCCCCGTGCTCCTGCTTCCCCTCTCTGTATCACTTATGGCTTGGCTGCAGGCAGTGCTGCGGTATTGGAAACAGCATGGGGCTTGAGGAGTCATCTGGTACTAAGCAGAGCTAAGCCCAGCTTCCGAAAAGCATCTTAGCACTTTGGTTTAGAAAGGTTCACAAAGAATATCAGATGATAGGGCGGTAAAGCTGTGAAGTTGGCCTCGGACACCTCGGGTCAGGGGGTTCAGATAACTGAGGGAACTGAAATTTGATCTAAGATGATTATTATTTTGGACCACCTGACCTTTTTTTTTTAAAGCATTGCTACTCTCACAATATCAACCTGATTCTAGCTCTTAGACTGTGATACCAGCCCTTTAATAATAATAATGATCTCAGAACCCATCAGCTGTCGTCTGACGATGAATTCATCTCTGGGGGCATTGGCTGATGTAAAGGGCCTTCAGGTGTAGCCGGGGGGTATTGGATAGCGAATATCCGATTCAAGACCTCCTCAAGTGTCCTCAACTTTGGCTATTCTCTATAAATGAGCCAGTCCTCATCAGAAAAACAACTGTATACATTTAAAATTCAAGCAGTTCATTACAAGCCATATAACGTTTGTTGTTAGCTGGCGACCTCTAGTGGCTGTAGTTGTTACTGCGACTGTAGAGGAGGAAGTCAGGAGAAGGAGTATAAAAATCATAAAGTCCATATAGTGAGGAGGTTGAAGTTGACGGAAGGATTAAACAAGTACAGGACTTTGATTCAGGAGACCACTGTTCATGTCCGGTGTGAAACCAGAAGTCAATGGTGAGTTCTTTTAACGCAGTAACATAAGTAACAGCACATACATAATGTAACTTAGGTAACGTAGGTACATTTAAATGGAAATGTCATTGGTAACGTAGTTATTCTAAGCCAAACCACGATGTTTTCTTAACCAAACTGTTAGCGTACGACTAAGGTCAGGTGCGTGTGTCGCTAGTGGGCTGCACCAGTGGTGTTGTTTTGGGACTGGTTTAATTTATCAGCAATTAATGATGAGGATGTGTTGATATACACATGTATTGGCATATGAGTGCAGATACAAATGTTTATAAAGAACTGCATTGTTGTCTGACCATATCTGATCGGTTTCGAGACTGCATTTCGGTCAACGCGTTCCGCCTTTCGCCAGCTATTTACCTGCATACAACAAAAGCCAGCTCAAACTAGAGAAACTACAAATGAACTTCAAATCCAAAACCCTGTCTCTCGCCCACAGCTTCTACATTTGCATGCAGTTATCTCTTAATAGAGATAAGCCCAGTATCAGCTTGACCTGACAGGCTGAGGGCACCGGAAACATAAATGAGCTTTGGGTGCAACAACTGATTATTTTATCCTGGTGTCTCATAGCAGAGGATGACTAACGCTGCATTTGGGACACAAGAAGAAGTACCATCATTGTATCATACACACTGCATCGGATGGCATCCACATTTGCATTCTTGTTCCCGGAGGTCGGTCCATAGCACCTCCCTCCCAGTTACATCATGCATGCTGCGACAGCAAGTCATACGTGGCTGGGGACTAACCTGTAGTCTGTCACATCTCTAGGTGTCTCAACTCTGAGTCGAGAGAGAAATGTGGATTGCAGACAAGCATAGGAGTGGAAGTACGATACTCTCTCCTGTATTGATTTAGCTCTTGTACCGCAGTCCCAAATGCTCACATTAATATGAAACAGTGACTGGAACTTTGAAAATGTTCTGCCAACCTTCTCTTGCCTGAGGACGGTACCTCCTCTGATACACAAGGTCACAGCAGCACCTCCTTTCACTTTAAAGACATCTCACCAAGAAAGTGTAACATGCACTGAGGGTTGTCTCATCTCTTTCCACAGCACAGGCTGGTTAGAGTCAAGGTCAAGGAAGTGCAGAACATTACAGTATGTGTCACTGTAATTACAATAATTAGATTTTTAAGTTTGGGGCCCTGAAAAGATCCAACATCATCGAGACTACTTCAGCTGTAGTTCTCTACTATCAAGAAGGAGTCTGGAGGACATTTTTTTAATAGGTAATACAGTTTTTGGAGCCATATGGAGCTGAGGGCAGCAGGCGGGTGAGAGAAACTGTCTCTGCATACAGAGCTGATTTAGTTGCCTCAGATAAGGTCAAGCCACTCAGACTGTGTTTATCATTGTGATTACAATGCAAACACTTCAACACCCGGCCCAGATTCACCAGGCTCAGACAGGCAATATGTCGACTAAATATAAGAAATATAGTGACATAAAAACAAAAATACCTAATGCATTTAATTGAACACTGTTGCACGCCTTAAATTTATATTCAATAGTTTTTTTTTTTTAGCAGACTTACATTGTAAGCTATTAATCGTCAATCTGTTCACTACATCATCTGTACATTGTCTGTGTTTTTTACATTGGTTTGATCTCCTCAGGAAGCCTTTTTCATACAAATCTGCTGACAGAATTCACATTTTACAATTTTCAATGACGCTATAGTTGCAGCACACAACACAACAGTGGTGCTACTCCCACATAATTTACTCCACTCTATGCAGTGTATATCCAAGACATCCTTTGCTGCATTTGCTGCTTTTAGCATCTCAAATGTGAGGCTGCTTTTCTTAGTTTAAATGAAATATCTTTGGTTTTCTTGGTTGGAAAACAAAGGCAAGACTTTCCGCTGGGCTCTCAGACATTTATAGGAGTTATAGACTGTAGAAGTGATTAGATAAAAAGTATGTAAAATGAAAGAGACATAATGGTTAATTGTAGCTTTAATTATGTAGTCCATATCCTCAGGCTCTGGCCGGCATCACTGCTGTGCACACAGGAAGCAATGCTGGTGAAAGAAGGTGAAAGAAATGACGCATTTTTATTTTACACAACAATAAACAGCCAACTTCTACGATACGATAGAAACACAAACCTTGAAGTGAAATCAGGGTATGAAAACAGCAGCGGGATTAAAAGCTACACAAAGACCAAGTTCTCCGAAATAGGACGTTAACCATCCTGCAAAACCACTTAGCTTAAATGTGCAATATGTAAGGATTGGCCATACAAGAGAAGGCTGGCAGGGAGACGCAGAATGGCCACGGACATCTGAGCCAGGAAACAGAACCAGCCTCAGCAGCATCTCAGTAATGGCCGGACACGGCCTCGGAGAGCAATGGAGGCCAGTTGACGCCGAGGACTACAGTACCGAGGTGATTTACAGTGGTTGCGCCTATAGGACATTGACCCCAGGGACAACAAAGACACGGTGGATTCAGGCAGGGACAGCAGAGACGTGAAGTGCTAGAGGAGCAAGAGGGAGGTCGGGCATCAGGGAGGCAGACAGAGGGGAAACAAAGCGTGTGGAGCCAGAATATATTTCTAGCCAGAATGGCAGCAGACAGGTAGGCAGATGAATCAATCCTGGGGGACACGGGAGGACATGTTAAATGCAGGTACGACAAAAATAAGAGGAATATTAGTAAGTATGGCAATAAAGAGTGAAAGTGGAGGCTATTATCACAGCTGAGACAGTGAACCAGTGAAGAGTGAGAGCAGAGCTGGGGTTAATATACTGGAGGAGGTGATGAGCTGACTGCAGACAGGTGAGCAGAGCTGGAAGCCAGTGGAGTAGTAACGACACATTTCTGGACTTTATGACTGCTTCAGAGGGAGGGAGTCTCAGCTTTTTATCTGTCTCCTTTGCTCGCCATGTCAGTAAATCTGAATGAATATTCTTTCCTGCTTATGGGTTCCATAAAATGAACTGAGTGACTGAATTGTGGAGAATCTAACCGTGTAGTTAATGACAAAAGTTTTTAGCTGCTGGCGACCCTGCATGTCTGACCAGGGTAATGTGCTGATGATCTTACAGAAGCTTCCTTCTGTTACAGCCACCGCTCTCAAGCATGTTGTAGCCAAAGCAGTTAAAAAAAATCCTGCGGCTGTCAATGTAGTCATGTGTAGAGGTACAACTATCTCATCTCGTCCTGTTCATCCTACACTACAGAGGTAGCAGCTGATTTTTATGAATAATAACAGCATCTCCGGGGAATTTCTGTTATTACAGCCCAAAACACTGAGGCTGCTCTTCTTTTAAGTCACACATATACTGCAGATGGTGGTTTTGTGGATATACGTCTTATTCTAACCCACTTTAAATAAACAGATGCTCATTTTAGTGGTAACGTGGAACCCATCTTTATTTACAGTGTGTTGCATCTGGTGTCACTCAAAGTTCAACTCAAGGTTCCTTATTCGTCTCTTTTTCCATTTAGCTTGAGAAAAGCTTGTCCATCCTTGGTACTACGGCGTATTATATAAAGGCGACTCAGTGCTAGGCTTTATGTTTCCCATGCATAGGTTATTTGCTGCAGTGAAAGATCTGCAGGACTTACATACATAAACCTGATAACTGGGAAGCCAAATAATTTCAATTTTCATCTTCAGCCTCATGTTTGTAGTCGCAGCTGTTAAGCCTCTCTCTGTAGATCTGGGTGATCTTAGATCACAACTGGTTGTGAACTAATTCTAGGAAACGTGTCCTCGTTTGCTCTATTTAGCCTGTCTGCACTGGGTGGTTTTAGAAATGATTTTGCAGATTAGTTTTGCGGCTTGTGATAGACTAGCACCAATTACATCTGTGAGATCTTAGTATCCCAGGAGCCCAATGGCAGACAGGAATCCTTGGGGAGCGTCCTTTTTAGTATTTTAAAAAAATCTTGGCTGAAAGCAAGTGTGATGAAACCTCCACAGTGCAGGCATCAGTGCTGCTGAAAAGCCTGCCTGAGGAGTGCCACACTAGCTGTCACAGCCTTTTCTTTCCTGGAGCTGGTAGGGCAGAAATGAATCATGTTGTCTATTCTACAACTTGCTGCCATTGCCTCGCTGCATTACTTACAGCTTCTGACATCTGAAAAGATAAGTGAATACACATTTTCCACCGAAATCCACTCAGTGGTGGAGCAAAAATGATGCATTATTTGTGGGACTTGTGTGGAAACTTTTGTTTCCTCTCACTCTCAGGCACAAAATGGCAGCTTAAGAGTGAGTATTTTTTAAAATGATTTTTTTTCTGAAAGGAATGATTTTGATGTTTGGAGAAAGCAAAGAAATTTGCTTTCTTGGACAAGAGTTAGACAAGATACTAATTTCATCTGTCCACTCAATATGAAGCTCGAGTCAGCAGTCTGGATCTGTCCAAAAGTAACAAAATCTGTCAGAGAGAACCTCTACAGCTCACTAATGAACACGTTATTTTTTGTTAAATCTGTAAATCAACCAAAATTATGACAAGGCACTAATGTTAGGTTGCTAGCCAACCAGCGAAAACCTCAAGAAAACACTGTTAGCAGCCCAGGAAACCCACCCCCTACTCAGGTGTGTGTGGCCTAAGCGTGTTTTATTTTGAAAATCTACCAGTTGCACTAGGCTGTTCAGCTGTCTGACTTCCTATATATTTCGATATTTAAAAGCCTTGCTGTTATTGTTGTTATTATAGCCTAAAATCTAAAATTTTACGCCCTCATTTTGTGTCAGTTTTTCCCTGTGGTATCAAATATTCAATAAAAAATTGCTAGAGAAGTGATGAATTCCAGTATCATGACAACACTAACTGGAGAGAGTTTGGTCATCTGTGATGCCGAGGTGAAAATGAGTTATTTCAGTCTCTTGGAGTTAAATTCTCTTCCTCTTCGGTGGAGGATTGAGACATGCATTTTGTGGCTTCACAGTTGAAATACAATAGTCCACATGTGTTGGAAACCTTGAATCTCAGTTTTAGCTCCCTTGTCCTCAGGGAGCATGTTCCCAGCAGAGCAGTAGAGGCCGAGGCAGGGCAGAGCAGACTGTTGTTAGAGATGACTTCACTGCACCAGACAAGGTCAAGGCACCGAGGGTCTGTATGTGTCGCATTGATTATCAGACACGCGGTACAACAGCACAGTCGACCAGCCTAACAGACTCGTAGACTGCAAACCACACAAATAGAAACAGACAGGAGAAACACTGCCGAGTACTTAGCAGACAGGTGTGGCTGTCAAATACTACGGGTAAAGACAGTGAGTCTGACAGACACAATGCAAGCCAGGCAAAGAAAACACAGGGCGAGTAGACAATTCTTCTTCACAATGAGGAAAAGTGCAGACAGGGAGGTAGGGAGACAGACACAGAGAACGGATTAAAAACTATCGACAGTCAGGCTGACAGGTGGGAAGATGGTAGAGGTATAGAGATGGAATAAACGCCACATTGTTTGGGAATTGCTGTGGAGGGTTGGAGATAATAAGATGGGTTAGCCGGGCATACAGAGAAAACGTTTAGATTGCAGGGTGTGAAGAAAGAGGAAAGTGTTAGGAGAGTCTGTAGGGAAGAAGTTGTCTGTGTGGGGATATCGTTTTAAACTAACTAGACTGAATATTGTTTCCATCACTGAGCCCGTTTCAGGCATGCATGACTAGGCCTTGGCATAAACGCTCTTCGCCACCGGAGTATCTCTGGGCTCGTTAGTTAGAGTGGACAGGCCGAGTCTGCCCGCCACTGCACCTGCTTGCCCTACCTACCAGCCAAGAGACACTGCAGCTGTGACAGCCAAAGTGGTCGGCACGATCACGGGGGCAACTACGACTCACAATCCACAGTGAGAAAAACACAAGCACGACCCATTACCACCAGAGTGAGAAAATGAGTGCTGACAGGGATGACATTGTGAATAAAAGAGAGGAAGTCAGCTCGCAGGTATGGCAGTGGTTTTATTTATCTGTGTGATTTTATTTTATTTTTATATTTCTTTGTTGTGTTAATTATATACCTATGTGTCTTATAGACTCTTCAGTCAAAATCGCCCATATATTTTATTGTGTAGGTACGACCTGGTTAACATTCATATAAAGTGTAAACAATGCAAATATAGTTAAAACAACGGTTATAACCAAGCAAAGGGGGAAAAAAAGAAGAAAAGATTCTTTTACAAACCTCTGACTGTGAATTCACCCTGAGTCAGGGTTCATCGCTGACACCGAACAGACAGAGTAAGAAAACATCTTATTGAAGTAGGGCAGGAACCATACAGTCAACCCAACTCTCTTATGCATTCATTAGTCTTCTGAGCTTATAGATAGGAAAAGCAAAACCCACGCTGCAGTTTGAAGTAATATCTAAAAATAAAGGTATTTGAGCAGCAAACACAGAAGATATGCATATGTATAAAGCACAAAGCTTTCACTGTGACATATGCAGCGCATGTGGAGAGGCACTGAGTCAGTGCTGGGCTCCTCTCTCGCCTAAAGCCAAATATTGTGTGCTGGCAGCATACATTATACAACCCGAGCAGTGTGGGAATCAAAGAGATGTAGCACTGCTGCATGTCATGATATGTTGCTGCTCTGACACGCTGCCAAAGGTCAGACCGATGAGGGTGACAGCCAGTGAAGACAGGATTCAACCCAAGGTGGGATCATCACATAAGATTAGCTTTCACAGCTAATGTATCTGTGTTGATGTAAAGGATACTTACAGTAAATTATCTTGCCAGGTCTCCATGGAGACGCTGTGATTTTAGCTTTCAGGATGCACGGACTTTCTGTATGTAAAAAAGGTTGAATAAATGAAAGCATACCACGCATTCAACAGCAGTGCAGTTAATTATTTATTGTGCAGAACCAGTCACTGATGATGTTTTACACACAAAGTCCATTAAGCTCGGCGGTCTCAACAAGCGTGTAAAAGCTTAAGTATCTTAATGTATACTGAGTCGGCAAATACAGAAACAGCTTGTTGTTTGTCTTTGTCCTCTCCTTTTCTTTAAAGCATCACAGAGGAGGCGACTGCAACCTTGGTTGACTGAAAGTGGCTTTTGTTTTGAAATTTGAAAATTAATAATATTGTAGTGAAGGGGAAAACTAGCAGCAAAACAAGGTTAGATGTCTAATAGATTGGAGTGACATGCCAAATGAGGAGAAAGCACTTTCATTTCTGTTTTTTTGTTGTTGTCAGCATCCGGTTTTGAGTAGAAACTAGTGATAATAACCAAGCTTTTATTCATGATCAACCTATATTTTCACATGTTCATTATCAACAATGGATCATGTGTGGTGTTAAGCCGATAGAATTATCATCATATTCTGTCTGCACAAAGTATTTTAGCATTTTCAGCAAATTTTTGTGGTCTTATATGACTCGGCAGTTGATTGTTTCACATCAGTTCAGGGCTGTAGATTTTCTGATTCAACCCACCAAAAGAATGTTTAACAAGCTACCAGAAAATGTCACTGAAGAGTGTCAGACTATTACATTGTTTTCTCTTTTAGTTAATTCATTTAACTGTGCAGTTTCAGAAATGTATGTGCATAAACCCCCTTCCTGATGTTAAATCTAACTTCAGCTGCTACATGTTGTTTCAAGGCCTCCTCCACACACAGCCAGTATTTAATCTTGATAATGATAAAGTTTTGCTAAAAATTTCAAACATTAAAAGATATTTGCCTTAAAAACACCAGAATCTGCCTTCAAAATGTAGAAAAAATGTAGAAACTGATCACCTCCTCACGGCATTAAAGGTCCAAATTGTAAAATCGCAAAAAATAGAGTACTGACGCTTTGGGATGACGGTCGATCTGATGCAGATGCTTTAATCCCAAAGCATCAGTATTGGACAAGTTGGGAATGAGACTCAAAAATATTGGAAGAAACTGAAAATAATATTCATAATTATGTTTTTATTAGAGTATAAGTACGTTACGTCACAATTACCCTTCCAAAATAATTGTGATTCACGATATTATCCCAAAACATACTGGAATCACTTCACATCACATATATGACACATCTTTTTTTTAAGTGAACATTTAAACTTTTAAATGAGAAAGAAACAATCAAGACTTTTCAGCAAACAGAGCTGGGTGGTGGTCACGATGATGGGAGGGCAAGATGTAGATGTTGGTTCAGGGGGCAGTCACCTTTCTCTTTAAGGTTGTGCACTGGGCGCATCATCTCCCTGTAGCTCTTTAGTTTGCAATCTGTTCACTCAGAATGACTTGAATGCTGCATGCTCCGCCTCGTCGCAATTACAAATACATCAAGAAATTGTAGGACTGCACGTCTGCTTTTTCGAGTTACTCATGAGGATATTCCCGATTATACCGATAATGAAAATTTACATTCACATTTAATTATTGCTATAAAATATTTTATTGTCCCATCCCTGCAACGCACTGTAATGATTTGGTTGTACTGTTGCTCTTCCTAGCACAAACCTTTAGTGGATCGTGGTGGTCGATAACTCTGACATCCCTAACCCTATAAAAAAAGCTGCATACATTTATAGCTGTTTTCAAGAATGACTTGGATAAAAACGTGACTAAACCTCTTAAAATGTGCATACTTTGCAGTACACATCATTATCATTGGAAGGACCATTGTTCTTATGGCTGTTCTCTCCAATGTCAATGCGATCATTACGGAGTGTGGCATTTCCAGACAGATTTCCTAAGCGCAGTAACTGTAGCCTTTGGAGAAAACAACACTGTAAACTGTGTTCACACTCAAGGTTAAAACGTCTCCTTGTGTGCTATTTCAAGGTACACTCGCCCTGCTTTCATTAGTGCAGGAACACAAAATGTGACTTTTAAAACAATGTGACATAATTAAGTTTTTCTCTTAAGATTTTTTCTGTTTCGGGTTGTTATGTCTGGGCCAATGGGTTTAGATAAGAAATTAAACTTTGGATAGTTGCATCCCCACATGTGTTTCAGCTCTGTTAAAGGGGCACTATGTAGTTTTGAGAAATTTCAAACTCAGAATTTTAATACTTACAATATTAATGAGGTGATGACACAAACTCAGAAATATTTTTTTTTTCCGTAAGTGAATAAACAAGCTGTTCTCAGAGGAAAATAAGGTCCCCAGAACACTGTTTGAAGCTCGAAAGGTGGCAGGGTCCACCACATATAAACAAAGTAAAACAGAATGAAATGTGTTGTCCTTTAAGCTCAGTTTGTTAATTCATGAAAGTCACACTTTCAAACTGGAAAGTCATGGAAACGAAGAGTGTTAATTAAGTTTGTTTAGGCTGAAAAATCAATCAATGACGATCTTAAAAATGTCTTCCCCAGAACTACACAGTGCACTGCAAAGAGTAGGCATTAGGACCGTACCACAAAGATCTTACAGTGGGAAAGAAAAGTATATTTACAATCAGTGCCAGCCCAAAGAAAGCTCATGTAAAGTACAGCTGTCTGTGAGGGCGAGCAGGGCTAATGAAGTGAGCTGTAGAGAATGAAAGGCACGTGCCGGCCAGGTGAGTGAGAGCGCAGACAGCCAGAGTTCAGAAAACCCCGTCTGTGCTCTTTCTCTGCAGCTTTCGCTCCAGCAAACTGACACCACAACCTCCATGCATTTTTCATGACCCGTGTTGGCTGACAAGCTCTCCCTCTCTCACTTTCGCTCCTCGTCGCCTCTCACCTTTGCAGTAACACACACACACACACACGCGCGCAAACAGAATCAAATACGCACCATCACACATTCTTTCAGCCTCAACTAAGCTATCTCCAGAAACCCTCAAAAACCATCAGTCTCACCAATTCACTCCCTAATTCAGAATGGCATTTCATTCTGAGAAGACGGCGAGGGCAGAAAGACACTGAGCTGGATAAAAGAAAGTAGAAAATGAGGCTGAATGAATCGAGAGAGGAGCTCCTCAAAGCATGTCATTCTGCCTTTAGCTCATCGATAATAGCTGCTACGCTACCGCTTTGGCTGAGAGAGTGACATGGCACATGTAATGGGATTACAGTCATCTGAATCCAAAAGAATCAGATTACAGATACTTTTCAGTAACTCCTAATTGTATCTGTAACCTGATACGTGTTTGAGTTTGAGCTCTGTCTTTAATTAAACAAGCTGAAGGGGGGAAAGAGTTCATAATGGTTTATTGATGAACGATTAAAATTGAAATAAATTATCTCTCCAACTTTGCACTCTATGGATTTCTGCTGCAAAGTACGAGCAAAGTGTGAAACAAAAAAGAAAAAGAAATAAGACTCGATTACTGACTGGTGATACATTGAATTAGTGATTGCAGCTGTGTGCAGGTAATCACTCATAAAATGGATTACCCTACATTTAAAATCCCGTCCCAACAGCCTGATGCTGCCGTGTTATTGTCATCCACAGCATCGGTCATGGCAGCACACCGAGGACACACTCAGTCTGTCCAATTAATCTGTTAACAAATGTCCAGCAGCATATTAGGGTCTAATTCAGTCCCAGGATAATTAGTTCGTTATGAGGACGGTGTTTACCGTTTGCCTTTGAATGCACTGCTGCACCCACATTACCACGGACATTATTGTTTACATTTTAGGATCAGTTGCCTGTTGAGCGTGGTTTGATTTATGTGCATAGCACTATTATTTTGTCTTCTCCACTGGAAGTCGGTGCTAATAGTTTGTTTTCCAGGTCGATGATTTACTAAATAACTTCCTGGAGGGGATTAGCTTTTTAACTTTTAATTTGAGAGGAAGTTTTGGGGGAAGAACCTTGACATTACGCATAATTGCTTTATTTCATAATTTCTATTCTATATAAATTGGACAGATGCCTTAATGAAGACAGTCCACACTAAAAACAGAGGAAATCATGATTATTTTTCTTTCTTTCAAACATTACCAGGCATTCAGAGCAAAACCAGCATTGCATCAGGACATGAGGTGAAGGGCTTTTTTAGCGGAGGCATTTTGTTCCAGGTGAGATGATGAGATATGATTGAAGAGGTTTGGTTTAAGTAATAGTGATAGATCCATGAGTGTGAAGGCTTATTGGACACCAAAACACTGCAGACTGGATTTTACAATTGTAAATATACATGGTTCACATTACAACGTAATCTACCAGAAATTTGTGCTTACATATTCAACCATTTTCACATATGAACTCGCAACATTGTCCAGAGTCGGCCCGTCACTCCCAGATACAAGTCAAATACAGCAGCATCCTATGTTCACTCTCAGCAAGCTTTATTTTGGAAGTTTGTAACCTTGCATATTATGTATTATTGCTAATGAGACCGCAGAGCCTTTATTTTGAAAGTCTAATCAGATGTTACATATTATATATTATTGCTGACTTGACCACAGAGCCTTTATTTTGAAAGTCTAACTGGAAGTTTCATTTTACATTTTAATGCTAACTTTACTGCAGAGCCACCTGCAAAACTGACGCCAGAGAGGTAGGTAGAGCATCGTAGTTTGAAGTTTAAGGCCACTGACCAAGCTGCTGTATGTGATGAGTTGGGAGTGAGAACACGTTTCCAGAGTTGCCCTTTCACACGCGTAGCACACAACAGGAGACTGTCTGTGTCAAACAGTCTCACCTACGTGATATACTCCATTTGGTTTAAGCAAGGGGTGGCGCCTGGGTCGAGCAAGTAAGAAGAGGTCTTATCTATAATGTTGACTATTTTTGCGGTACTATCAATACTGCATCTCTTTGGACACAACTGCAATATCAATGAACGAGCAGAAAGCTTTATACAGGCAAGTAGAAAAGAGTATGAAGCAGCTACTCTCCGCAACATCATCAAAACACCCACTCACTTGCTTAGACAAGACATTTGCACTTACACATACAGCTCCTCCAGATGTCTGGAAAGTCTCAGGGCAACAGTGCATGTGTGATTGGACAATACAATAGCCTTGTATTCCACTGCTGCAAAATACAAACTTTATGCGGCACAACCATGTTTTTTTGTTGTTGTTGTTGTAGCCCTCTGCTCTGTGTTGGTGTGTATCATTAGAGATAATACCATAATCCGTCTTAATGCGAAATAAATTTGTCATATCACAATATTGGCAGTATTCTTGATACATTTGTGAGGTTCTGACTTCATAAAACATCAACGCACATGGCTGAAAGTGAATGCGATGCTGCTGCTGGCTCTGCTATAGAGGGGCCTGTTCTACAGAATGTAGCAGTGTGGAAGTAGCTACACAACACATAGACGATGGGTTGTGTCATGATTCACATCATGTCAATTAATAACAGCAATGCATCGAGGACAGAGTTACCACACAAACAGATGTTGACAGTGGCAGGATGTTTCAGGGGCAGGGGTCCGCGAGTCCACCAGTGGATGCTGATATGTTTTAACTGGAACGGTTTGCACTGATTTGAAGCTTTTGTCTCTTTTTTTTCCTGAAGTTTAAAGTTAATAATTGATCAGCAGTCTACCATCTGTAAAGCAGGTCTGTTTACATCAGGTACCCCTACAAGGGAATTATTTTAAGCTCTTTAAAACAAACCTGTGAATCCACCATCTATCACACAGACAGAATGCAGGGGCTGGCTGACATCGAAAGACATCAAAAGTATTGCTATTGTAAAAATATCATAAAATTATTGAAAGGCCACATCGCCCTCACCTAGAGCTCAGCATCCTCGCCATGTCAATGATTGTATGATTGATCGTACTGTGTGTTAGCTTTGCAGTAATTAATGAAAGCAGCATGTTAAAATGTCATGGGAAACAAATAGAAGAAAAACCAGTCTGCCTTGAGTCTCTTCAGATTTTCTTGTTGTTGTTTTTCTACCCGGGCTGTTTGGAGCAGTCAGGGTTGGTTCATTGTCTAACGATCTTAATTCTCCATGCTGTGCTAGCAGTGTAGCAACAAACAACAAACCTATATTCAGCATTGACCGCTCCTCAAGTCAGTCAGATACCATGAATTCTTGAGTGAAAAAGAAAAGTCTTTGAAAGAACAGCAACTTTACTGAAGAAGTGAAAAAGTAGAGGAAATGTTTTTTCAAGTATTTGATTGACAGATATTTTTGGTGCTGGGTTTTCTCCAGATGCTTCCTCCCACAGTCCATAGACACGCAGGTTAACTGACAACCTTAAATATCGTGTAGGTGTGAATATGAACGTGTGAATGTTGTCTCTATGTGTCAAACCTGTGATTGACTGGCGAGCTGTCCCTCTCGCCCGATGTCAGCAGGGATCGGCTCCGGCCTCGCCACCCTCCAAAGGATAAGCGACGTGTTCTGTTTTTACAAAAAATGACACAGACGACCAGTCATCCTCATATGTACGGCTTTATTGACACTGAAGTATGATAGCAGGTTTAAGCTCATCCCTGCTGAATTGTGGTCCTGGTCCTTCTGTCAGTAACTGCATTAAACTGTCATGGCTGAGGTTCCCACCTAAAATGATTACCAGGTTGAAGTCAGCTCCTTCCTCCTACACTGCCTCTTATAAGTTGTAGCTTTCATACAAGAACTGAGATTGGTGGAAGTGGTGGAAAGTTAAGCGTTTAACATTCATGAAACATGTTTTCTTAACTATTCTGATGACTTTTGGGGAATGATAGGGTTGTTTTCAACCACACACTGCTTTGACCTTTTTGTGGACCTGTTACTGACAAAGACAGTACTTCAGTCTGATACAAAGCCAGGAAAAGTTTATAATTATAATGCATCTGTTGTCCAGATTTTCCGCTTGTGAAAGAATTGAGGACTCCCTGAAAGGACAATGTGCTTGAGTTCTCTCTTCTCCTAACTGTGGATAAGTAAACTGAAGCAGTGCGTGTACAGCCAGGATATATATAGAAGGCGTCTAAGCTTCAAGCTTTTGGGCGGGTGTCTCCCACAGCAGTGGTTTACAGACATCTGAGGCCTGGCCAAGACACATGCTGTCAACTTCCATAGTTCACTTCTGACTGCAGCACAACCATATTCCTTCATTTGCTAACAATGATACAAGACTCTCCTTTTCTTCTCAAAAAGCCGACTAGGCGTTGTTTATGTACCATCCCACCAATTTCAGAGGTCTGTTCACTGTGAGAGGAAGCATTGTGCTTTACTCTCTCTTGTGTATAAAGTAATGCTCAACACATAATGATAAAACATATTGTGACAATTTTGTGACTGAGACTGATAATAAATTAGCAGTATTAACAAATAATGCCAAGCGGAAATATGTAATGTAATGTAATTTCCGCCACTAGAGGGCTCCCTATCAAAACAAAACAAAAGTCATCTGCAGAGTGTTTTGTGAAATAAGCTGCTGCTCAGCTGGTCAGAGCTGGCAACAGTGCCATGGGCTCAGACCTGAGGAATACAGTCTGGAGCCGTTAACTGACGGGATTAAGCCGTTTACTTTCGAGATAAAAAAGGAAATTTATCTTCGCACCTGTTTATCAACCTGACTGCAGCAGCGATCCACGTACAGCAGGAGACTTCCATTGTCTGTGTTTATGTCATGTTACTGTTGCTGTAGACAGCTGACCAGAGTTGGGAAATGTACCAAGGAGACAATGCAGAGAGTTGAGGGGATAGAAGAGGGAGAATCGTAGTCTTTGCTGAGTGTCATATAGTGAGAGTTTAGGTGAATTTAAACACACAGACACACAGTAAAGTAATCTGGCTGTTTGCTGTGGATAAACACTGCAAATGATCCTGCAGTCAAACTTACTTTGCTGGAAGTTGATACACCATATATCAAACACCATTGCTTACACACAAGGGAGTTTTATTCATGTTCATTTATGTTCCTTTGCTGACTTCCTTTACCCAGAAGTAGTGACGGCAAGCTAATGCAATTAAATATTGCTACAAGTAAACTTGTGGACAAGTATATAAGTATATAACAAAGACCTCGTAATTTTTTGATATTTTATTGCAGAATTGAAACATAGTACATGTAGTTATATGTAGTTAAAAAGGCTTGCCATCATTAGTGCTAATTCTTCTTTGTGTTTTTTCTCATTTCAACAACTGCTGACTAATTAGTAAGTCATGCACACTCAGTGCTGAGTCCATCCCACATTATAGAGAGGAGGAGGACAGTCTAGCGTTCACTATCTCTCTGTCATGGGTCAGATGTGTTGATGGCAAATCAGTATTCATGTCCCCGGAGCACTGTATGTTGTAATACACACTGCAAAATGGTGAGTCATGGAGAGTCGTGGCAGTACTAAATTTACAGACAAGGCCTGTGTGGCAGTTTCAATCGATTTGATGTGATTAACTCTTTTTTGTTATCGTCCACTAACACAGATATTGCACCAATCAAACTTCATTGTCCCCTGGAGAACACGAGAGTGTGGGCCACTGTAACTGCATGAAAATAAATTAAACTTTAATTTCCAACACATCTTCATACCCTAACGACTGAATAGATTGATGGCCAGTGACTCATTGTTTGGTAAGGTTTAAGCAAGAAAACTACCTGGTTAGGTTCAGGAAAACATCATGGTTTGGCTTAAAAAAAACTGTAACTTCAGTTACAAATGTACATAGATTACATATGAAACTTAATTACATGATGCAACTTGCAAAGAACTTACCGCTGATTTTTGGTTTTCATCCCTGTCCTCCTCACTGTGGAATAATTCTTGGTTGTAATAAGCTGCTTTCAAAGTCGGGCTATATGGTCATATTTCTGATGAAGATGGGCTGGTGGAGGTGTTATTGAAAACATTCAGTCACTAAATGTGGCATTCCATCTCCTCCATTCAACTGCATTCACATTACAACAACAACTGCTGTTGTTCGAATCATCTGCGCCCTCCAGTGGTTGCCAGTTTGTGCACTAGCTAATGTTGCTAACACTCCTTACACTAGCTAGCAAACATTAGGGCAGCCAACTCAACCATTCTTAAGTAATTTTCCACAAACTGGCAACTACCAAGAATGTTAATCACTGATAAATCACATAGCGCGTGATACCAACAGCGTTATACTATTGGCTGACAAACCTTGGAAGAAGCTGGAACCAACTATCAGAATTCTTACACAGAGATAAACAAAACAATCATTTTGGACCTGACAAACATTTTGAAAATTAGTTAATTATTATTATTAAAAATTATTAATCATAATAATGTCTTTGAGGAAAATAGATAATTACATTTTGCACCTCTCTACAAGCTCTTTAGATGTATTATTTAAAATAATAATAATAATAAAAATATTGTCAATATGACTTATAATTTCTTGTTTTTTGTAATTTGACCAAATAATTCAACGAGGCAAAGACTCTCAGTATCTTACAGCATCCAAGTATTGCAGTGCCTTGGCAGTATGAAAGACACAGTGCTTACAAACAACAGTACAAGATAAAATGCCTTGAAGCAAGATGTGTCCCACACAGCATCAAACTGAACTTGAGACGTGCTGCAAAGTGAGCACTAGCTCCACTCAATCTGTAACAGTGCTGCAAGTTTCTGTGGGGATATCAAGGTTAATGTCTCCAATGTTATTATAGCTTCTTATGATTGCCAATGAAAAGTCTGAAACACACACACACACACACACACACACACACACACACACACACACACACACACACTGATATTTGGCAAACTGAGAGGCTCCAACTGTGCTCCTGGAGGTTTGCCACGCTCACCAAGAATGCAATTGTTTTCAAAAATACATTTAAAATAGCTCAGAGACACTGCCGCCTCCATTTTTATGTTTTATACATCTGTTGTGCTAATGAACCAAATTGTGCAGAATCCTTCAATATATTGTGTGATTATTACAGACAATCTATTCACCACGTAACAATGGCACGTGATTCCAGCTTATATAAAGGGTCTACTCTTTGACAGTCAATGAAAATGAGCTGGGAAATGTTCTGTTCCATGTAGCTTTATATAATTCCAGGTCTGGTATCGGGTCAGTCAGAACAGCCAGGCTCTGACAGTGAGGGCGAAATTTGCCGCAGAGTTGAATCTGTTGAAAGTAGGTTGAAAAATAGACAGAGGTTAGTTGGAAAAGAATAAAAGCAACTTCAGTGAAGCTGTTGTGTCATACAGAGTTGAAACAGTAGGTCCCAGCTCTGTTATTGCCAGCTCAGAGTTCAGGAGAACCGACTTTTGGTACTTTGAAACTCTTCAGTTGGTCATCGTTGAAGGTGGCAGCTGGTGTTTCTGTGTGGGCTGGACAGACAAAAATAGTTTGTTCATGGATAACGGAAAATACCTTTATAATTTGTACATTCTACACAAAGTTAAACAACCAAGCAATAAGATGATCAGGCAAGAAATGAAAGCAAACTTATTGGTACAGTATGTACAACGCTGTACACCACAGGGTAAAGAGTCAGGAAAACACTGTGGACTACTAGTCAGGAGCAGGATGGCAGGTATGACTTGACAGGACAGGTTAGTTAACACTAGGGTTGCCCCCAAAGCAAAGATGAACCCGATCTTCTGTCGGGAAGTCCCTCGAGTCAAATCTCATTTTGTCAGTCGAATTATTTGGACTTTTTATTTTTGTTTAATTTTAGCTACCACGTTGTACACAGTGCAACACAGGATGGCAGCATGGCAAGTCTATACAAACCTAATTTGAGCGTATTATATGGATGGTAAATTTTATACAGGACAATTTCTTCTGATCTACCAATGATCTCACAATCGCCCATTCACAAACACATTGACAGAATGAGGGCAGAGGTTGCAGTGCAAGGTGCCGACCTGCTCGTCGGGAGCAGTATGGCAGCTCCAAACCAAAGTGCCTCACTATGCTTAGCCATTCAAGCATACACTCACCCACTGATGGAACAGCCTTTGAGAGCATGTTGGGGTTAAGTTCAGGGTCATTCAGTGCGACTCACTCTATCTCCTGAGTCACAGCCATCCCTGTCAAACTCTGTAAGATCAACAGAAAGCAAATTAAGTAATCCTTACTGAGTTTTCCATTTTCCATTAATGTTTCTCCCTAATTTCCACCTGCTCATCCCCGACTCTCAGCTCTGTTGATGAATGCTAGCCAAGTCAAACTACTTGTGAACCAGACACAGGCACCACTTCCCCTTATCGCTACTTATGTTTTCTGTTAGGTTGCGACCTCTAGTGGCCATAGTAATTATTACAGCAGCAAAGGAGGAAGTCAGGTGAAGGAGTATAAAGACTGACGAAGTCTGCACGACGAGTGGCAAATCAGTCGGGGTGGCTAAAACGATGACATCCCCTGACTTTCACTTAGAAGACTGCTGTTTGTATCCAGTGTGAAACCAAAAGTCAATGGTGAGTTATTTGAACTCACTGATAGTATAGTCACATCATGTACATAATGTAAGTTAGGTTTATGTATGTAACGTATGTATGTTCTTAACTGAAGTTATATTAGTAGACCACAATGTTTTCCTAAACCTAGCCAAGTAGCTTTAGTGCCAAAACTTAATCAAACTGCAAGCGCGCAACAGTTATGTTGTTTTGGGAGTGACTGGCAATCAACCAATTCAGTTTTTTGGGTATGAGGAGGTGTTGTCCACAAAGGATATGCACTTTGTAGCTCATTAGCATCTTTACAGATTTATGAGATAAATACCTGGTTTATTGTGCAAGTTATAACACATAACACTATATGGATTAAACTAGGAATGTAGAAGTGAGCCCTCTCTGTTATCCATGTATCCTGTTTGCTCAATTTTCCCTTTCAAGTTTTTGTGTGGAAAGCATCCATATTTCAGCTGAGTCTAAGCAGCTGGAAGCCAAAATAATCAGCAAATTTCAGACAGTAGTCAAGTTTCTAACTCTCTTTTGAAAAATGAAAGTGTGGTTTGCAGATACGACTGAGTAAATGTTAATTTTTACTGCAGAACCTTGCAGATCCCAATGATGAAAGTGAAATTTGTACCTTTCTGGCATGTTAACCCTGCTTTACTCCATGCTGCCATTGTCTTTATGTCTTTATATTCACTGACACAGAAGACAAACTGTCGCTGCAAGGGCTCTGACACACCTGAGATCACTACACTCAACTCTCTGAAAACACACTTGTGAACAAACATTCACTCAGCTCTTTCTTTATCTCAGATTGCACCCTCAATAGTCACATTTAACATGTTCCACATACCCAAACACACACAAACCCTCCACCCCGCTTCCAAGTGACAATCTGCTTCACCTCATTTGGCGCACGTATCCCCCACCCCATCCCACTCTTTCGTCCTTCCTGCCCCCTCGTCTCTCCCTGCTCACGACTGATCTGGGGTCAGCCTGCAATGTCTCCATTAGTCACGTCTCATTTCTTCCCGGCTCCACGACTCTGATCCAGGGTCAGGGACTGCCCAGCAGCCATTTCCCCTCCATGCCGGAGCGCGGGTGTTCTGGCTGACCCTACCTCTTATCTCTGTTAAGTCAGACACTGGTTTGCGGTGGTCCTCTCATCTGCTCTTAGCTTCTCTCTTCCAGCACATACACAACCAGCACATAGGTGTGCCAACAACACACACTCTCTCTCACACACACACACACACACACACACACACACACACACACACATACACACACACACACGCACGCAGGTGCTCAGTTTGACTCAAATTGATGCCATCACAGTGAGATGAGGGACAGAAGAAAAAGAAGACGATTTAAAAAACAATCCATTATTAAAGCAACAATTTAGGCACAGCTGCAGTTTTGACTGAGAAGTAATTTCGACCAGATGTGCACTACACAGGTCAGTCACCCTTAAAGGATAAGTTCCCCCCAAAATGCAAATTCAGTCTTTATCTACTCACCCCTATGCTGGTGCAAAGAAGTTTTGTAGTCCACAAAACATTTCTTCACAACAGTGTTGCAGCATTTTCCTAAATAACTGAAGTAGATGAGGACTTGTTTTAAAATAAAAAAAAAATAAAAAAAAAACATAAAATGGCTCCATACAGCTAGTCTGATGTAATCCAAGTCTCCAGCAGCCCAGAGATCCCAAATTGATTTAATAACGCATTATTTACACCTGTATTTAAAGCGAAATCTTCACTGTAGCAGCGAAACTAAACACGCACGCCCCATTTCAAATTGGTGCATGAGCTTGACCGTGTATCGAGGTTGCACATAACATCTTTTCAAATCGATTTTATCTCTCTGGGCTTTCAGGGGCTTTGATCATGTCTGACAAGCTGTATGGAGCCATTTTATGGTTTTTATTGGTTGTGTTTTTACATTTTAAAACAAGTCCTCATATACTTACAGTTATGTTTGCAACACTGTTTTGCTGTGAAGCTCCAGAAATGTTCTATGGATGAGAAAACTTCATCCGACTTCCTTTAAGGCTTATTTATGCCCTCCTTACATGCAAAATTCTAAGATAGATGTGTTGCTGTATTGGATGGGGAGCATAAATGAGCCTTTACCCATACAAGACGCAGAGAAAAGTGTATGCTAACACAAGTAAAGTAAAGTAAATTTGCAAATCTGCTGATCATCAGATGTGCCTCTGGTTTGATTACTGCAGTAGCAGTAGGTGTAGTTGGGATTAACTGTTGGAGAAGGTGGAGTTAAAGGTGTTATTCATGACATTCAGCCACTAAATGTGGCATTCCATCTCCCTCTTCCA